>NC_073725.1:111039196-111343228 GCF_023634155.1 Falco peregrinus | reverse complement strand
AATAGATTTAACAAATACCTAGACTTGAAAATTACAGGGCATTCACCAAAAGGAAACCAATGCAAGTTTATTACAGTACAACAATATTATATGCAGAAAGAGTTTTAAGGGCTTGCACAAACAATAGGATAGTGGTGTTTTGGTCACATAATGAGAAAGCCAAGGTGTGTGTGGGGGGGGAATCAAGATGATTGTTAATTGTTTCAGTGTATTACCTGGAATCATATTGCTTTTCTGCATTAGCTTTGTCTCTGCAGTCAGATTCAGCATTTGCTGCATTTCAGGACGCTTCAAAACATTCTTTGGATAAATTTTCATCATTATGACAAGCTATAAAGCTACTGAAAAACAAATGCACCAAGGCAATAACTTTTGCAACTGAGCAACAGTATAAAATTCTAGGGTATCACTTGTAGTGGATATTCCATTTCAGCCTGGAAAATGCCAGCTATTCCAAATCTCTCAGACAAAAGTCTGATTACACTCAACTGGCAGAGACTAAACCGAACTGAGGGATTCCCAGTCCCATGGCACGACTGGTGCCAGACTGGCATGGCCTGCCAGCCCCAGCTGCACATCACAGCTGGGGGAAGGGGGGTGGGGGTGGAGGGAAAGACAGGGACAAAACAAGCCAAAAAACCCCACAACATACATTTATTTGCCTGCCCTTTGGAATCCTAATTCTTCTATGTAATGCTCAGAGTTCTAAGAAAAACTTCTAACAAGACCCTCCTAGAAGAATTAAAAAGTTTAACAAGGATGGCGGTGGTGCAGGTTTGGCAGGAAGCAGGGAGGGAAGGGAGAAGGATGAAGCTGATGCAGAGCAGAGCTGCTCCACAGCTCGATGCCCACGCCATCCAGCGCTGACCCACACGGAATTCAAGAGAGTGATCTGTTTCTCTCTCTGCATCTGCTAGAAGTGCAAAAGTAAAAGCTAATCACTGCACTGGGTCGCCTCGTACCCCCGGTAGCATTGAACATGAGAACGGTCTTGCTCCTGTGTCACAAGCCACTGGACTGTCCTAGGATACAGGTTTCCAGTGACAGACGTGCTGAGCTAGCCATCCATCTGATCTCAAAGCAATCTCCTGGCAGAAAGGATGTAAAAAAAAAAAAACAAAAACCAACCAACCACCACAGCGGCTTCTCTATTTACAGTGATCCTTTTATCTTCAGTGCTCACGCTAGAGTCAAATGCTACAATCCTGATACTTTCACTTACCGACCGCAAACATAAGCCCTTAACTAACCTCAGCGCAGTATTGGTGCAGTTAGTGCTGAGCCAATACGTTTTACTCCTGGCCCCTCACCTGCTCGCAGCTCCTTGCCATGCTTCACTCCACAGACCCAACTGAACAATCTGGCAGAAGATGCTGGCACAGTACAGTCAGCACACGGATCTGCCAGTATTTTCCTGGTATTTCCATGAGGAGGAATGATGTTTAAGCACTATCCCCTAGACTGACCCGATTTCATCTGAGATGATTACACTTCATCTTCATTTGGCAGAAATCAAGGAAAACAGTCTGAAGCAAATTAACCACAATGTAAAGCATCTAGCCAGACACAGGTAAAGAGCTAAGTGAGCTTTTGCCCAAGACAAGACGAAAGCTGACCAGGATTCTATGCAGGCAGAAACATAAAAGCATGTTCTCGGGACATTTCACCTCTTCTCTGAAGAAACACAACTTGAGAGAGAGGATGGAAGAGCCGGATGGAAAGACCATTCCAGGAGGAATATGGCTCTGCCTCCTGCTTGCACTGCCCGCTACCGCACGCATCTCTTCGCCTAATTTTAGGTTATCACAGGAGTCTGGAACTGTCCTGGAGTAACTCAAGTGCATGCTGAATAACAGCATTAATTCACTGAACAGCCTCAAACCAGAAGATTATAGCAGCGCTCCAAGCCTCACGCTGCCTGCCCGCAGGTTTCCGTATAGAACACGTGCTGCTGATTGTCACTATCACAACCCTGACGCCTGCGCATGGGAGAAACATGCTCCCTGTAGTAGTGCCAGTTTCTACAGACGCACCGAGTCTGAGCAGACCCTTCCTCTAAGGTGTGGAATTTATCTGGCCAGACATGTAAACGTTATTCTACCAGTCTTGCAGCCCAGCCCCTTCACCCAGCAGCCAAACGACACATGCACACCCCGCAATGAAATCATCTCGGTTCACCGACGCATGCTACAGCGAGGGCTGGAGCTCTGGTAACACTGGGGTTTAGGTAGCACCCAAACCAGATCTGAAGTAACTGGCTTTCAGCTGCATCTCCACACTACTTAAATGCCTCAAAATACAGCCTCTAAGAGAGGAACTTGACTCTCGGGGTGCTCAGCAGCTGCTTCCACATCTGGATGCTCAGATCCTGCAGGAGACTCTGCAGTTTGAAACCAGAACGACTGTCAGGGGTTGAAATGTGACCTCAGTTATAGTTCTGTAAATTCTCATGCCAGTGGACTTATTTTTTCTTTGCGATAGCTGATCAGCACTAGCCTTTCCACAGCTTGCCAGCACATTGGCAACTCCCATTGGGAGTTAAAAATCCCCAAGGAATAAAGCTCCAACATCTTCCTACGATCTGGACTGCAGCAGCTTGCCATTTGGTCCGGGGCAGCTGCTGTTTATTCAAATATGTTACAGCTTCCATATATTCAAATATGTTACAGCTTCCCCGGCAGAGCCTCGAGCTCAGCTCAGTGCCATACACTGATCTGAAATTCTGCTTGATGAAAAAAAAAAAAGCATTTCAGAGGGTCTCGGAACACTTCCTGGAGACCCCTGTTTTTCTGATATCAGATCAATTATTCTGCAATTCACCTGTTTCTGTGGATAGTCTGCACACCTATCAATAAGAATTGGTTTTTTAATTCTGCAAGGGAAGGTCTTGGCTTTGTTTTTTGTTGTTGGGTTGGGGTTTTTTTGCTGTGTTGTTTTTGTTGTTCTTTTAAAAAAGAAAAAAAAAGAAAAAAACCCACACAAATAAAATACCGCTTCCTTAGATGCAAAGTCCTGATAACCCCTAAAACAAGCTCCAGGGTATTACAGCGAACCCACAGACAGTATTTTGGATCTTGTTATCATTGATAAATGGTCACACTGCTTAAGAATCAAGGCATCTGCTTGATTGTAACAGTCTAATGAACATGGAACACTTTCAGATTCAAGTATGTAACTTCAACATTTCAGTCCTCTTCAGAGCACATGTACTCTGCAAGTCCGACTCTTACAGCCAAACTTCCAGAGATAGGTTTTAAAAAAGTATCCTTAACAAGTATAAAATACTGAATAAGTTAAAAGTAAAGTACCTGATAATTACATTAAATTCCCTAAATTATCTCAATCTTCCAAGTGCATAACGAGTATTGTAATAAGTCAATGAACGTTCTTGCTGTCAAGTAAAGAAGAGGAAACTACTAAGAAAGCCTGAACACGTACGTGGACTTCTCCCCAGCACGGATGCTCCCCCAAAAACTGGCAGGCAGCTGGCTCACAGCTTTGCCAATACAAATGACTACGGAGTATGTATTTGGACAGAAAACAGTGAAAATGAACTACAAATAACCTCTTCCAATTATTAAAACTAATAGAAGAGTCTTAAACCATACTGGAGACAGAAGCGTTTAGGAAATATCATGTTATCTATTACTGAACTTATCCAAGATTGAAGATCCTTTATTCAAAATACAAATGGCATGCTAAGTAGTACCAATAAAATCCACATTTAAAAAAAAAAATCTGTTTCAATTGAACACTTTCAAACAAAATTATGCTTTTGAAATACAGTATTTCCTTAGACCAAAGACATCAAGACAGAAAGACAGAAAAAATACAATATACACATACCTGATGCTTCTTGAACTTTCACCTTCAGACCTGTAAAGTAATACACAAATATTTAGGACATAATTACTTCTAGCATTTATAAGCCAGACAGTCTAAAAATGCTAGACCTTCTGATGCATTCTCTCCCTTTGTATTTCAGTTAGTTTTTCTCAGGCTTGTTGTACTTTCCCTACTAATAATACATTTAAAGAAACCAGTCTAAGTTTAGAATAGATCTATTAGAAGTTAAAAACCAGTTAACAGTGGAAGCCAGTGACCACAATACTAAAATATGGGCTGAGACCCTCTGAACCCTCAACAAAGACCTTTTTTACATGCGCAATAACAAAGATTTATGTTCCATATTTGCAAGTGAAAAGCACCAACCTCTAACGTTATTCTAGAAGCAGATTAGCTTGTACCTTTGTACTTTTTTTTTTTTTTTTTTGCTTTTCTTCACTCTGTAGCTGAAAAGATCATAGGCAAATACATTTAGGAATCTAATCCCCAGGCTTAATAGGCACTACGCAGAAAGGGCTAAGGCTTGCAAATAAAAGTAATTTGAAATATTTAAAAACCCACACTTGTCTGAATTTCATACATGTATAAAGATGAGAGAGAAGATATACCAAGTTACAGAACTTAAAGAGTATAGTTTTTCAAGGTGAGATAATTTTATCTAAACAGGAATAAAGCCTCTCCCCCTTCCCTCTCCAATATTTTTAAAGTAACGGAATTTAATTTAGTGTCATTCATACAAACAAGGTTTCCTTCTCCAAAGAGGAACCTAAACACAATACTCCCAGCAATTCACCAACACAAAATCCAGAAGAAAACGTACAACCATGTGTGCCCAGTTCCCCTCCTTCCCCACTCCAAAATAATCCAGCCTCAGCGCTACAGAAGCCTTAAATACATCAGTAGGCTCTGCAAAACCAGGAAGCAGACAAAGCAACGCAGAAGACTCCAGAGCAAACCAGCCTCAGAACACCCCTTCCACATCATCTTACCAGGGACCCAAATAAAAAGGTGATCAATATGAACTTGCAAAATTTAGCACTTAAGCAACAACATGCTAGCACTGAAGTTGCCTCCTCAAAATCAAAGACAAAGGTATTCCTCAGGAACTAAAGAATCTTCCCTAGTTTGACTGAAGTGGGGAACAACACAACAAAAAAACCCACAGCCAATTTAATACTAGAATGACCTCCATCTCCAATGATAACTTGTATGTTACGCTAGAGGCAGTAAAAAAAGTTATGGCTAGTACGTTTTGTAACTCTAATGCCAGAAAGCAAAAAGTATTAAATATCAGAATCTATTTTAGAAATTGGTAGCAAAAATTGGTTATTTGTTGGGGTTTTTTTCCCCCTTTATTACATGCTCTGACATTATCTTTAATTTCTTCAAGCTCAAAGAAGTCTAGATGATTTTAAAAGCCCAAGTTGAGGAAAGGAGGAACAGAGGAGCACAGCCCCCTGCCCCATGAGAGCCTGGCAGCAGCAGGAGAGTTGCAATTCAGTGGGCTGAGCGCAGGGGACAGAAAGGTGGCCAGGTATACCTACAAGCAGGCGTATCAGTATGTTTCTGACAGCTGACATCATCGAATACTGTATAAGAGAAGAGAAATTAGCACAGTGGAAAATTCTTTTGCCCAAAGCAAAGTGAATCCACTTCTGCCTGGAAAGCAGAGTGCTGTAAGCAGCCACACGGCACAATCTCAGCCTGCAACACCCAGCAAAGTGGAGAACCCACAAGGTTTGCTGCAGAGCTGAACTCTGTTTCAATATACACTCTTCTGAAATCGTTACAATGGTCTTTTTACTTGAGATGAAGAGTCACCACTGCTTTTCATTTAAGGAAGTATAGTTTTCATTTAACAATCTCTGTCACCACTGTAAAAAACTTCCTGTAGCATCTCATGTACCCGATGCAGTACCTACCCATACAAAGACCTTAACAGCTCTGAGAATTTGGGTGTTACTGGCATCATTATCTGTTATCACAAGATTTATTTTACTGCACATTAGAAAGATTTTATAAAACAACATGGAATGGAAAAACAATCCCACAAATCCACACCCAGAAAAGCTCTTAAATATTCAAGAGAGAACACTTTGCCAGTTCTTGGTAACGAAGACAGGATCTGATATCAAATGGCTTTACATCCAGCTGCATTACTTCATTGTATTGAAGACATTGCAACATACCGACCTGCGCAAGACATCAGCAGTGGCTGCATTCCAACCCAGCACCCTGCCCTATTACCTAGCAGCCCGACTCTGCCTGCACACGCACCCCTCAACACATCCAAGAGGGACCAGAGCAGAGGGGAGGAGAGGACGGCCACAGGACTAAATTCTATCCTCAGACTGCAGCTTTATGAATCCCAAGCTGGCACAGTGTTAATTCATCAGTTCCCGTGCTTCCCTTCTCATTTTTTCAAAGCCTGTCCGTCACTTCAAGTGGTCACGTTTTTAGACACACTTACGTATTCTGATAGACAACAGGCAACATCACAGTAGCTTTTTTCTACACAGTTATCTAACCCCTGACAGCCACATGAATGCAAGGGGAGGCAGAGAAATAAGCTCACCTATGCATCCCCATGAGTAATAAAAAAATTAATGAATTAAGTGTTTAACTGACAACTTCCCACACTCAGTTTTCAGCAAATTACATCTTGCAGAACATACACCTTGCAGTTGAAAAAGATGTTACGTGTGATTGCTTGTGCCTTTCAAGTTTTCAACTATAGCTGAGACAACTGCATTTTTAATGTCTGAATTTTCTGCCTTTCCTTGACCAGAATGACAAAGGGGAAACGTCTTTAGGCACTCAGAGTATTCTGCAGTCACCCAAAGCAGCAAGCAGCCATCCTAGACCATCTCCCCATCAACTCACTATTCCTCTTGCTAAAGCTCCAGAAGGATTTTAGCTAAGGCAAGGCTACAGGGTAAAGGCTGAGGGAAGATGGACCACCAGCCCTTCTTCATTTCGGGGATCCCCAAAGGTTAACCAAAAAAAAAATAAAAATCCAAGGCTAAAATTTACTGGAGTAGATTCCAAAGAGTTATTCAGAGATGGTCAGTTTTACTCAGGGAACGAGTGAGGAATTGGTTTGCAGGGCTGAACGAACATGCTACTGAAAAAAGCCACCACATGTAGTTTGGAATAAGGCATTAGGTTTTCTTTACGCATTTTTTAAAAGCCAGGAATTTGGATCAATATTTAATGTTTCTGCTCACACTGTAAGCATGTGCTGGGCTTTGGATTTTTCTTTTTCCTTTTGACCCAGACAGAAGAAATGATACCGTCACTGCTGAAACAAGGAGAAAGGTGACAAAATTTCTGGCAATATACCACATTATTTCTTTTAAGGTAGACCTTAAAGTGGGGAAAGGCTACAATATATATAATATCTTCTATGCTACACTATTTTAAACAGAATATATTCTGTTTAGATAAGTTGTATCAGCCATGTGATAAATGTCATGCAGCTTTCTCCAGGATCTCTCATCTCTGGCTGGTTTCCAATATTTCATTTTGAGCAGAGCTAAATATTAACTCACACACCCCATTAAAGTACAAGTTTGTCTTCTTCCTGACCCCAGGGACTTCATTCTCAGTAGGAAATAGGGCAAAACACATCCTCCTGAGGCTGTTACAGCCAACAGCAGCAAGAGTGACTTTGCTGTTAGAAGTATTTACCATCGTCCCATTGCAAGCAGAGGCCAGCAGGAACAGGTACTATCACAACAAACCTTGAACCAAAAAACAAGTGCAAAGAAACCCAAAAAAACCCAGTACTTCAGGCTTGCAGGAGACCACAAACCAAAGTAACGATTAAAATCCTGAATTATTTTTGTTTAGTTTAAACGAAGTACTGCCATCACCCGCCACCTGTCAGTCTGCATCTGTGAAAACTGGAGATTTCAGAAAACATCTCCATTCACATTACCAAAATGACTCACTATCTTTTGCTCTGCATACCCAAGGAACAGTCACCGCTGTCCTCTTACAGATACACCGAGCAGGGCAATGACAAAAAGTGTCTTGGCTTCCAGTTGCAGAGGCAGTTGGCAATTTTTCTACAAAACATCCTTGGTGGGAGGTTTTCAGCTCGTAAAAACTGAAAGCCAGGAATATCGCAATTTGGACAAAATCTTTGAGCCAAGCACAAGACACAAAAGCCACTCAGACTGAGAACGTTTGAGGTTCCCCTCCCGGCCAGCAAGTCTCCTGTTCATTTAGGTGACAGCAGGGGCTTAAGCCCCCGAAGCAGCCCAGCTTCAGAGGCAGAGCTCACTCCACGGCTCTTCCTCACTCCGAAGGTCTCAGCACATCTCTGGCTCGCTCCAGCAGGAAACGTTCAGTTCTCTCCGTTATTCCCTCCTCTTAAAGGAATAATAAACAAGCTGAAAGCCTTATGTCATCTGATTATTTGTTTACACTTAAAGCTATACTTAGAAGCGAAACAGCACAATGTAAAGCTGCTTCCGTCTGACTCATGAAGTAATCATTTTCAGAATAAAATATCGTTCATAACCATTACAGCATATTATATCGGCTGATATACACAACCACCCCTGCAACAATTTCCAGCTAAGCAGACACTTTATCTAGGCAATGAGCAGAGTTATGGCAATGTTCTAAAAAAACAGGTTATATGGAAAGTAGAAACAACAGTTTCAAAACTCTGCCTGCCTAAGCTTCATATTCAGGATGCAAAATTTTGCATGACATGGCAAGGTAGACCAAGAGGCAAAAGCAGAACCAGAACCTCACTGTAAACCCCCCAAGTGGACAGGGCTTCAGTACAGCTTCACCGCCCCACACGCGCCCGCGTGGTACCCAGCCCAGCCGTACCTCCTCACCTAGAGCTGTCACTCCCGTCAGAACAAACAAACTGGGTAAAAGCCAAGGTTTGCAACAGCACGGCAAACCTCCATGCTAAGTAATCATACTCCATCTGAAATACATCTTCTTCTTGCAAGCCACAAGAACTAATTTTATTTCAGTAGGAGACCTACCACAGGTATGAGTATACAGTAACCACAGACTAAAGAGCACTAATTTCATTTTTTATGAAAATTGAACCAAATCTTTATAGCACAAATACTACAACAAATGCATTTGATGAAGCCTTGCGCTGAGCACAGAACTTGCCTCAAGAAAGAAAACTCCACCTGTTCCAGGCTGTTCATTTGTAATATGTTAAGACTTTCAGCATTTGTAATGCAGATGAACAGATTACCTTCAAGGAAAAAAGCTTCAGGAAGAATTCATTAAGGGCTCCATAAACAGTACTACTCATATCACGACTAGGCATTAGCATGTTTCAGTATAAAGTTGCTATACATTTATGTTCTGAGCAGCAATTCAAAACAAGGCAGATGTTGCCAGGAAACTTCCAGGCCCCCATCTAAAGGCTATTAGCACTTCCTAGGATTTTTATTTTCATCTACTGCATCTGAGCAATGTTATGTGCCCCTATGGATCACAGCAGATGAGCAATACTCTGTTAAGAAACACTCTCATTTCCAGGAGTCTGACAAGAGTGGCTCTGCTTGCTGCACATACAGTCGTAACAGACACCCCCAAGCCCACCGAGCCCCGCGGCCAGCACGCCCCTGCCCTTCTGCCAGGGCGTCTAGGTCAGCACCAGCACGTTGCCAGTGAAGCCCAGAACACTACGCCCTGTAACACAGACCTATGGAACGGAGGTCTTCCTTTCCAAAAAAAATGGGTGAGCTTGCAAGGCTCTGTGTATCAGACAGGGTCCGAAAAATTCTGCTGGGCTGGACTCTAAAGAGCAGTGACAAAATATTAAGCATAGTAAGACCTGTCCCGTCAGTAGCGTTTTAAGAAGGTAAGTTTCAGGATGAGGAAAAACTATGAATTCCACCACTAATTATAGCCTTTTCCTAAGTATTTTATTATTATGCATAACAGAATGAAGGAACAAGCACTTGCTGCAAAAACATGCTCTTGGATCTGCCCATCACAATGGTAACAGAAAAAATAAATCAATTACAGAAGTACAATTACTGCACTGCATTTTGATTTAATACTGAGATAAACCCGCTATCATTCACAGTAGGAAAACTTCTGTTTTCACAGATTATTTGAAAGCAGTAATACCCTAACAGTTTTTCTGTTCTTTTCCAAATAATATGAAAAAGTTCAATGGCCATCTTGAATATAGCACTTCCATTTGGTTTGGCATCCTCCAGGACAGGGTCTAAGAACTTTCCACAAAACAAAAAGTTTCTTTCAGAAGGTTACATGTGTCAAGTCACACATGATGCACATTAGGGTTAGGAACAGGTAAGATGCTGCTAGTAATGAACAGTCTGTGGAAAGAGATGTCTGAAGTCAGAATAAAGATAAGCTCAAAGACATCAAAGGAAAAAGCAGTGTAAACAGAGTTTCCCCATTGCAATGCCAATCAAGGGGGGTTTACTACTTCATTCTTCAGAGGTATGTTTCTGAAATCAAGTTATCTGCATACTGAGAACAGAAAAAGCATAGAGAAGTTTTTCCTTGAAAAGAATAACAACAGAAGGAGACTCACATGTCACAGATGTGATTTTTTTAAAAAAAAAAAAACAAAACCGTAAACTGCTAGAAGTGTTCCAACGTCACAAACCAGAACAATTATTTACCTAACAGAATAGAAAGATGTGAAATTTTGTTTTAGTGAACATCAAGCATTTGACCTAGCAATATTCAACAAACTCAAAATACTCAGGACTGGCATCTAACCAACAGCCTTAAAACCTGGCACCACAGGTTTGTCTGTCGTCATTATTTCACCTCCCAAATAATGACTAGACGTATCGCCGGGGGGGGCGGGGGTCTTAATACAAGATGACGGAAGTTGCTAGAGCATCTCCACATCCATCTCTTCTGCCCTAAAGCCTACATGAACTGAACAGGAGATAGACGGCAGTGATTAGCACCACCCAAACACCAGCACTAGAAATGGAACAGCGATACCGGTGTGAGCAGCAAGGCTCTCGCTGCCGCACACGCCAGCAGGACTCGAGCGATGCCCTTCCTCTCTGCTGCTCTCAGGCAGGTCTCACTGGATGAGGGAGCCAGCAAAGCCTTCACCCCGGAGAGGCTGTAGCTCCGCCTGAGGCGTGGAACCACTCAGCTTACTGGTGCCTCCCCCCTCCGCACATCCCTCATCCCAGTTTTGCTGTGATCCGGCAAATTACTCAGAAGTAGCCGACGGAGGGATCCGCTCACAACCCACCCCTCCTGCTGCTGCTGCTGCAATACACCCGTAACACTGGCCCACGGAGACAAGCGAGTGAGGACAGCAAGACTGGTACTGCAGAGGCACAGCCGCGACCCAACATCCCCGCTGCTTCAGCGCCATGGGAACAACAGGCCAAATAACCCCTGTGATGGTTTTATTGCACACGTAGAAATACAACCCTGTACCTCGAGAGCAGCAGCTTCGTGCTCTGCAGCACCCCTCATTTCGGAAGGCTCTAGCTACGCCAGTAACTCCTTGAGGCATACGGAGAGCTTACTGGGAGAGGGGAAAGCAGCACCTTTTACAAAGGGGGAGCTACATAAAGCTAACGCAGCGATTCCCATATGCTCCAACCTCCCCAAGCCCACAAACCCGGACTGGCGATGCCAAAGCAGCAGCCAACATCGCCGCTCCGAAGCTGACCTGGAGCAGTAAGGAATCAGCATTTCTCCACCCCTGCCCGGCAGCCTGCCTGCAAGGAGGCTCTAGCTGGGATGCACGTCCTGCTGACGGGAGGCTCCCAGCCCCCGCCACGCCAGCTCCGGGCAGCTCTGGCTCTCTGGATGTTCCAGGGCAGCTGCCCCAGGATCACAGCTGCCTGGCCAGGGAACTCCTGCCTCAGTCACTTTGCACGGGGTCTGTAATGAAGAGACTCCCACAGTCCAGACTGCTGAGTCAGTTTGAAAGATAGCACAGGGTCAACATTTATGAGATACTTCACTTTTTTCAATTATAGGAGGACCGAGAGCTGTAACACTTCCCCTCCAGCACTTTAGCTAGTCTTCACAATTGCTGCCTGAAATCCTTCAGACTAATACTGCTACCCCATTAACAACCATGTCTGATAAATCCGTTTAAGCAAAAATAAAATGGGTGATGGAACAAAATTGCACTACAGTCAAAAAGCAAGTCACTCAGCTGGGAGGTTTGAAGCCTGGCTCCCTCCACTTTTTTAATAGTGGGAACAGAGCCTGCAAGGCAGGAGCACCCCACAGCATGCTGTACCAGGACGAGCAGTCGCCTAGCTCCACCTCCAGGTTCTTCCACTGGAAACTTAAAAACTGCATGTGTGCGCCCTTCCAAGGCAGTTAGTGAAAAATATCATCGTGGAACCCCCCCCAACAAGGCACACCTCACGACTAGGCTCAGTGAAAGCCTTGGGAAGACAGAAGATGCTCTTGCCTAGAAGATGAGTCTGAGTGTTCCAGAGGTCCGCGTAATCCTGAAACATTTTTTAAACATACAATTTTCACTGTATATAATCAAAGGTAAAACTGAGTGCACTTCTCATGCAGCAAACATTATACATTAAAATCAGATTTGTTTTTTCACCTTTCTATTCTTCCTTTTAACAAAAACTCAATACTTGGTAGAAGCAATTTTCCAAAAATGCCCTCTCCAATTCCAGGTACCAGAAATACATATTTTGCAGCATATCATTTGCATTATAATAAACAAACAGTTTCTAGTAAGGATTAATTCTCCTCTTGTACCATGTCACATACAAATCTTGAATTCCTCTGCGCCAGCAGCAGTAGGTGAATAATGCAGAACCATACCTCTAATTACTAAACATCCGTTCTGCTGGCTTACAGCTATACCCGTCCAGTACTTCCAGCGGGATGGTTTATTGCATTATAGAAGAGAAACAAAACAAAGGTATCAGTAAAAGCTGACATCCCCATGCTTGATGGAACTGTAGCTCAGCAGTTTGTAAGTGCATTTGTATTGGCACTTTAAGTAGTGTCAGTTTGTATTTTACTCGTCATATTCTTCCTAGCTGTACAGCTTTGTATTGTCTCTAGCAAGTGAACAGCTCTTTTCCAGTACAGTGCATCAGTTTCTTCGAGAGATACGTATACTTTCTGTACGTATTACAGTGCTTCTATCATCAAAGCCAGAAGACACCTTTTCATCAACATAATTAAGCTGAACGCATCACAGGATGCATAGCCTTCCAAGAAATTCCACGAGTTATAAAGGTACCAACCTCATGCTAAGGCCTCAGGACCCTTCCTATGAAGACATAGGAAAAAACCTATTCTTTGGTATTATTCCATGTTTTTAAATACTGGCTTCATGTTATGATTAATACATTAAAAGCTTTCTGTTTCATTATTCTTAACACTTCACACACTCCACTGGGCACCATCCCACCGCTCATGCACTCTGTGCGTTCATAGCCTCAAAAAAACCCAGTGATACATTCTGACTGCAGAAAAGCAGGAAGAGTACAGATGTGATTGCCCATTATCCAAAGTGAAAAAGGAGTTTCAACTGAAGTCCCAAAGAGTAAAAAACTTAAAACTCATATCAGAACTACATACAAACTAAATCTGGGCTGGTACTTACGACTAATGGCTCTCATCGCAGATCATGCTTGAAAGTACACCATCTCCCACGTGAAATGGCATCGTGAAGATGAATTAAAACAAGGTAAATATACGAATCATCAGCTGAAAGATCCAATGTAAGTTATATAAAACACGCTTTCAGGCACCATTTTGAAGGGGGGCAGGGGGAAATAAAAAAAAAGAAGAGACAGCAGGTGCCCAATTCCCCTTGTATGCCATAGCAACAATGCAGGCAACTGCCAGTCCTGCTGCTGGAACTGCTCCTCCGTGACCAGCCCAGCGCACTCACCTGCAACACGGAATTACCACCTTATGGCAATTCTCCCCAAGCACACCGATATAAAACAGCACAGTGAACTCTACCGTGCTGGGGAAGGAGGAGGTATAACAAGAAAGAGTTCTGTATTACAGCACAACGTAAGACTGAGAGCTTTAAATAGGACCCATTTGATGAGTTTATCGCATTGACTGGCTATTAGACCTATAACAGCACGTTAGCAACGGTCACTGGAACAGCACGCTATTTCAGAAAGAGCATTAACCACACTTTTTGTGTCCTGTATTTTCCCCAACTCCTATTAAAGTACCTCTAGTTTGTAGGTATTTTAAGTCACTTCAGATGCCCCCTTTTTTTAAATACAGATCTACTATAAGCAGTCTTCAAGTCTCTGCCTGCATGCACTTGTGTTTGTGGAGAAGACCCCCACACTAAGAAGCACCCTTCCATTCCAGCTGTTGGAACGCATCGCTCCTGTGGCAGTGGCCACCAAAACCTCCTAAGTCCTGACAAAGGTGTCACACAGACACTTCCAGCAGCCACGTTAAGGAAATCGATTTGGCTGCGAGCCTGGACAGGAACACTGGGAACAGCCTTAGGTAGCAGGTGCCATTTTGTCTTTTAAAGCTAAACTGTTAACCCCATACAGACACAGGTCTCTATCCACAAGAACCAGCAAATACTCATCTCCCATAGATATTCTATGATCTATTCTATATATTCTTCTCTATTCTATGATAACATTCTAGTTCCATGATATTCTAAGACAAACACCAAGTGCAGCTACTGGCATATGGTCTCCATAAAGAGCTTGATAGATCTATTCCTGGACTGCCTACAGCCACTGCTGTCCAAGGAGCGTCTGTTCCAAACTCTCAGTAATCTCTGATGAGAGAATCGTAAAAAGATCAGCTTGGTGCCGCCGCCCAGCCATCGATCCCTGTGGCATATGCCACCGAGCTTCAGGCCACCAGCGGCAAGGCTGTCCTGCCCTCACCGTGCTCATCCAGGCACCTTTGAGGTTCTCCTTCCCCTTCGCATCTGAAAAGAGTTTCAAGCATCAGGCAGGGTACAAAGTCCCGCGTTTTCACAAAAAGCAACCCCCTCCACAGGCTGTGCTGTGTGCTTTACATCAAGGTTATAGAGACCATCTGCCTGCTCAGTGAGAGGCGGAGGAACACGCTTCTTCCAGCATGCAAATGAAGACCCACGCTGGGCAGATGCTACCTCATACCACTGCCTGGGCAGCCTGGAACAGCCTTCCGTACCTGAATATTTAACAAAAAACAAGACACATAAAACTCAGCATACAGATGCAGCTACCTGAGGGCCCTTCTACCTAACTGGAGAAATACTGTTATTTTCTGCCCAGAAACAGCCACGTCACCTGGAGGGAAGGAAGGGGCAATTTTTTTTCTTTTCAGGGAGCACATTAATACACTGTGTGGAGACTGAACGAGCAGTGGTCCAAACACAAAGCAAGTGGGAAACAGTTTGTTCCTGCCCAAAGCATTTGCTGTCCATCTCTGGAAGGGGAGGCAATTAAACCAGAGGATAACTGAACAGGTGCCCTCTCTCAGCCCCTGCCCCAAGCAGCCCAGCGCTCACCACACCAGCACCACCACCACGGGCCAGTTACGCTCCTCGCGGACAGGCTCATCCAGGATGCAAACCCTTCGTGTCTACTACAGAGTAGGACAGAAAGTGATCCATGGAACAGAAAATACAGACAAACAGAACACCAAGGAAGAAAGCTTTGTTTACAGAAGTCATCAACTATCCTTTCCCACCGCAGGTAGCGGTAATGGTTTTGTAAAATTAACGCCTCCGGAACATGGCATCACCGTGCTAAAAAGGCCCCGTGGTTCCCGCTTGCTTTACATGAGGTCCAGCACCAACACCTGTCTCATGAGATTAAGCAATTAGAATCTGCAGTGAAGCCAATTTATGATCTAAAGTAAGGATACTGCCAAAGAGCCATATGGAAGGCAAGTAAATATTTTGCTTTGATAAGCAGGGGGTGCTCTTAAAGTCAGTATCAGAATAAAGACTTGAATCCAAAGAGTAACTAAAGTATCTCAGGTTTAAAATCTCCCAAAACCATTCCACCTCTTTTCACGCCCCCCTCCCCCCAATTGTTTGCAATTTGTAATTGTTTACAAGAAAATAATATTGCAAAAAGTGAAATGGTGCGTACGCTTCAATTCTGTTTGAAAAACATCTCATTCTTATTCATTAATCACTTTATAAATGAGCCAATTCCTTTATTTCTTCCCCTGCAGCTGAAACTTTTCCAGCCACTTACTCCTTCCCCTCTGACCTGCAGGCGTGTTTATCCCTGCCACAGCTCAGGAACCAGTAACTTCACAAAACTCATTTAGATGTTGCTTTACAGCTCAGTTAATTGAGTGAGTTTGGGTTTTTTAATAGCTGAGGAAGTGAGAATGCAGCTTAACCTCAGAAACAATTTAGAACTGCATAGTAAATTTTTAGTATATGTAATTGCACACCAGAAATGTCTAAGGAAGTTCCATGATACTGCAACCACCTTTGCTTTATGAGCAAGTGGAAGAAACTTCCTTGCAGCAGTACAAAGTATTAAAAAGCATTAGCAATCGGTGTTCCTCTGTATGGAATATACCCACAGAAGGCATTATTCTAGCCTAAACTAAGATTGATCATAAGTGGCAAGCCACTAGACAGGGATTACTCCTGACTGCCTTTCCACTTACAGGCAAGGCCTTACAAAGAAAAAATAAAATTTTAAGGACGTTTTTCTAAGGAGTGCATCCTTTTATCTTACATTTAAAATAACAGCCAAGATGCAAGTATGGCTTTTCAACAGTCATGGCTCCCATTAAAATACTCCCTTATAGAGGTCCTTGCCTCTAATGGCAGCTAGATGCTTTTCTGAATATGATGGTATCTACAGCAGAACCCTTTATCATCAATTTAGCCTCTAAACATGCAGTCATCAGCCATAAACGTTTAGAAAATGATCAAATCAAGCTTCATCCTTCACTTGTATCAAGTATTTGTAATTTCCTTAATAAAATTATTATTGTGCAGAGCGGTTTTGTCAAAATGTATTTTAGACATACGTGTGGATTGGTTAGATTGAGCAGCCAAGAAACCTTCAACAAGAATGAATGATTTTCCACATTTGGAATGTATGTTTTTAATCCCCAGGCTCTGGAGGTCATTACATTTCTACACTTACTTTTTACATACAACAAGATCTCACTATGTTTATTCCATAAGGAGAAAGAAGAAACAATAAAACTTCTGGGGCCATAGTTGGTGTCAGCTATCCATGCCAGGAATTCATTCAGTCATTGATCCAACAACAATTACAAATCAAAACCCAGCATCTGAAGCCTCCCTATGCAGTTTAAACCAAAGTACTTCATGGATAAAAATTTGAATATAAACTACACTTCAGTCTGATCTCAAAAGAAGCACCTGCACATTAAATTCCACACAGAGGTTATTAGACGTCTGAGTGACTTGTCATTAAAATGGCAAAGTTATCGTTTCGAAGAATAAAACAGTGCTTTCGGAGCACAAACTAGATTTCACACTAAGATGCATGAAAAGTATTAAAAGCCTGAGCGTACTTAACCTCTGCATTAACCTCAGAGCCTACACAGGCAGTTGCTGGGCTGACACCAAATACAAAGACAACCTGAAACATATGGAGGCATAAAACTGGCTCCCAGTGGAATTGGTATGGCTTTCACTGGGAAGAGACATGTCACCACGCGAGACGGGGGCTGTTTGACTTTGTCAGTCATTTTTGGTAGACGTTCAAGTCCCAGTCATTTTTTGTTAACTAACCACGTAACGTGCCCCTGAAGTCATCCTGATTTCAGTGGCCACATGGGTATAATTCAGACCTGAGTTCTGTTGCCATCGATATAATCCTTTTCTCCAATTAAGACTGAACTCAAAAACCTGAAAAGATGAAGCCAAAACCAAGCGTACATTAGATAGAAGGCATAAAGAATGGAAGTCTTAGACGTGCTTGCTCTCACCTCAGTTAAATTTTTGGAAGCACTGTAATCGGTAACTATTAAAACTTTGCACGCAGAAAAAAAAAAAAAGTTCTACTATAGGAGAAAATCCCATAGACAGGATTCTTGGCTTCCTTTTAGATGCCTGGAGGTCTCAGTTTCAATTATAACAGCTGTACGCACAGCTAATGGCTTTCTTGCTATTAGTCAGATTCCACCTGTCCCTAAACCTGCAGCAGTTATTGCCTGAGCCACCCGTACACAAGACGCCCTTCCTTAGGTAATCTCGAGGTCACAAGCTCTTGAGATTATTTTGGCACTGGATGGAGCAACAAAGCCTAGTACTTATCTTCCAGAAAATGCCTTACAAGTGTTTTGGTTGTTTAGGGGGGGTTTGTTTGATTTTTGGATCTTTTGGGTGGTATTTTGTTTGGGGTTTTTTTGTTGTTTTGGGGGGGGTGGGGTGGTGTTTTGGGAGGGGAGGCAATGCTCGGCATGGTCTCTGGAGTTTCCTTTTCTGGGGGTGGGGGGTTGTTTGCTTGTGTTGGTTTTGTTTTAGTAGGGTTTTTTTAATCTTTTTCTTAAAATCAGCCCCCAAATGCAAGCTTCAGTACAATTACAACTTTCAGGGAGAGTTTGAACTAATCTGTTCAGCTTTTAGAAGCATTACTTCAAATACCCTCTTTATCCTCTGTGTTACTCCAACACCCCCTGAGAGACCCCTGCACTATCAGCTTTACCTGATTTTTCCCTTCAATTTGCTATTTGGTATTTTCAATTGCCTCTTGACACTGATACGCTATATTTTGTTTTTCTTTAGATCAAAGCACTCCCCAACAGCTCATACTGTTCTAGACAGAACCAATGACTCTTCAGAGGTTGTTGTTGGGAATTTGAGGGGGTATTTTTTGGTGATTCTCGTTTTTAAATCCTTACAACATTACAAAGCTAAATCACATTTAGTGTCATTGTTCCCAGTAATGTGTTTCAGACGCGATATTTGGTAGCGTACTACCCTAAGTGGCAGCAGATCATGCGTCTATCCATTTGCCCGGAGTAAGAGCACATTCACAGCTCTGCACCTTAGAGGTTAGCTCTTCCTGCTAAAAATCACCTTAACCTTTTCACATACCCCTAAAAAAAAAAAAAAAAGAGAGAGAGAAAGAGAAAGTTCTGTAAAAAGCAGAGTGCCACTAGGACTTCATTAAGCATTACCTTATCAAGTTGATGCCCATGGATACGGGTCCATCTGCCCCACTAGAGCTACAGCAACTGAGCTGAGAGGATCCAAGCCCTAATTCCCGCTGGGTCCGTGATGGGCAGTCTTGTTTGTTCCTTTGGCCCAGCGAGCAGAGGGCAGGACTGAAGTAAACATGGGGTTGGCTGCTGGCTCATGCAGTAACTGTGCATCCTTTCTATATATTTCGTATGTAGCGAGATAGGAAAACCTAATTTATATAATACATTTCATCTCAGCATTTTCGCTTCCTAGAAGCGGCATTCATTCCAGAGCTCTGCAGCTCCAGGACATTTAAACGGTAGTATGGCACAGCCAAGATACCGCAACAGATGCCATCTGTCCTCCTCACTGACGTGCCTCATCTCCTTTTGCCCTCACTTGGTGTGCTGAAATAACACAGAGCTCCTCAGCGCTCCCCTGCTGCCGGGAAGCCCAGGTCCATCACTTCACCTTTCAGAGGTCCCTGCCACAGAGCCCAACCGTGCCTGCATTCCAGCACGCTCAGCCTTCCTCCTCCTCACTCAGGGACGCGCACTCGAGGCCCCTGCCCTGTGTTCCCAGCCCCAAGCACTGCCTTTAACAGCTCCTCTGCTGCCACTTCTTAGTCTTATTGCTCTACAACGCTCACTGCTAACAAAAAAAACAAGAGCTGCTCCTTACTCGGGCCAGCTAACACACACATTTAGGTAAGAGCACACTGGTACAAAAAAGTTTTCAAAAGGAAAGAAAATGGGGGTAGGAAGGGAAAAAAAGCAGGCGTATATCCAGTCTCAGCCATGTAACAGCAAGTTTTAGCCAAATTCAGACAGCGCTTATTTGGTTTTGTGCCTTCTGTTCAAAATACAGTAACGGGGTTTTATTTGGCTGTTGTCAAAGAAGTCTACAAACAAATGAATTTATTTTTAGCAGTGCCTGAGCTGCTAGAGAAATTTAAATAACGCCCAATGAATGGTAACTGGCACAAGCAAATGAAGTGCTGATAGTATTTGTCTGGCACTCGATACACTAATTGCTTAACCAGGCTTTGCCTTCGAGGGGCTCAGCGCTCAAAATGCGTAAGCATCATTCAGCTTTGTAAACCGACACAGGCTTGTATGCAATAGGTGTCGAACTGGGGGAAGAGCATCCGTTCAGACGCTCATCCATCAAACAGCCCATTTTTATAGTAAGTACTCTGACATTACAAAAGCAATAACATTCCACTCCTGGAAATAGCTACGCTCAAAGATCAAACACCGATGATACTCCAGAAGCTTCTTTACATACATATTGAAATTTAAGATTTCTTTTCTTTTACAATAAATCACTGTCTGCGTTTGAATAGTCACTTTAGTTTATGAAATTATTTTGATGGATCACTGCTACCTGGCACAAGGAGTTCCCAAACCAATCTCTTCACATAGAAGGCAGCTCTTGTAGATAATGATTCCAGAGGCCCAGCCTAGTCTCCATTTGTGGTTACTGCAGATGTGGTATTCAATCACTGCTGAACAGGGGCCAAGGACGGCACAGATACAATGGGGTAAGCACATTTCGCTTGAAAACACATCTGTACATTTGCAAGCTGCACCAAGTTTCTGCTCTACATATAGTCGTTTAGACAGACCTTTACAATTCCACACTAAGTGCCACGCAACTAGAAGGTTTTCAGTACAATTCCTTCTTTAGATAATCACCAGCTATTCAGGTTTTAGCAAAGATTAGGCACCTATGCATTTGTATGGCAGCAAATTTGTCTGCAGAGGCAGAGAAGTGGGAAGACGGCAGGAGACAGTGTATTTTTGTGCATTGCAAGTCTGTCCTTATTATAAGTCCCTCATTATATAGATATATGTTAGGCCACTATCAAAAAGTGTAATTCCTACACAACCACAGCAATACTAACTTTATTCTAACTAGTGCAAGAGATGATAGCAGCAAGGACATGATGATTCCCATAGCGATATCAGCACAAAATGTACCAGTTTACTAAAAACACTCTGTCTTTCGGCCACTGAAGCCTTTTCAGCTGCATCTTAATTGTCACAATTCTTTGAACTGTAATGAGAAGAAAGTTAGAAGGTATGCCCATTAGTGGCAGATTATTTTTCTTAACCCGAAACAGAGAAGTATATATGTTTCTTCAGAAGAATTACAAATATCCAAACACAATTAAACTTAAAACCAGAATAAATCCCATAATACAGGATTTAGAGGACATCTGGTCCTTGTTACTTTTGTACAGAAGAGTACACACTGTATGGATTTAAACCTTATTAGGACCACCTTTCATCTTTTTAGTGCCGTTTACTTTGGGTGAGGAGGCTGAAGAGAGGGAAACTCTGTTCCCAGCCCCTAGCTCAAAAGCAGCGGTTCGTTGAATTTGATACACTTGGCTGTGTATGCTGCATCAAGGCTACCAGCCAGTATTTTCTGTGAACGCGCCTTGAACTGCAAAGATAGTTCTCCTTTCCTGCAAACATCCCTTCAGCATGCATTGTAACGCGCTCCCTGGGAAGGCAAAAGGGAGAGAGAGATCTCGCTGCAATGTTTGTTCTGCCGTGCAGCAATTCCGCGGTAGAAGGAGCTGGGCAGCAGCTGTGAGCCAGCAGGCAAGGCATCCTGCCTGAGAAAAAATAAGCAATCCATATGATTTGTCACTGGGCTATTTTTGTTTCAGCTATTTGCACCAAACTTCACAGGGCTGGATGTCCTATGCATTGTGCTCATTTGACTATTAAGTTACATCGATCTCCCCCATCAGCCACGTGGGACTTTTATACAGCCTACAACCATGGTTTCAATATCCTCAGGGTATGTAACCGTGCACTTGCAAATGCAGTATTTCAAGCAATTTCAGCTTGTCCAAAGATGATATTAATGCCACATAACTACAGATCATCCTATTCTACACTGTTGTCACCAAAACTTCTTATTCTTCCAATACCCCAAGAAAACTCAGACAAATGAGCAGCTATGACTAAGGGAACAGGATCTTCTGAATTCTATTGCTTTGAACATCAGTAAAGCATTAAGGTTTAAGAGTCCTCTCAAGTGAACTTCATTATGAAAGCCTGAATATGACAGGAGCTTTGTCATTAGATGACGTGAACCAGACCAATTATTTTTTAAGACGAGTTCAGCTCAGCTGCTACACTACAGTAAGAAATACTAGTTTCTCTACTTAATCACAATACTACACTCTTCAGAATGCAAAATCTGTTCAGCACAGTCCCTAAAACACTGCCCTACTTATGTTAACCACATCATTCAAAGACAGCCCTGGAAGAAGTCTGAACAACCCTAAAATTTTAAGTGAGAAAGTTAAAACTTTAGCAGTCATACCGAAGTTAACTCTAAAGGTAAATTCCTATGAAAAGCCTTTATTTTAGTACCTCAAAATTCAAGCCACCTATCAAACCCAACTAATTCATCTTCCCTGTCTCTTAACTGCAAGACTACACGCATTTCAGACTTTTCTGCTGGATTTTGATATACCACAGTAAATTTAAGTCTTCCTACGTACATTAGTGCTCGAGTTTACTTCTGCAAGCTGAAAAGCTTCAGACAGCAAATCAGTTTCCTGTCATTACTCAACACTTCACTGTACACAGAAAGCCCAGGACAGATCTGAGAGATGCTTATGGCACAAACTTCAAGCATACAGACTTTGAACGTGACTAATTTTATGTAGAAAATGTAATTAAGGTTCGACAAAATTTAATTAGATGATAGATACTAGTTTTGACCTGAATTATTTTATCCCACTGTTAACCATAGCTTATATTTATCTGCCTTCAATCACTCAGGTAGGTTGGTTTTTTCTGTGCACAGACCAACTCTAACTGGTGTCCATCCTTTCAGCAAGCGCTGCAGACTGGAGTCACGTCTAGGGTACAGCGCAATGCTCATGCATTCACTCATTTCAACACAACAGATGTATTAGAAGCACAAAGAGCGAGAATGTCACCATTACAAACCCAACAATTAACTCGTACAGTTCAAACAAGTTAATACCACAAGTTTTTGAAGTGGCGCCATATAATACTTGCATCACTTCCTAGGGATTGTTTACTTTCTGGATATTGTTCCTGGAAGTGTCCATGTGGAAGCGTTGAACCTGTTGACCTTATCTCTTAATGATTAGTGGAAGGTTAAGAGCAATTACTGGACATAATTCGTCTCAGTTCCAGGTTCTGAGAGAATACTTGATTTACAGAGAATCTTTGAACTGCAATATATTAGACAACACTACGGATAAATTCCATTTCTCAAATCATGCACAGTTTTAGATAATGCAGACCAAGACACAAAGAGGAAACTTCAGTAAGAATTTTATGCCTGAAGTAGTAATATGTTACAAAAATATCAATAATCCATAGACTGACTGGGAAGATTTTTCTCCACTTTTTAAGCCACTTGAAAAGTGATAGCTTGAAAGCATCCAGTATTCTGAAGTAAGGCACAATTAGTGAGGAGTACTCTAGTACAGATCTGAGCAGTTCAACCAGTTGTCTTTACCAGCAGGCATGCAACTACTTCTGCTTGTAGACAAACTGAAACACCACCACAGGCAATTTATCTTGATCTGCCCTAAATATATATTGAGAAATTAAGTGAACATATGAGACAGTACATTCAAGGCAGCCAACACAGGTAAAGAAAAGTATATGCAGGGCAAGCTGAGGAGTCAAGTGCATTTTTCTATGTGGCAAGCCTTTGCTTCTTATTGTGTTTTACAGAAGGAGATACCTAAAGAAGAAGAAAAAAACCCCACCCACAATAAAAACCAAACCACCTACATAACACTGTACAGATGGTGCAGTTCTTCAGCAGACCAGCTCAGACCTTTGGGAAGTAAGAGTATTGCTCAGCTCTGTGGCAAGAGCCTCTGAGAAAGGGCATATATGTGACGCAGAAGACAGTGTCAGGTAATTGCTCACAACCAAGCATTCTAGAACAAGGCTGGGTTTATATTTTACTGAATGTAACTATAAACTGGGAAAATTACACAAACATAACTATTAACTGCTTTAGAAAACTGCAAAAGTGCTGAAGCACTGTAATATTTTGATCCTGTTTCTCAAGAAATGACAGCAACTTGAAAGCCAAGAAAAATAAAACAAGCAAACAAGTCACTTGCCTTCCCTTGTTCTATATCACCTATGGAAGGCTACAGAGCAGCAGCTATGGCAGTGAGAACAAGTAGTACCAACAACCACAACTAAAGGCATATATTAATACTGTGGATTGGGTATATTTTTTTGTTTTAATTGGCCATTTGCACATCAGACAAATGATCTAAGGAAGCCTTATTATTTTGCTTATTGCTGCTTTTACTGCTTTCACAAATACTAAGGTAAGATCTCATTTAAACAAAAATAAAGGTCTGTACCATTCTCCATGTCAGGTTTACCAGCCTAGCCTATGCAGCTACCCAATTCAGCCATCAGGAGTAGTAGCAGAAGAAACCAGCAAGCATTTATTAGAACTGGGGGTTTTAAACGGACTGATAGAGCCTTGAGAGAGTGGTTACCGAGTCTGGGTTACGTTTACTGAAGCGACTTCAGATTTGCATGAAGAGATGAGAACATTTAAGTAGATGCTTGTTAAAAGATACTATCTAATTTAGCCTCAGTGACTTCGACAAATATATATATATATATATTCTATTCTTTAATCCCTCCCCGCCCTTTACTAAGTTTTACCATATAGCACTTAGAAAGCAATTCCACATCATTTCAACTCCAATTCAATTCCAAGAATCTGCAGTGTGATGTTTCTCACCCACTTCCACACTTGTTACAAGTACTTAGAGCAAACACAAAGAAAAGGATGGGGTAGATTCCTGGAGGCAGATGGAAAAACACGATGTGTACTTTTTGTCACTTCCACAGAACATGAACGTAATAGTTTGAGTGCTTATTTTCTGTACTTTTCATGAAAAATAATCTTGTGATACACACCTACAGCATTATTAAGTTTGATGATTTCATTCCTGACATTTAAAGTTCCTGCTTATAAAAGACCAGAAGCGCTTCTGTTTGTTTCTAGTAAGTTAATGCACAGAGTTGCATGCGATGGCTAAGAATATATGAAAAGATGACTGCATGGTACTGCTTTCAGATTTTATGAATAATCTTATTCATAAGCAAATAACTCAATAAAATTAACATATACCACTAGTGACAAGGCATAATTTCATTAGTCAACCACGTCAAGGTTAGTACAGGTCATTACACTGATGTTTGCTGATCATTTCTGCTTTCAATTAAATGTGCATAAATGAATCTCAACATATACCAATATCTTGTTAGATACCAACATTTATAACATTGCCTAATTGCTTTCATCCTAAAGAGAAAGCAGTAAGAGGACTGCTTTCATCACTTCGTCATGTAGTCATAATTCTATAGAACTAATTTTAAAAAAAGTCAAGATAACGTATTATTTCAAGTGCTGAACTGGAATTCACAGTATTTAAAGATGCATTTTTGTGTTCATGCAAGTAGTAATATGAACAAATGAACACCTAGCTAGTGGATTACATCCCTCTTACACACCTCCTTGTATTTGTCCTCTATTTGCTGTTCAGCTGCCACGTCAACAAATGACAGACCGCTCAGAGGAAAAGCCACACACAGAACGTGCTGGAAACAGAGGAGCCTGCAGATTTCACTGTGGCTACGAGTCCAGAACTACGCTAGGACTGCAAGGAGCACGTGTGGAAGGAGTTAAGTCATATTGCTGCCTTTCTGATCTCCAGCTTCTAAATAAAGTCACAAATTCTGTGTACATTCTAAAAACATCTGACTGAGCTTGAATGTATTTTCTCAGTGAAAATGACTGTAAGGTGAATGTTGTCAAGAGCAAGCCCGTACAAGCTGCCTGGATCTGGATCCCAACTCGGGATCCCATCAGTTCGCACAAACACAGAAAGAACCAATCACACTTTTTCAGCTAGGATACTTCCAAGAGATACCAAAAATTATTGTTTGAGATGTTTCCAGAGAGAACTTGGCCAATACTGCTTTTACACAGATATATCTGCAGAAGTAAGAAGTCTGAAGGAGATACTTGGAGGATAGCTGAAATGATGGTGTTAGGTAAATGACAGCATACAAAGACACTTGCATAAAACCCCTTCACTTAGATGTTGAAAGCATTTCCCTTACCAATTCCTACTTTCCCACTTCTGAATTTTTCACCTAATTGCTACCGCAGCGTATCCTAATGGAAAGATGTAAACAGCTCCTGCAAACGTGGTACAGTCGTAATGCAAGGAATAAGAACAAGTGATGTTTCAGTGAAGACAAATCTCAAACACACAGCCGACCCAGCTGCTGTGTAGTGCACGAGTTGGGAGATCCCCCCGCCCACGGCTCTATAAAGCAAACTTCCCCTTCCAGTTACACTTAGCTGACCCTTCATTCTTGTTTTGAAGACTAAGATGTGAATAGCTTCAGAGTTCTAGCGTATGCCTTCTGAGGTCAGCACAGTCAAGATTTCATAGCGGAATAAACCCAACTTGGCCAGCACTGTCATACATCTTTTGATTCAGCCTGCAAGTCTTTATTCCAAGCATTACGGGTTCTGGATGGCTCAACAGGTTCCAGAAAGAGGTATTTCCTCACTAGTGTTAGAAGTTTCAAAACATTCACTGTGACTGGCTTTGCAATACCGTTATCACAAGCACAAATGCCTAAGCTCAGAAGGACCCGTACAAATCTCAGTCCTGAAATAGCTTCTCCATACAGAGAGATCCCAGCTCTGCAGCACGCTGCCAGAGTGTTTTCAAAAAAATCGAGAAAATCAACACAGCTACAATAAAAAAAAAATCATCATTTATAGCTCTGCAAAAAACACCCTAAAGTTCAGTCTGGATGCTTTTCTACCCACACAAGTTCTCAGTAGCTTGGGATAAAATTTTATCCTTCCTGTGCCCAAAAAAGATGTACAAGAACAAAAAATGCTTCATTTTACTTCTGTGGCAGTCTGGTATTTTGTCATTTGTGATATGTTAATCCATGGATGAATCTGCGATATTACATAAATATCAATTAATAATAGTTATGGGCTGATTAAAAATAAGCCAGCTGTTTCAGTCCACAATTATGGGCAGCGCTTTGGTATTACCCCATTAGGGCAGTTCTGCAGACAACCACAAACTTCAGCACACATCTGCTCAGAAATACATTTTCATGCTCTCAGAATTAGACTGCATGAAAGCAGCGCTGATTGCTGGGAGGATAAAAGCAGCGCCTTTCAAATGTGGAAACAGAGCTATACACCCAATTGCCCTTTTCCAATGGGAGCTACAAGGAAACTAGTATTCCTCAGGTTTTCAGGTTCACATTTAATTTGGCTACTCATGCCATCAGTCATGATTTCCACAGGCCACGTATTTTGTACAAAAAAAATTAGCTTTGAGAATGGTTCCACAAAGCAGGTGTTGTGGCACATCTTTCTGTGTCACAGCACCGCTGTGACTTCTCTATGGACAGGCAGAGATAACTAAAAATGAAATTATTAGTCTTTTCAACTGTAAAGTGCTAGTTACTAATAGTGACCAGAAAGGATGTGAAATGTAAGAGCATTTTTAAGCTACACGTCTGCACAGGGAAGCCACAGCAGGTTATTTTCTAAACCTGTTGCTTATTTTTAATAACTGAATTTTTGCCAAGCAGAAATCTAACTATTTTTCCTTACATGAACTACTTCATTCAAGCATGCAAACTACTCACCTAACCCAGGAACTCACCTGTCACTTTCATGTTGTTTGGCTTCACTACATTTACTGTGTTTTTTCCTTTTTTTTTTTTATATAGGATATTTATTTGCAGAGATAAGAATAAATCTGCTTGAACACTTCATGCCATAGCAGTGATTTTTATACGAGTTACATAAGTTACATTGAAGCACCACCTTCTCATTCACCAATGAAAAAAGCTTTCTCTCATGCAGTACATGGTAACTTATAAAGCAACAGAGGTCAAAGGACAGCAAAAATCTGTTCATTCTCACTATCCTATATGTTACAGAAATGACACCTTCAAACACTATAGCAAATACTGTCTTATAAACTCATTTCTACTCCTTTCGCACTGGGTTTACTTTTTCCAATTACAGGAATTTCAGATCCATGATCTCCCATGCAAATCTGAAATGCATCTGGAAGCCAGCCAGTTAAACTTCATTCTTTAAATGTTAGTCCGAGACTAATTTTTGCACTGTTGACAAACCATCGTGACCATTTCCTCACCGGTATCTTTGCTCCCACACCTGTTTGAACGGCAGCGAAACATTCTCCTGACTGTCCCCTAGAAATCTGGTGCAAAAGGCTTGGGGAATGCTGCAGCAGGTTTCCTGCCCAACACATGCCCCAAGCCAGTTCCCTGAAGGCTGACACGGCAAGGGTCACATCTAGAAACTCCTACGCGAGTTTGCTGTGTATTCTGTGAAGAACTGTTCTGAAAACAGTTCACAGAAAATAGTACATTTTATGCCACCCAGCTCTGTATACACCATCACGGTGCACAGGTGCTTCAGATGTGCTCTGCAACGCTACGTACTGCTCATCTCTGCCAAAAATGCACGTTTAAATTGGATTAACATTGTTCTTTTTACGGAAAGTTATTTCCTCAAATGATCTAGCTCAGTAAAAAAGGGCAGTTAATTTTAGATTTTAACCTGGTGTTATTCTACAGAGCAAGACATGCCCAGCTGGAATAAAATAAGTTAAGGAATTTCTGTGTAACAGGACTATCACTTCTGCCAGCATAGGGTTAAAAAAAGCCTCTTCCTTATGAGGAAAGGAAACCTATTCTTCTGGGTCCTAAGACCTAAAATTGCCACTTGAAAAAGAACTCAGCATGTATTCAAATATATTACCATTAGATTCCTTAATAAAGCTTATTTTAGAGAGGACATATCAGATCATAAACTTATTTTTGATAGTTTCAGCCAAATTTGCCAGTACACCAATATTCCTTATCGTAACTACTCTGAAAGAAATCAGTACTTGCATTCAACTCTCGCTCTTGTATATGAGCTGAAAGCACACTGAAGCCAAACATTCAAACAAAAATTTTCAAGTTCAGGAAAGGTGAGAGACTGGGTTTGTTCCAAGTCCACCTCTAGCTCCAATCTTAGTTAAAAGGATTTAGAATAAGCCTCAAAAAAATGCCACTTAAGTGACTGCAATTGCTTTCACTGAAATAACACGCTCAACTCCTCTGTAGTCATGCCGAAGAAAAAATTTAGGGTAAGGTTTTCAGAAACCCTGCTAAATGCTTAGGTTTTCAGAAGTGTAACTGAGTCTGATTTCACATATGCAAAACAACCAAAGTTATGAAGGGGCAGCAGCTGCCGGCAGCTCAGCACCTCTGACAGAGCTGACTCGGAACCGTATAAGTACACTAACTGTTTTCTCACTCTATTGACCTAGCATATACTGCTGAAGTTACACAGCACCAGGTTCAAAATCACAAAGGTCTTTCCCCGTGTTACCAGCACAGACAGGTACGAGCAGAACTAGCAGCGCAGCCGTGCCCAGGTGCAGTCAGGAGTTCAAAGGTCCTGGCTTCATACAGCACCTTCCTAGCACACTTGGCTGCTGCAGTCCATTGTGTGCTCACAGGCTCATGCAACACCCACCGAGCATCCTCCCAGCAGGGGCAGGGTGCTACTAGGACCACCTAGTTACGGGTGGTAATGGCAGCTATCAGCCCATCACTTCCAGCCATCAGCTTCACCCTTGGGTTAACTTCAAATCCCTGCATCGGAAAGTCTCAGTTGTCGGTCCCCAGATCATGCAGGAGTCCTTGTTCTCGAGTACAGCCATTAGTTTTCCTTTTTCAATTCACCAACGTATATCACAGGGAGTTTACATGAAGCTTTTCCATCTCAGTGTGCTAGTCTTGCCACGTCGGGACAAGCAGCGCGCTCTGTTTCACAGCTTATTTCCTAAGCAAGTGGCAAGAGCAGCAAACTGAGACAGACAGAAGCTAGTAAGCAGCAGCAGCAAAATGAGAAGGTAGTCCAAATCATTTAGTCTACCAGCTTTTACTATTTAAATATACTTATTTAAAAAAAAAAAAAAGAAATTGAAGGAAGTTGGAACTAAAGGACAGAAGTGATCTTGAAAACAGAAGTGAACGTACAGAAATACCATTAAAGACCCACTGCGTTACACAGATAAGTTAAGAAAAATATTCATATCCCATTTTCCAGAGGTTGGTGACATTTTACTTTGCGCCTAGCCCACAGTGCCCATGGGCTACCTAGGCAAAGTTGGCCAAATGCAACTGAAATCAAGAAAACTATTTAATAACCTAAATACCTACACAGCAGTGATGCCAGCGGGCAGGAAGAACAACTGTCATTTGCCTAAATATACATTTATTAAGGTTACATTAATACCTGTACAACATACGGTATTAAGGACAGCCGACAGGAAACCTGCTAGTAAAATTATCGTTACCGAAACAGTGAATTATGAACAGAGGGAACAAGCGTGAGATCGAATTTCTTGGTTTCTTTGCGTTCCCAACATTTCAACAAATATTAATCTGCCATCAGCAGCCATTCTTACACTAGCTTGAACTGCAAGACAGCTTTGTAAGCACAGAGAAGTTTTCAGGTTACTGGATTTTTCAGCTTCCACACCCTAAAGCTTGTTTACAAAAAAAGCTTCAGTTCGGTTCACTGCTAAATAGAAGTCGAAACTTCCCCAAGCATTCAGATTACCCAAGGTTTAAACAGAGTTTGCTTTGAGAACGTTTCTGTAACCTTACAAATGCCTACGGTTCCTCTTCCCACACAAAGCAGCTTCCGTCCGTTCGGATGCCGAGCCATGGGAGCTGCCAGCCCCAGGCAGGCGCCAGCAGCCCCTTTGGTTGCCACCGGCCTCCTTTGCAGCTGCCAGTGCTGTCAGTATTGATATCAACACCCACATGTCGCCTAAAGAATACACAACTAGAGGTAATCATGATGAACAGTGTATGGAGAGATTCTAGACTGGTGCGACTAATTAGCAAAAACTCAATTCACAGTTAAAGAATTGTTCTAATGGAAGAGCCAATGCAGACAGTCAAAATCCTTAAGGAGGGCAAGCCTCATTGCAGCAGAGAATTCCTAAGAGATGTGATGTCTGCACCAGCGGTATGAAGAACACAGACCCATGGCCAAGGCACCACCACGTGAAAGCGAGCGCTCGGAGTAGCTGCGGCAGAACACCAAGCACCATAACAGCGGGATACGGGAACTGAAGAGGCAAAAAGCTTTGAAGCCAGTGTCACTGAGCAGTACAGCCAGTCCGTAATACAGCTGGCTGAAACAGTTCGGTGCTTACAGGTCTCCTGAACAGCCAGGAATATTGATACCATCGCTTCTGCACTCCAGTCCGGGCTGTGGTGAAAACACACTTTGCTGGGCGGCTCCCATTGAAGCCTGGAGCGAACAGACTGGCTGCTCAGACTGCCCCGCTACTGGGTTTGTATCCTACCATCACAGCTTTGCTTTATGGCCAAAAAAGTACATTCCCTGCCAGGAACGTGATTTAATAAAAGTTGTTAGAACTATTCCAGAGAATCCAGCAGAATTTCTGACAGCAAGCTTTGCGATCAGTCACAAGCTACCCTCAAATGTATTATTTTCTAAAGCAATCTATTTTTTTCCCCCTCATTGCCTACTACTTCTTAAATAGACATCGGGAGGAAACTGTTCCATTTCTTGCCCCCAGTAACTCCTTAAAATATTTTCCATTTGCAAACTCCCCAAAGCCTTCCGAGAGCTGTCACCTAAGAGGCACGCAAATGAAGTTTTCTGTACATTGTGCCAATGTTCGATAGATTGTATCAGTCCCTGCATTTCCACAAGGAGAATCAGCTCCTGAGACATCGCAATTCTGTCAAAAATACTCTGTGTGTACAAGTCTATTGGATTTTTTTTCCACACGGTACTTAGAAATTTGTTCTGGCTAAGATAATCTTTACATACCTTTCTGCAAGTTAATTATCTTAAAGCAACCACCTTCTGAACATAGAATATATTTGACTCACACCTGCATTGTATGGCTCCAGGTTATGAAAAACTATCTATGCACTGCCGGACTCTTAAATATTTTTTTAAGTAGTAAATCTTCAGGCAATTTGAACAGCAAGATAAATTTTTCTTTCGTGCGCTTTTACCTAAAGAATTCCCAGTGTAACATAAAAAAAAGCTATTTCCAACACACTATAAATTTTTAATATATATCCAAACCTATATCTTTTACCACCATGCCAGGATATATAATCTTAAATGTTTGTGACAGGAGAGCTTTTGTACACTGTGGTCTAACAGTTTCCTGTATCACTTTATACGTGTATATATGTGTGTGTGTGTATATATATATATATGTGTGTGTGTGTGTGATTATAAATGATCCCAGCAACAAGACATTCCACAGGCTCCAGAGTTTGCAGAGTCCAGGCCACAGCCAGAGCAGGAACTGTTGTGGCCGTCAGGGTGCAAAAGGCAGAATTCATTGCATTCCTCGGGAGTATTCCTGTCAAATTTATAGCCTCATCAGCTGTTACCTACCGATGTCAAATAACGACTACTTCTAACAGCAGAGAAACTGAGCCACACTGTTCACAAAATTGTTGCTGCAGTAGTTAATACCTGTAGTACATGTAACGCTCCCTACCTGGTCAGTGTCTCATTAATGGAAGAGATACAGCAGAAGCAGATCAGAATAAGAAACTGATGAGGGAAGGGTTAAAGACCTTTCCATACGGCCAGCACAGGACAATGTGCGTTAGAAAAATCTTGTGCTGATTTTAACCAGCATCTGCTCCACAGGGGCCTCTCACTGGCCTCACTGCTCCTCCCGGCGAAGGAAGACCATCGGCTCAGCAGAGGTTGAGAAATGCCAGAGACTTTCAGCTGCTGAAAAGAAACCACTTTACGTAACACGTTCATTGCATTGCATCAATTAATCACAATTTGATTACACAGGATTAAAAAAAAAAAAAACAAAACCGAACATTAATACTCTCTGCTCCTGTAGACATGCCAACTAAAGTAACTGTTTATTTTGGATGCCAATTAGTGAGAACACTGAATTGAAGCCTTAAAAGTATGAAGCCTGTAAAGATTAGCAAAATTAATACATCAGCTGAGTAATGTATAGTGTATACACTTCACATTAGTGTGGAGCTGCCAATTTGAACACTATAGAACTGTTACAGGCAAAACAATTCGCACAGGCTGCATGCTGCAGAAGTAGAATTTAGTATTTGTGTTTAGAATATTCTATGACTTTCAGACAATGTAGTTCAGGACTGCACTAAGACAGGATATATAGACACACTTCCAAAACAAGGGGTGCTAGGTTTGTATTTTATCTGAATAGGTTAAAACACACACTATGCGCAACTGAAATGGGTCTGTAAGAAGGGAGTAACACCGCCCCAGGGCTTAAGCGCTGCTCTCATGAGCTGTTTAAACTGGGCTCCTCTGCTTCTGCCTAAATCTAATGCTTCTACTGCAATTCCCACGGCACAAAGCAAGCATCTTCCCTTTGCAGCAACTCTCCCTGGAAAAGCATGAGCCCCTCTCAGCGTTAGATCAATCTTCAATTTCTTTGCCCTTTTCCAGTGGCTCATTTCCCCCCAGTACCTTAGCTGTGCAATTTCCATCACTTTGCATAGACTCAGGATTTGGGGGCGGGGGGGGGGGGAACAAGCAAACAGGAATGCCAGCTCTTTTCTGCAGACAGGTTTGTGGTCAGAAAAAGCAGTGCCTCTCCAAATACCACTGGAACCTGTTTCTAAAGCCTCAAGTTGGTAGTAAAGGCAATGGAATAATTGTCAGCAGAATGCTCCTGGGAGGTTGTTTCTGACCGACTTAACAGACAGGCAACTTTGTAACACTCAGGATTATGTAAGGATGAAGGCATCTCTAGAGTGAAAGGTGGCTTGCTTGAGCTCCTCAATCCTAAAACATGCTATTCGTAAAAAAAAACCAACAAACAACACACACAAAAAAAAAAAAAACCACAAAAAAGAAAACTCACAACACAAAAAGAAACCCAAACACTCACAAACAAACCCAAACGAACAAACAAACAAAAAAACCCACACCAAACCCTAAAATAACAAAACAGCAAAACAAACACAGCACAGCAAGCTTCAACAGAGCTGCCAAAGAAAAGAACTTTAAAAGAAAAAGGGCTCCTCTCCCAGGAAAGGGAACCCTGCAGGCCTTCCACTTAATAGCTACTGCCCAAAATATTAAGACATTTAAGAACACCTTCTTGTGCTCTGACCTTCAGCTAATGCAAATGGAAAAACACACTGTCTGACTATCACGGCGCATTCTGGTTTTCCACATTAAGGAATTTGGAGGAAGTCAACTGAAGCCACTGACGTGCAAGCCTGGCAAGAACATCCCGTGGGAACGGGCTTCCCACAGCAGCCAGGGACAGCCCTCGCCAGAGCAAGTCATTGAAAACTCCCTGCCGAAAGAGAAATTAAGAGCACTGTAGAAGTTTCCCATAACAGTTTTATCTTTTCCTTCTCTGTGCTCCTATCGTTTCCCCCCAAAGCGCAGACATCAGGCCTTGACAGCATTCCTCCTCTGATTCCTTCACATTCCAGCTGCCAGGAACATTTTTGTCTCTGCAGGATCTGGATCAATTCATGACAGCTGCTAGCACGGGGTGCCCGTATCTGCTGTGATAAGTGTTTGCTTATCAATAATGCAAAGCTCGCAAAATACACTGCAAGGCCAGTGGCTTAACCGAGGTGTCACTTCTGCCAGCAGCAGCGTGTCCTTGCCTTGGTGCCTCAGCTACAGCATCAAGTGCCCAGAAAGCCACCGAGTCAAGCATCAGCTTTGGCGTGAGCCTTGGGGTTTTTTAGTCCAGTGAAACACATTCAAGTGCACTCCCTGAACGACAGTCACATTAAGCAGAGGATCTATGTCCAAGTAGTATGTTGATGGGTAAAGACAACCATTACAACCCAAAGCATTTCTGTTGGGGTGATGGGGAGTGCAAGATCCAGCATTTCCTTAGCTGGCTGCCAACAGCAAGTACTAGACTGTAGATTTTCTTACAGTAGGTGGGGCGGCAAAGTTGAAAATGCATGGTTCAGGTGACCAGCTACTGCTGCAATCAGCCAAGAGCACAGAAGAACAGTATGCAGCAATCATCTCTGGATATTTTGAAGAGCGATGCTAGGGACCGCTGCCACGGACCATATTACACGCTGGAGCTATTAGAGAAGTCCAACACTGCTGCTATTGAATACAAGGATTTTAAATGCAATCAAGCTCGCTGAGGATCACCCATGATTTTCTGTTGAGCATTTGTATAAATCCTTGTCACGCTGCATTTCAATTCAGAGGAGTCTTACCGAGGGTCAGTACAGCTCAGCTCACTCAGTCCCACTGTTGTGGTAGGGAAAGGAGAGAGGTGAAGCTGAAGAACTAAAGCTTTAACAAGTGGCTTCCCCAGCAAAGAGGGGTTCTGAACATCAGAAGTTGCCTCCCCTCCCCACAATTCTATGGCTTACTGACACCTTTGTTTAGGTTTATGGGATAAAAAATGGTAGGCAAATGTTTAAGCAATAATTCAAGTGACAGCACTGCCAGACCACCATCAGTTTGTGTGAAATACACAAGTATTTCTCTATTTCATAATAAACTTTCACTTAAGTAAATTGAGGCATGAATTTACTAACTTGCAGAGAAGATAAAACCAAAACTCATCACCCACAGTTATTTCTTTTCAAGCGTCGATCTGACATTCAAGTGCAGCAAAGTACCATTCCCCCTTACAGTCCTCCTTATCTGAAGGGTGAAGGGTCCTGACCTTGACCCTCCGGGCCCCCGCGCAGAGCTGACCGTGGGGGCTGCACAGACCCGCTCCAGCAGCATTCCTTCCAGCTCACGTCCTGCAGGACCAAAGTTGAAGGCACATGCTCAAGTACCTCACTGAATCACACCCTACACATTTTTCTCCCATCAGCAAAGAAAATTTACCTACCAGCACAGACTAAGGAAACTCCGACAGAGAAAGCTAATGAGAACAATTTATTGCAGTAGGATTTATTACAGGTCTTAACATTTCCCAAGATGAGTCACAGACTGAAACGCAATAACCAAATTTTCCATTTGCATTCTGGAAGTTGTACAGCAGGAAAATTGCCTGGGTTTTGGACATTGATGATAGGCTTCACACAAAACATCACTGCTTTGGTGGTTTTAGAACTAGTCTTCATGATGGGCTGCAACCTTGGGCTATCTGAAAACGAGGGGTATGTCCGTGGACTTGGAAACAGCTCTTCAGCAGGGGCAGCCCCTGTTCTGGCAGCACCGTGCCCGCAGCGACCTGCCACGCTCAATGCTGGAAGCGGCCCTGCAGCTGCCCCGCAGCAGGAGGGAGCGCTCCTGACGTACCCGAAGTCAGAGAACAGATGAATGAAGGGGGAAGAAACTTTCAGCCTCATGATAAAGGTTCAGAGAAGGGCAGGAGGGCTGCCCTGGCAAGGCTGCCCAGTTCCTCCAGTATTGCAGCTTTGGTGGACAGCCTGTGTCTATGTTTGTTGCTCAAATACCAACCAGAACTAACGAGAAGTTCCAGCAGAGCAGCGAGCCAGGCAGCCTGCACAGGGAGCTTGTACAAGGAGCACACCTTGGTAGGCTGCTGTTCCCAGAACAGCGTTACGCACCCCTTTGGGGAAGTTACTGCAACTGGTCTGCAGAATTAATTCTAAGACACCAACCAATACTTTACAAATGTGATAACCGAATTACATACAACATATCCTTCCACAATAGTTTATGCTTAGTGGTTTTGTTTATGTAGACAAAAATAATTAGATTTAAAATAGAGTGGATAGCTCTCATTAATCTCTCGGTCAGCCCTAAACTGGGTGGCTTGTAGTAATGGACATGACATGTTCAGAATATTTGTTAGTAATTTCACAATCAATGGGAAGCCTAGGGTGCGCAGCCCACATACAGGCCAATGGCATTAAATGAGAGCCCGCATCTGACGGCACAGTGCTGACCATACTGTATCCTCTGCAGCATAAAATCCTCCTTCACCTCACATTAATACTTACACCGGTCAGTAGTGATATTGTTGATGAAGAGCATCAGTCACTGTTGCAGCACAAAAACTAGTAGCTGCAACAAGGCTTTACCATCGGTCAGATTCTACTGTCCATGCTGTAGCTCCTTCCTCCAGAGGTCAGACCACACTGCTCCTCCCCCATCCAACCCCCTCTCCCACCATCCTCAGAGCTATTTAACCACTTAGCGGAATGAGCTACAGCTGCACATCGTCCATGTCAATCAACCCACTGCCTCTGAGGCAAGGCCACAGCTGCATGTTATCAATGCTAATTAACCCACTGCCTCCATTCCTCTACAACTCACCTCTGTGATAAAGAATTTATCTAAAACCCAAAGTGTTTCCCAAGCCCTACAGCAAGTACAGTTATTGTCCCTTTTGCAGCTGGGTTTCTTGGGGAAAGGAGGTGCAGGACATGGTCCAAAGCTGGTAGATAATTTATATAGTATCACCAAGAAAATAACCATTTTTTATCGTATCTCTTTAGCCAAGATGTCAACAGAAGCAATAGGAAGATGTCAAGTCTGAGAGTTTCATGAATCTTTCCTATTCTTACTCCGTGCACATAAAGGGTTTGGGGCTAGGTTTTTTTATTATTTTTATTAAAAATGTGTTTTGATATAAAATACAACAAGGATGCTCGCTTAGACTGACAGACAGAAAAAGGCAGGTCAACGCATACAGTTATTCTTGTTGTCTTACACGTTGAACCAAACTACATGTGTTCCCTTTAGTCTCATTCTCCAAAGCTACTGTAAAATATTTTCCGCTAGGAACTTTACATATGAAGAGTTTCTCTTCAACACGTTCAGGGCAGCACAAAATTCAAGAAGTTTTCTTTGATTGTAAAATATTCCAGGAATTTTCCATTTTACAAACCTAGAAGGTGAAGCAGTAGGAACACAGCACCACTATGCCCCCATCTGGCTCACCAGCCAAAAGTAACAGGTAAAACGTTAAGTTAAAATAGTTTCCTTAACACCCACAAAAAAAGGTCCGTTTCAAGCAAAGTAAAAGTCTTCATTTGACTGGAGAGAAAGCCCTCCAACTAGGTCACAGAGGCAAAATTAACATGGTTAAAAATAAACTCTTTCCAAACAACTACACACATTTGCCACTATAAGGCTTTTGTATTTTCAAAGAATGAATAGTTAGTTTTATTGATACTGGAGTTCATCAAGATACTAAATGCAAGCAAGAAGCATTCCTAGTTTCACGCTAAGTCAAAAAATGGAAGCTTTGTTTCCCCCTCCAAATAGGAAGCAAGAGTACTGCTCTACACATACTAGAAAAATGTGTTTACTCCTTCATGATCTTTCATTGGAAATGATTGGCATTAATGTTCCATAGATCGTGCGAGCACCTAGCATCCATCTGACCCAGTAATGGGCATCACATGCACCAACAGAAACATTTTCAGTCTGCACAGCTGAGCACTGCCATTTGGTGTATTATAGTTGAATTGGCACAGACTGAAGGGTATTGGACCATTTTGGTTTTATTCTCAAGTCAATGGCATCAACTAACATAAGCCAGAGATGCTGTTACAGAAATAGTGGTTTATTTTGGTTGTTCCCCCCCCCGCCCCCAGCTGATGACAGACCAGAGGCAGTTCTAGAAGGGAAACCGAGGAGATGCACATACCACCTCCTGTGGAGGAGCTGAACAAAAAATAACTTTCAGTTTTCTCTATGTTGGGCTGTATCAGTCAACTGGAAGATGACTCAATCCCGTACAAATGCTAAGTTGCCCCTTTCAAATAAAGTTATTGTTAAAAATAGTTTAACTTCTCATCTGACCCACAAACAGCAAGAAGTTGTTAGAACACTCAGCTTGGAAGTCAGATTCAGCGTAAGCTACAGAAATTCACATCTCAAGCGGAAACATCTAGATTTACTTGCTGGTGTCATCTGATGCAACCTTCAAGCATGCTTGATTCATTGAAAGAATACCAAATGCACTGGAAAACACTGAAGTTTATACTAAGAGTTCATCCAAGTGTAGACTAGCACCCGCCAGACCTCTACAACTAGGGAGTTACACCGGTGAGATGAACCTTCTTGTTAACTTCTCTCCATTTCCATTTTTCATTCTATTTCTTCCTATTCTACACTTCAAAAGTGCATTTCACAGGGCAAGTTTGTTACCAAATCTTCAAGGGAATTGTTCTGTTCATAGTAGGGTCTTATCAGCTATCAATTTCCATTAACCTGTAACAGCGATACTCTCTTGCTCCTGCTGGAACAGCTAAATGCTTCTGTATCCACTTAGCATAAGGTCCAGATGAATTCCACCACAAATTTGACCCCTCACACCCAACACTTTCACTAGGGGGCTGTACCTTAAAACACGCAGGCTGACAATGCACGTGTGCTGCTCGTCCACACACAGATGATCAATTGTATAATGTCATACATGGTATGTATATGCATATACACCCAGAGAGCAATTTCTCATATCCAGACAAAATCATACCGGAAAGTCAAACAGGAAACTTTTACCTGAAGTCTCAAACAAAACGTTTCCACGTCTGACTGGTCAAACCTCTGGTTTAATCACCCACCTACATTAACCTCAAAAAAAGGCCTTAGAATAAAGTCACCATATAGCACAGGAAGTAAACCAAATCCATCTGCTGGGCAGAAGAAAAAGAAAAAACCCTCTTTCACTGGTCATTTTTGTGGTTTAATCCACTATCATTTGATGTGCTTAAGGAACAAAACACAGCACCCTCAGGTTGATTCATTTCTTACTGAAACAGACTGCACCAAGTCATTATTACCAAGCCATCAGCATCCCTGCACATGATTTTTCACCTGTAGTCTGTGTCCTGTCTACATAATTCACCCAACATTTCCAGTGCTCTACACACAGAACAATTTAAGGTTGGTGGGTATTTCAGTAAGTACTTCGTAGAGTTTTGCTGCAACTATGAATAACATTCTCTCAACTTCTGCAGCAGACCAATTTTCTGCTTTGTTTTATCTCAGTATCATAACTAAATCCAGCAATGAAGTAGTATAGAAATTATTTATCGCAGCGTAGAACACTTCAAATAAAACATCAGTTTACATTTATCCTCAATGTTTAAATAGTTTTCATTCGAAATGCCAAGAAATTTTTATTTTTTTTTGAGAGACAGATAATTCAGTTCTATTATTTTTTTTCCCATGTCTCTCCAGCAGCAGAGAACTGTAAAAGAAGTTTACCCACCAGGGTATACCAGAGAAAGGGGGAATCCTTAGACAGTAACAGAGGAGACTGACCAACAGCCAAAACATGTTGCCTGTTCTGCTCACCCAACAGAGGATCTGTACGGAACCACAATATCAGAGCAAGCTGCAAAAACATTTAATTGCCATTTGCCAAGGTGCTTCTCGGCAGCACATCCCCAGCATCTGGCGACCTTTTTTGCCTTTTCCCCTCCCTACCGCCCTTCAAACATTGGAAGGCAAGACAGTATTTGTGTGCCTGTAGTGAAAAGGGAAGACTGTCAGTGCAACACATGTACACAAACACCACTTGTTAGCACTGAAATGGACATTTTTAAATGAGTAAATCAACTTATGTTCCTAAAAAATAGCTATATAGTCCTCTAAATACGAACTGAATGCACAAAATTAAAGTCCAATTCATGCAACTGTATTACCCCAGCCAGTGGTAATCTACTCAATTTAAAAATTCAGCTCATACATACATCAGTGTCAATAATATTTATGTCCTCCACAACTTGAATGGTTTGTTAATTACTACCACAGAAAATTATCATAACATGTAAGGCAAGGCTTATGGTAACCATCGACCCGAACCAGGACTTCCCATCTTGTTTTTCACCCTCCAGATTACAGAAGCAGCACTGTCCTATGAGCAAGTATTCGCCATTCCGATCATTAAGAAGAGATTACCTTTCTTATCAAGCAGATATGACATAACATGGGCAGGAAATAGGCCTTGTATTGCTTATCTACACAATTAGCACTTCTTACTATAAAGGTAAAATACATTCTGATTTGCATCCCAGTTATGCAGTCTGACTGGGTTATCACTAAACATTGCTTCTACAGGTGAGTGGATTTTTTTTTCCCTATGAAACACTAAGAATTATACCTCATATCTTTGTACAGCAACAGTGAAGACATCCAAGTTCTCATGCCCTTGTTACCCACCTTTCTGATATAGCCCTAGGGCAGAAAGGATTGAGCCTTTCTTCAGGAGGTGCACTGGCCCACAACACACCTTCAAATTAACAGCAATTTACACAAAGAACAAGCAGATAACCGCAGGACATTTAGAATAGCATGCTGACTGCGTAATAAATTTTCAGGAAGATTAATAATATCATCATCTCCCCATTTAGCATTCAAGTGTGTTTAGCTGAGAAGACAGGTCCCAACTGGGTACCAGAGCATCAAAGCACCGCCAGTCCCAGGCGGCCAGCCCTCCTGGCTCTGGGGGAGCACTGCTGATTTATTCAAAGGGGTCACCTTGCTCTGCCTGGCATTACAAATTTGCTTCATTCAAGGAAGTGACTGGGAATCTGATTTTTTCCTCCTCAGCCAGGCCACTGCCCGGTATACTGCCCGTGAGATGCACAACGGCATCCCGCAAGCGCTGCTCTTGGTCATTTCCTAAAGAGATTCTGTTCATGAATCTCACAAGGATCCGTATGGTCTGTCATTACGCTCCATTGGGTTACATTAGCACTGATCCAATACCCCACAGAAAGAGAACAAACGGTCCCAAAAGCATAAGCACAAAGACAGCAGTTTTATTCCGAAAACTCGCAAACAGAATCAACTTTTTTTTTTTCCCCCCCTTAACAGTGTTTTCAATACTTGAAGAAAAGTATTTCTGGTACGTATTGCAGAGACACAGCGTTGCTACTAGCACTAGAAAGAAATACGGCCAGGTGCCCAGTGCAGGTGGGTACCCACAGCCAGCAGGGACCCTCACAAAGCAGCGAATGAGACTGCAAAGTTAACGAGGAGCAATTCTGATCCCAACACAAGCAGAAAGCCTGGAGTCACTACCCTGCATGCTGAGAAAGCACCGGATTAAACAAGAACAGCTATAAATAGGAAGCAACAACTTCCCACACCTTAGTCACTGCAGCAATGACTTACAGCAGGACAGCAGCAACAACCGCTATGACAGAAAGATGGAAGTTAAAAGGAAGCTTTTAGAAATACATAGAACAGAGTCTGGTCCGGCCTCACAGCCCTTCAGTCCAGTCTCAGGAGCCCTCCACCTTGGGATAACAACAGACTGCTTGGCACATCGGGCAAATCTGTATTGAAAAAAAGATGCAGTACTATTTCAGGGTTTGAGTTTCTGTATATAATGTTTGTTTTGCTTTCCTAGCAAAACAAAACAAAGAAGTTTTTCAAAAATTCTCAACATTTCAAAATATATTTTAATTACTCCAAGTCTCTATGGTCCATTTTAAAACAGAGCCAAGTAAAAAAGCCAAATATTCCTCTACAGTCCAAAGCAAAGTTTCAAAGAGTTCTTCTGTTACTTTCATGAGGAAACTTTTTTGCTTGGGAAATTGTACAAAGCCACCTTTCTCGCTGCTCAAGGTGGAAAAAAAACATTTCCTTATTTCCCCATCAATACAGTGAATTAACCTGATAAAGAGATATTATTTTAAATGGGCATTAAATTAATTTCTAGCAGACAATGAATACGATCATATTTAATTTCAAAATCCATGATCCATGCTTTCACCTACTTTTTAAAACCCAGGAAGAAAGTATACATGTGAGAAAGTAGATCACAGCACAAGAGCTAAATCGGTATTTCTAGAGAGAACACAGCCTCTGATCTGGTGGAGAATGATCACCGCATCCCCATGTCCTTTTCCAAGGGCACAGTCCTATGAATGACAATAATTCGGGCAGGCAATGAGGTAGCTTAACATCAAGAACAAGAACTGAAACTGTTGTGTCGCATCAGAAGTGCCATGGAACGGCCCTTTGGTGATTTTGTTAGGCATCTAATAACTGTGCTCGTAAACTGTTCCATCCAAGACAGACAGGTAACAAAGAGTCATGTACGAGACACAAAAATGAGAATATTGCATTAACATCTGTCTATTCCAAATGTGGCATCTCCTCCTGGCAAAAACTCAAGAGAAATGTATTTGAGGAATGATTTAACAGAAAACTTGTTCCAGTTACGAACTGGAGAATATGGCACCTAGGTCAAAAGCACCCACTGCCACAAAGTTACAGATTAAGAGGTTTTCCACCCAATGCTGAAGACAAGAGATTTCAGCCATGGGGCCAGGAAGCCTATTTGTCTCCCAGATAATACCACTTCATGTTTCCAAGTGACATTTATTATTACCAGGTTAACCAAGCTTAGATTTAAGCCATCAGCACTGAGGTTTCTTCAGACCCTACATATGCAGCATACAAGATGCTGCACTGAAAGAGATTAGTACTTAACCAGCAGTGACAGCCAATGCCACAGGCACCGAATATCGAAAAAAGGGTTTCTGGAGAAAAAAAACCCAACAAAACAACAAAACCAACAACTTTCCAGTGTCATCCTCTCACACTAAGACCACTTTCTCTCCCCTTCTTTTCACCTTTATTGCAATAGTTATGTTGAATTCATACATGAAAATATTGGATCTTCTGTAACACCGTGTGCATGTTTCTAGCCAGAATTTCAACAAAAAATCCTGATCACAACCAGCACAATCACCATCAACACTAGTATCTGTCCTATGGGAGAACTAGCAGACCACAGCTAAACAGAGAATTAGCAAGCCATAAGGCATTGGTGAAGCCCACAGAGCCCAAATAGTCTACTTAAAGTACTAAAACATTCTAAATCCCCCAAACCACATCCTTTACCTCTAGCAACAAGCAGCATTAGGTAAAATTCCTTTAAGGACCACAAGCTGGCTACAAAAAGCCCTAACAGTCCAATTTTCATGCTACGAAAGCCTAGAATCTGGGTCTCTCAAGCATGTTCTACACGTGGTTTGGCAGAACTTCATCAGCAGCTGACACCACTAAATCCTCAGCTGCTTGGTTTCAAAGCGTGGGACATACTTCACTTACCATCTACAAGGAAAGGGATCTTGCCGCTACCTGTAAAACACCATGCTCCCTAAAAGCCTAAAAAGGAACAGGCTGCGTCAAATCTTGTCTGCTTAACAGAGTACATATGACAGAACTGCTGTTATATAGTAACATATGTTATATAGTAAGATACTGGTCAAGTCAACGTTGAGTCAAAGGAAACAGTCAAAAAGCCGTGGCAGGACACGCACTCGCCAGGGGAGCGCACCTCTGCGCCAGGACAGCACGGTCCCATGGAGGCAATGGCTCTCCGAAAGCACCAAGTGAAAGGATTAATTGCAACGTGGAGAAGGCACAGGGCAGAACAAAACACATCCCCTGATCTACTGCTGGCATACTGCTCTCTTGGACAAGCTGCTGCAATTTGCTGCATCCCACTTCATCACCGTAATCAACGCTTACAGCGGCTGACAGAGGCTCGAGGGAGTCGTTAGGAACACTTGCTGAGATTCTCCAAAGGAAGAATATTTTTTATGAAATATTTTCACTTACTGGCAACCTAGAAGGTTGCTTTCCTTCCTGGAACACTCTTCTTGCAGGATTTCATTACCTACAGAAACAATCCCACATTTAAAAAGGATGCTATTTTATGTTTATGCATGGGAATTGGACCTGATCCACTAGTTCTGAGAAAACAGCTCAAGGCTAAGATGTAGTTCTGCTAGCCAGTATCATGATGTGTAGTTTTTAAAGATTTCATTCCCCAGCCCACCTGTTAGACCATTCCCCTCCCAATTTATTCTGGATTCATGGAACATCACAGCCTTCCTAACAGTTGAGGCCTCTTACTTCAGCCTGTTCTACTGAAGTATCTTGAACCGGTGCAAAGAAATAAGATATTTTGGATTCCTTCATTAACTTGATTTTTACTGTGCCAACTAAGAATTACATATAGCATTCATATAAGCCTTATTCTTAAAGTCCTCCTTCAAATACCTTGGGAAGACTCGATTCATTTCTTTCACCACTTGTCTAACAACAACTTGAATTTCCATTAAGTTGTTTTTCATATCCTTGACTCTGCCTACCTGTGAATCTGAACTGCAATTATGTCAAAGCCCATTTCATTAGTGCTCTTAACTTTCACCAAACAGTTTAATAGCAATTCTTGGCATCATTGTTGAATTTGCTTTTCAAAAATTTTTGAGTCAAGACTATTATTCAGGCAAACTCACAGAGGAAATTAAATAGTACATACAGTATCAACAGTTTGATGCTGCAATCAAACATCTAAAACTTCTACTAAATTTGAGACATTTTACAGATACTTGCTAAGTTACTACAGAGATACTGTTACTGATTGGTAGCGGAAGATGCATGAATTTATTTAATAGCCCTCTGAAGTGTGCAGAGGTTTTTTGTTTGATTTTTCTTTGGCTTTACTTTGACACATCTTTATTCCTCACAATTAAAACAAAAATAATTAATTCAGGAGAGTTCGAATACAAATACCTCAAACTGTTGACATTTAGGCAGGTAAACAAATGAGGCTAAAGGAACAAGACTGTCCAAAAAAAGCCAGAAATCCCAAGTTGTCACATGTCTGTGGTGAGTTTACATAGTCAAGACTTCAGACATCTTCTACCAAATCCCAAAGGATAATTCTGTGGAATTATATTTACAGTGTTTATTATCAGTGTGTTATTAAGCATCAAATTTTTACCCACTGAATTTCATATTGACATTCATATTAACGACACAGATTTGTTACTAATTATACAAATTATTATATGAATAATATAATATCATTTACTACTCTAGTAGAATTTAGTACCAATTATATAAAGCTGTATTTACTGCCATACGTCACGGACACCAGGCTGCTGCCCCCAGAAGGATGACTCAGGAAGCCATGGCTGAACACTTGCCATTTCAGTTTCACCAATGGTTCAATTAAGTCTCACAAGCCAGCGATTACAGTTAAAACTCTGACCTATCTTCCTCCTACTTCTAGCAGTTTTTACATGCTACTTAACAGCCCCATTAATAGGAAGGGAACGTAAGTGCAGAGCTATTCCCCTTCCTCCAAAGTCACCATCGCGTTATTGATAAGGACCGACGAAGAGAAATTTCTTCCTCATTAACCGAGTGCGTGCACATGCGATCAGAAGCAAAGATGCTCCACAGAAGGATGTTCTGGGGACACTTGCCAGCAGCTCAGCAGACCTTCAAAAATACAAAATGCGACCTTATCCAGTCAAATTAAGATGACAAGCTGCAATTACACACCCTCTGCTTACTTCCGACGTAACATCTACCCTCCTCATGAAGGCAGAGCAGCTCCAAGCGTGGTGCCGAACCTGGCCGTGTCAGCAGCTGCCCTATTTCAACTGATGGACGGACCATGCAGATACCTTATGGATGCCTCCTTTAACACCTCCCCTAGTTTAAGACGACAGGGTAGGTTAAAAACGAGGAACCACCACCCAGATGAGAATCCAAAGGTTGAAGATGTGTGCGGGGTCCTGCAGGATTCAGATAAACCACAGAACTTGTTTACTTTTCCCAAGCCTTATACATTCAAACTGGCTAAAAGTCATATTTGCAGTATCTGAGAGCTCAGCCTCAAGCAAACAGATTTCTTGTATTTTCTGTTTAAAACACAGCATCCCAGACTGGTAGGGGTTGGAAGGGACTCTGGAGAGCACCCAGTCCAACCCCTGCTAAACCTGGTTCATCCAGAGCAGGCTGCACAGGGTCATGTCCAGGTGGGTTTTGAACCTCCCCAGAGCAGGAGACCCCACAGCCTCGCTGGGCAGCTGCCCCAGGGCTCTGTCACCCTCAAGGGAAAGACATTTTTCCTCACATTCAGCTGGAACTGCCTGTGTTGCAGTTTGTGCCCGCTGCCCCTCGCCTGCCGCTGGGCACCCCTGCAGAGCCTGGCCCCGTCCCCTTGGCACTCGCCCTTAAGGTATCTGTGGGCATGGGTCAGCTCCCCCCTCAGCCTTCTCTTCTCCAGGATAAACGGGCCCAGCTCTCTCGGCCTTTCCTCAGAAGGGAGATGCTCCGGTCCCCTCATCGTCTCTGTAGCCTCCACTGGCCCCTCTCCAGTAGTTCCCAGTCTCTCTGGAACTGGGGAGTCCAGCACTGGACACAGCACTCCAGAACAAACCAATTCAGTCTGCAAGTTCTCACCATAACTAGTATACAGCAATATTTATGCTGAGAAGTTAAACCAAGCCAAGAGCTAACAGTTAGTTCAATATTACCAATGAATTGATGTTATCTTGCATCTCACATGACAGCATCACCACGCTGCAGTTAACAATGTTGTTCCTGTTGACACATTTCTCAAAGACGGACAACTCAGCTGAAGCATTAGGCAAACAGGGGCAACGGATAAGTGAGATGAGAATAAGGGAGGCAGCATTTGCTAAAAAAAATATAAATAAAAATAGCTGTTTGGAAAATAAAGCTTGGAACTGAAACATTGAACATCTGCCGCTCTTTAGCAAAAGACCAGTACATGAAACACAGCTTCATCTGAGAACAAATGTCTTCATGGCTTTTAAAACAAACAAACAAACAAAGGACTTTTAGGTTCTAAGAAGTTGGAATTTTGAGAGTCAAAGGAGAAATCTACATTTTGAAATAGTTGGCACTCGAGCTTTGTAAGCTTATGGGAGGAAGAATACAAAACATAGCAAGTTGATCAATATCCTCAAAAAGGAGACATAGCACCAAGTGGTCCCTGTAAAGCTTCCCAATGCAAGATTTAAAAGCCACATATCCACAGATTTGTGTATTTATTAGTTCTACAATTGTTTGTATTTACTCGGGACCAATGGCCTATCTCTCCACATGCTATACAGACAGTATTTCCCTGCATGCCTTTATTCATGCAACCACCTACAGCGCTTAAACACTTCCTACAAGTTAAATACACTCTAAAAGAACAGGAAGAACAGTTCAAGTTTCTTCACAGTAATGTCAATGCATCACATATTTTTATTAAAAACAAATGCATTTGTGGCATTTCAGCCACAAAGCAGGACTGAAAAATTCAAGTTGTCCTTTAACCTTGCTTTAAGTCCTGAAACTTTACAACTTCAGACAGGTAGAAAGTGGAGTAGCCACCACTTCTGTTTGCAATGTCTCTCAAGTAAGAAAATTGAAACTTCAGAGAAGAGACCGACACATAAGGAAGTCAGAAATACAAACCCTTCAAAAAAGCTAACCAAAAAAACTCCATGACTGTAACAGAAGGTTTTATTGGATTAAATTCAATATGAAAATCAGATTGCTGGCTTAACATATCCATCCATTTATGTTAAGATAGAATTCCTCTTCAATTCCCATCACTCTTGACAGCACAGAGGAGAAATTCAATCCACTTGGTGCTGACAATCAAACTTGGTGCTAAAGATGAGACACACAAGTACTTGAAGCGCTTTATGCTAAAATTTCAGTGGAAATGCAGAGTGGTTCTGACCAATGCTTAAAGTTCTTTGCTTAAGGAAGTTGCAGTAACAATTCTTAATGAAATTATTTTCATTATTAGAATTTTTGCTTCTTCATGAGTACAAATAAGTATGGCAAAACAGTGTCTACCTAAAAAGATGTTTCAGGACAGACACTTTCTGTATAGAAGCCTCCTTTTTTCCATAGTCACTCCATCCCGAATGCATAACTGAAGGAGCAGCTCAAGTTTGCAGTGACTTACAGCAACTATTTCTTCCAGCAGGCATCAGAGTGTTTTAACAGCACTTGCCTCAACCAGTCACTAGCTGCTCTAAGCCCCATTAACTGAAAATACGTGTTTACAAGTAGTCCCTTCTTCATTATGGTATTCCAGTTTGCTCACTGCTAGCAGCTGCAAAAGAATCTGCTCTAGAGTAATTAGGTTCTTAACCAGCACAGAAAGAACAAGGACTTTCCAACCCACTAACAGTACCATTTGTTTTAGTTTGAAATGCGTAGCCAATGCATACTTTCATCATTGCTGAGACAGACAGCGGCTGAACTGCTACAAACTGCATTTCTACAGATCAGGACCTCATACATTACATATAGGTGGGAATACCCAGTTTACTTCTGCCCATAAGATAAACTACGCTTCCTGTAAATGCTACATGTGCTTTACGTGCTCTCAAACACCTCTCTGTTCATCATGTTACTAAATGCAGTCTTTGACAGCAATTCCACTGCTTCCAGTCTGACAAGTAAAATCTGGTCCGTCAAGCCAGCAAAGCAGCAGCATTCAGACTGCAGTTGCACATCTGATTTTTGATAGCACTGTTAACTCTCAGTTTATATCTCTATAGCTTTTGTAAGTAAAAGCCAGGACTCTAAAGTGTAAATTGCTAATCACATCCACAAATTATAGTATAACCTAATAAGAAGCTGTAAACAACATTAGGGTAGACTACCTTTGCAAACTACTTCCACGCCATTACTACTTTCCTGGCAAAATCACGAAGCGTAACACTGCTTAAAAAGAGCTCAAGTTTGTATTTCCACAGATAACCATCGACAGAAGTACTGCTGAAAAGCTGTCAAACGCAGACTAGTTAGTCTTGCTTTACCACTTTGGAATAAAAGGAAAAAAGTATCCTCAAGCCGATGTGAGAAAGCTAACAGCCCCTCCTGCTGCATGCTAGGAAGGCCAGACCGGGAACAGCCTTCTCGGCTCCAGAAGCTATGGAACTTCACCTCAGCAATACCAGAGATCACTCTCTGCCAGCTATGCAAAAGGCATTATTAGAAATGCTGAAGTGTAATAGAAGGATTGCGGGGGGGGGGGGGGGGTGTGTGTAAGAAAAAAGATGAATTAAAGCTATTCATAACCATCCAAATGATGAAATATTAGGACATAACTGTCTCAAATGCAACCTTAGAAGCCTGGGGGAAAAAACTGTTTAGAAGCAGGAGAATTTCTTGTAGTATTTCATTTTAATATAATCAGATTTGAAACCTCATTTGCCGTGTATTATGCTGTAATACTGCTGCAGAAATTCCACCTATTCAAAGTGTACAGTAGCATTGTGCTCTATTGTTTAGCCAGTTCTCTGCAAGACTCCAGAGAAGGCAGTACAGATTAATTTTCATATGCCCTCCCTTCAGAATACATGATTCACTAGAGGAAAAAGCATTTTTGCTTTTGATGGCTTGCAAGCTATTTTTAGAGGTTTGAAGTTAATCCAGCTCGGAGCTGCTCTAGCAGTGATATATCCTCCCAGCCTCCGCACAGGCATTCTGGCCAGTCTGCTGTAGCAAAAATTCTATCTAGGTATTAAGAAAATCAAACTAACATTTTTAATAAGTGGGACTGCTTAATTGCTAATGTTCCTCCCAGGTATTAATGCCGACAAGTGCCGGCTCACAGGGAGTATATTACCCTCCCCAGGGAAGAGTTTTCAATTAAGGGTGGTCATTTTATATATTATTACCAGTCTCGCAATTTTTCTCACCTCGTTTCCATTCTCGAAGAGCACTGTTGCAGAGCCACGTACCCTTCAGGCTGACACAGATATTTACAGACCAAACCAAACTATCTGGACAAGTAGTATAACGGCTCAGCTAGAGGCACAAAGTCGGTGCATACTGCTAGATACAGGCAAGCCTTTCAAAAAAGAATACGGCAAAGGGAACGGATTTTTTCATGCCTCATTTGCAGAGAATTGCAAAGTGACCTGGCACAGCAGTAAGCTGGCACCAGCTGGCAAATGAAGATTCCACAAAGAAGGGATGAAGCAAGTTAAATATTCCTCTGGTTTTAAGGAGAATGAAGATACAAAGTCCATGCTTCAACAGATAGCCTCAAGTACAGGCAGGATTTTTAGAACTGGACTTTTAAGCAAAAGCCTACTCTGAGGCAGCTAGTTCACTGGCACGTTCTCTTCTGGTCGTCCCATGAGCGCAGGAGGAAAGAGGGAGGGAGAGGGAAGGCAAACCCTGAGCCAATGTCTAAATTTAAGTTAAAACGGGATGCTAAACGTACTATTTTTTTCCGTGCCAAACAAGTATACACGTATAGTTTTCCCTGAGTCCCACAACCACAATCCTGCACGCATTTCACTTCCTACATCACAAGGAAACTCAGACTTTTTGGAAGTAGCGTTGAAGGAGAGAGGATCTACCTTGGTGTGTCATTCAAAACACATACATCATTGTTAGATAGAGTTGTTCTTACCTATCTAGGACATCAAAACTGAAAACACTCAGGCATGCAAAACTTATCCGTGATCCCATGCTTGTAAATCCAACAGGTCAGTCACAACTGACATGAAGCTGCAGCTCTAGATCTACATGCTGAAGAGGCAGCGATGCTGCACACCTCTTCCTACAGCGCACTCAGAAGCAGCACCTGAACAAAGAACTAACTGGGGTCGTTACAAACAACTTGTATTCTTAAGAGTACTGTGCAAGCACTCACTACACTTCATTTTGCAGCCTGGGGCTCCCCTCAGCACCCAGTACCAGCACACGGGGCAGAGGGGGCACCCCTGCTTTGATTGATAATGAACAAAATACCCAGCATCACCCAAACTGCACAGGGTGATTTGCGAAGGCATGTTCATTCCTTAGGCGAGTTTAGGAGTTTTGCAGTTGCAACTTTTGTTCTCTTACAGTAAACTGCGGTCGGTGCTTGGGAGAGATGCTGACAGGAGAAGCGCGTTAAACCCCACGCCTCGTTGCCCGAGGCGTGCTCACACACAGTGCCGCAGCCATTAAGTGTCACCCAAAAACTGTGCCCAGTGAACACTACAGGTGGTTCTCAAACCAACTGAGCTGAGACACAATTCACCTGAAAAGAACAGGGGAGCTGCCAAACCAGCGGCTTTTAGAAATTAACAGTAAACTCCCATCTTTAGCTGTCTCCCAAATTATTTTTTCCACACCTCCTGCCACACAGACATTTATTCATGTACAAGGAAACGCAAACCAGTCAAGGTGTTTCTCCCACACACTAAGGCAGAAAAGAAATTGCTGTAAAATGTCTCTTCCTTTCAGAAAAATATTCCAAAGGCACTCTGTTCCTATGGTGATGTGCTCCTACCTAAACGAGGAAAACCACTGCCTAAAAGAATAAAACACAGGATCGGGACTGAAAGGGATATAAGCACATTCTGGATCCAGCGCTTTTCCATTTGTTCATACACAATGTCTCTGCGAGGGCATTTTTCCGTACTGTGAACAGCCAAAGTAGTCACAGCACCTACTGTTATTTCAAGCGCCATCGTCTCCACTAGCCATTTAAACTATATCTGTATTAATAAAATTGGATTCTATTAAGAAAATTTAAATTGTTTCCAAATGCATCCAATTTTAATTTTATAAACCAGATCCTAGTTCATACAAGAAGTTAGGCTATAATTACACAAGGAATATAGAAAAATAGCAGTCATTTAAAGCTCAAAAATAATTCCTTCCCTCCTCAACACCACCTTAAGAACCCATATTGTAAAGCTCATTTTGCTTGGTTTAACAAGAAGCTTGCATCTGTTGGAAAGTTACTATATATTTACTATGTATTACATAGCAGTGCTGTCTCCTGACATAATTTATTCAACTATTTCATAGTAAATACTAATTCAGTATTAGCAAGGATTGCTTATAAATAAAAACAATCTATGCCAGGGTTTCAAGATGAAACAGAACTTTACGCTGAGAGGCTAGTTCGGGTTGCGGGGGTGGTTTGGTTTGTTTTTTTTTTTTTTTCACTATTTCAGTAAGTACCCCCCCATACGCATTTACTGGGGAAGAGACTAGAATGTAGCACACAACTGCACCCCAGCCCTGCTGCAGAGGCACAGCCAAGCATCCCACGGTACTGCCAGGGTCCCAGGGCCGCGGGTCACGTAGCCCACAACTCTGAAGGCTCTTCCTAATATTTCCTAGGCTTTGGACAGGTTAAGATTACAAATGCACCCAAAGCCGTTGTTTACATGAGGACAACTGAAAAGCTGACACAGCTCATCTGCAAGCTTAAAAATGGGAATTAAGGGTGACGTAGGAAAGCAATCGCTTCTGAAAGCTTGCCAATGTGGCTTGTTTTCCCTCTGTTCAGTTTCTCCGTTCTCCCACTCCCACAAAAACAAACCAAAAAAAATACCCCTTAAGCTCTTGGAAAACAGAAGGTTAAAATACGGCATCCAGTAGATCAGCTACCAGGCAGGCTCCCAACAATCCCACCATCACAAGGCTCCATCAGCGTTCATCTATCTGAAACAAGCACGTAGGAAGGGCTCAGCCCTCACACTGCACGCACACGGCTGTACGAGCACAGGCGAGCTGTCTGGTGAAGCAAAGGAAGCAGCCTTCAGACACTGAGCCCATCTTGAACAAACGAGATCAGTCACACTTCATTTAGATGTAACTCTGTGATTAAGTGCTGTGTATCTATGTACACACACACACTTCAAAGTGCCATTACAATACTGATGGCCAAAGAGTCACACTCAGTTCACTATTAACAATAGTATCAATTTAAATTGCCCTGGGTTTCCTTGAATCAAAGTTATATCAGTTTAATTATTCTCACTTGATGAGAAGCATTTACTTAGTTCTGCACACGTTTAAAGAAGATAATTTTAAATAACTTTAAACCGGTGCCCTGAGTCTTGCTGGGGAGCTAAATGGAACATTAGAAATGGGTCATACTGGTGACATAACAGAAGTAGCTCGTCACTACATTTCATCTGGGAGTGCTGAGAAACATTGACTGATTTAACCTGGATAATGCTTAGTTTATAAACTGCTTGGGGATCCTTGAACACCAGGGCACTCCAGGTCTGCTCCAAAGCCTACTAAGTTTTTAATGTGTGCTTTATACTCCAGGGAGGGGAGGGGGGGAAAGGGCACAAGGAAAGATGCAGAAGGAAAAGGAGGCAGCAAACTAAACATTTGCATCTGATAAAGAACAGTACCAGACTACTTAATAGAATTTTATCTCTGCAAGTAAAAATGAAAATTCAATGCTGTCACATTAAGGACTTATTTGCATTTCAGTTGTAAATGCTGTTGTTGCTTGTGCTGCTGGTAAGGATTTACTGATTTAGTGAAACCTGCACTAACCACAAGGCTTCCTATATATTGCACTTATGTTCAAAAAGCACTGTTTAAACCTGAAGTTTTCAGTGAGTGGCTTCTCCATGAATTGATTATACTGCTCATATATATATATATATCTCTCCCTATATATAGCCCCTTTCCTCACACTCCTGCCCTTCATGTGGCAGGTTTTTGGCAAAGACTTCAGTAAAATATTCTCCTTTGCAAATAAAAATATGGACCAGTCTATCACTTCTGGCACTCTGCTGCAAGCCAAACATTTTTCCCATAGAGCATTAAAAGTTAGCTGTGCCATAGCAAAATATATCAAAAAAAAAAGCTGCTTAAAAATATAATCTCTAAATAAAAGCTGGAATTCTAAACCATGACTAGCAGGTGGGAGTTCAAGTACTAAATATTGTGAGATTTGACTAAGACCACCCCCTCTAGGCAACAGCACTTCTTTACCGTCCTTTTACACCGTACTCAGCCTCAGTCCTCACCCTGTACTTTGGAAGGTGGCTGGGTTCCCCAGCTTCCTATATGATTATATTGCATTTTTTTTTTCTCTTTTCTTTAAATCAGTGATGTCCTGAAATTACAAGTATGGCTAGGAAAATCTGTGAGAGCTTTTACTGAATGCTCCCCACACAATTATTTTAAAACACTTCACCCAGCTGCCAGCTTCTCCTCTTGACAGCTGGCTTTGGCTTCCCTCCTGGCCACAGACTGGCTTCTTTCCACAGCTACAAAGTTTCAGCCAGAGGCCAGAAAGATTCATTTGGAACACAATGGAGATATTGGAAGCTCTTTACAATTTATTTTTTTTTTTTTTGCCCTTCAGTCCTAGAGTGCACACTTTTGGGTGACACCAGCATGACTCATGTATGCGGAATGCTCTACATAGGAAGGAGAATAACGGTGCAGAGATGTCTTCATATAAACCTTCAGGCACCCAGATGAACAGTGACAGCACCAGCGTATATGGTTATCCCCAGAAAACACACATCCTAATTCAGCAGAGTCCTTACGTGCCTTGCTACCAGCAGTCCCACTGGCTTCATTAACTACTTGCGTGCTTGAAGTTGACACATTTTTGAAGTCTTTGCAAAGCTTAGCCCTGCCTGACGCTGAGCTTCAACTGACTTTGATACAAAAGAAACTGAACACTAAGAATCAAACTGTTAAAGTAACTGCACAGGAGCATTTACTCCTAACAACCCACACTTGAACTTACAGCCTGTATTTCATAAGCCTCAGCTCCTTTAAAGCCAAAAGCAGTTATACTCACAGTTTTAAAATAAATACAGTAGAGTTGTAAGGTCATCCCCACATTTTGAGCATTTTACTCCATATGAAACCATCTCTAGTAGAGTCAAGCAGCCCTTGGTTATCCATTTCTGTGAGCACTAAACTATTCAAACATCATCCCAATTTCAAAGACAAAGTAGATTCCTAAATACATTTCATATGCAAGTGTTAACAGTGGATTATTCTTAAACATCTGGAGGTTCTAGCACAGCTACATGTACTTCTACATCAAAGATAAATGCCTGCCATATTATTAACAAACAGCTCTCCCGTTCCCCACCTGCAGTTCTCTGTACAAGTGACAAAAAAGTTAATCACGAAGCTACTTCTAAAATTCCCCTCCAAGCAAAAAAAAAAAAAAAAAAAAAAATCTGGGTTTCTGGTTTGCCTTAAGACCACATTACTGCAATGCTCCAAGCCAGGGGTCCTCAAACTACAGCCCACGGGCTGGATACGGCCCCCCAGGGTTCTCAGTCTGGCCCCCGGTATTTACAGAACCCCCCGCCGGGGGTTGGGGGGGAAACCAAGCAGCCGCAGATGGCTGCCTGCCACTGCATCCGTGTGCCGGCCCCCTGGTTAAAAAGTTTGAGGACCCCTGCTCCAAGCCATCCTTACGATGCTGCTGAACCCTCAAGTAACTACTTTTATGCAGCTGACATTCAGCCTGTTGATCTATCCAGAAAATTCAGATAATGCCCTACCCTACAGTATGCACTAATTACCTCAAACATCAATTACAAGTCTAATAAAGCCATTTGCAAGGGGTGATGGCTAGAAGGTTTCTAGGACTTTATGTCATTTAGTATTATTAAATTTGAAATCTATTATCATTCTATGTTGTGCAAGCTGGACTACAGTTAAGCTGATTTAGCGAGACAGGTTACACTGCACGGCCCTGAAACACATGATCTGGAAACAGGGAGCTTATCTATAAAAAGGCACATAAAAGCACAAATTCATAATCTACTGGAGCACACAGAAGATGACAAAAGAATCATTCGTTCAATATCAAAACTGTATTTCAAGTTTACTGGGGTAAACTAACTGTAATTCTTCCAAATATAACTAAGTCAATAGCTACACAAATACAAGCTACTACATTTATTCTACAATTACTGACAGCAGTTTTACAGAGGTATCATCTTTATTAGTAACTGTACACGTCCAGCAAAATTATGCTAATACATGCATCAAAACGACTGCAAAATGTCATACTAAGTCACCCATATAATGGATAATTAAAGGGATGAGTAAAAACACTTACAAGGACACTACAGCTATTCCACTACATCCACTTTCTACACAGTGATAATCTCCAGTACGTGGGTTTTATAACACAGGATACCTTTAGGAGCACAACCAACCTGACAGACTGCATCTATGTGTGATAAACTCAAAACGATTAAAGAAAGATTATATGGAGAATATGATAGTAAACTCAAAACCAGTCATCAGCTTGCTCACATCTAATATCGTCAGAAGAAATTAAGTATTGGACCAAAGTGTCCTTGCTTTATTTGGTTTGACAAACCAACGTTATCTGGCTCAGTATTTTTATTAGAGTAACTCAGAGTCTATAAAACAAGTTCAAAATTTTAATATCAAAAGGCAATCACCTTGTAACAGCTAGAAATAACAAGAATGCCTGCTTGCACGCCCTAAGCATTTGAGGGAAGGCATAAAGGAAACCAAAAGTGGAAGAACATTGGTTGATCATGGACATTTAAAGCCAACAGCTGGCTGAAGACAAGAGTTACCTAGTGTCTTTACAGCTTCATCCCTTGCTGTATCAAAAGCATTTAGAGAAGTACTTTTATTTTATTTGGTCTTAATGCAAAATGAAACCAAGCACTAACAGTGGTAAGGGACAGGAAGATGGAACTTGCACTTGCTTTCTCTATCCACTTAGGCAAAGTAGTTTTAAAATTTACGCTTGCTAGCTTGTCACTGTTACTAAGCATTTAATTTTTTTATATAGGTGCATATATACACATAATTTCCTTTTTGCCTGAAGCCATACTTGGCTACATTCTGTTAATGTGATTGCAATTAGCTCAAGTAACAAATGAGCAGACATACTGTCTTAGAGACAGGTAAACTGGGAATGCTGGGAAAAGGATTACCCCCTAGAGAAGAAAAGTGATGATAAACATCTGATAAAAACATGAAGCAATGCACTTGGGGGGCAGACACTTACACATGACCTATCCTCAAAATCCAAGCAGAGCTCTGGAAGTTGTAAAGCAGGGATTAACCAGACAACTGCTCTAGTACTCATACTACTTGTTCTAAATTATGTTCAGCTTGCCAGTTCTCATATGAGCAGGATGGAAAAAAAACACAACAGGAAAAAAACATACTTAAGGATTCTGAAAAGCTTCAGATAACTACCACCTAGCTCCAAACTCTGCATGGTTATCAAAATAATGTAATCACATTTGGAAAGCCATTAAAGCTGACTAAATTGCACGTTACTCCATCTTTCAGCTAGGATCTCCACCAAGAAAAGGTCATGCTACACGAACAGGTGAATTCAGCCTACTGTTGGAGGCTCTCTTGGCTGAGAAGCTGCATGGCCTGCAGCAGGTACAGCATCTCCCTCGCCTCTCTGGGACCCAGGACCCAGAGCTCCAGGCATCACACAGCACAAACCCAGCACCCAGTGCTGACTCCAAAACAAGCAAAGCAAAAGGATGTCAGCAAGGGACAAGAACTACACTTGCTTCAAAGCTCTGGGACAATGCTTATGTTTACTTAATCCTTCCGTACCTGTTTTTCCATCACTGAAGGTTTCTGTAACAATGGAGACATAAATATGCTCTCACACAGGCTGGGCCTCGCTCTTCAACGCTCACCACCACCTCCTGCTACCCTGATCTCTGGGCTGAACTTACCCCCCAGTACTTCAGTACATGACCTTTGAATTAATTTGGGAAAGAAGTCTTAAATGCTTTTACTTACCAAACCTACCTTTTCAATTTCTAAGTACTAAACTGTTTTTTTTAATCCTAAGTATTCATCTGGAGACTCTGCAGTCACACGTCAGGTTGACAGAAGATTGCCACTAAGGGTAAACTCACTGTATACCATCTGGGCAGAAAATAAAAGCATTTTCAGACAAGCTGACCCCATCCCTCCTGAAATTCAGCAAGTTTTTCCAACACCCTCAGCTTTTACCGAGATGGATACAAAACAAGAAGGATCTACAACCCCCAGAATCTCTCAGGGTTGGGAACCTACTCCTTAAATAACTGTAGACAGACCATCTGATCTTCAGGGCCTCTTCTGGAAACACTTCCCAGTACCGCCAACAGGAACACAGCAGTAATTTCTGACTTTAGATTAAAAATATCTGTGAACCTTTTCTATGCAAGATGAGACATTCAAGTCTCAGACACCTTTTAATTGCACTTCTCATGGTATTTGTGGTTAAGTTCTCAGAATTCCTTCTTTGGAGGGAGGGAGGAGAGGAAAGAGGGGGAAATCTGATGGTTTTTTAGGCTGACTGTTCTGGAAGGATTTTCTGCCCTTTCTTACATAAAGAATACATTTTTCATTAATGTCAAAGAACCAGCATCAGATGGTTTCAGTAAAAAGCACTAGCACTATAACTAGGTTTCCTACACCTACTTTCATGAAACTTGAATTTCACCAACACCCCATACATGAACGGCAAAACTGCATCTGAAACTGAAGCCCCTACCAGCTACACTGACGTGCAGTCATGATGTTACCCCTTACCACCTGAGGATGCTTGGATCTTCAACACAAACACTTAAAAATTACGGTAAAGAAAACACAGCACAGAAAGCAGTAAATCAAACAAGCCTGTTGTTGGATGCCATTCTTGGTTCTTCAGTAATCCACTTCTATCAGCAGCGCCAGCAACAAACAAAATACAGACTCAACGATTTTAATAAATACACCATTGCTTTGTCAGCAGTACCAGACAGTGAGAGTCCCAGCACAGAACTGCCAGACTTATTAGCATTTCTGGTTGATCCATTTGCTTAATTATAAACAGAAGATCAGACAGCAATTCATTTTGCTTTTTTTTGATTTGGGGGGTGGGGGTTTAATCATTAAGTCCAAATAACAGCAAACTTATTATGCCCTTTTCTACTGCAGCGCTAGGATTTCTTCTTCAGTATAACCTAGTTGTGATTTTTCATTAAGGTCACCATGTGCTCAAAGTGTTGTACAGTAGCAAAGTGCTTCTGAACTAGGACATTGTTTCATAGTTACCCACCACTGCAAACAGCTTCAAGAAAGTCTGCCCACTTACTATTTTTTAAATCTAGTATGAAATACTTTAAAGAAAAATATCAAGAAACCCCAGTTCTAAGAACATAGACTAGAATACCAGTGTACCTGAAATAATTATAAATACCAGTTGTAAAAAAGTGTTCTCCAAGAAAGCAGTGACTTTCAAGTCCAAAACCAGAAGAAAATCCAACTTATAAACAGGCTTTGGCTACTACACAAGAGGACCACTTAAAGGCTTGCCAAGGTGAAACTATATTTGGATGTTTCATGCATTAGTAACATAACCACTAAAAAATAAACAAGGACCGATGGATTGCTTAGTCAAATACACTGCAGGCATTACATTAGAAGGTTGTTTTTTTAAAAAAAATAAAAATACAGATCTGTATTTGTCTCACTGTGCCTCATTTTCATAGAACTGCCTCCAGCTACAAGCTGTGCCATATCACTTATTTGTAAAGCTTTAAAATTTTTTTTTTTTTCAAGGAAGGAAAATTACTGCCATTGCAAATAGTAGACAAGAAAGTCAGCCTCTGTCCACCCCCTGTGGCTGCTATACTTGGTGACAGCTACGTGATCACTGCTTATCAAGCCAGGCTACGTTTCATGGCACGCGAAGGCAGGCTAGAAATGGCATCTTTTTCTTCTGCATACTGAGAAACATCAAGAATTAGAATAACGATGCATTCTCGGCTCACTCTAAGATGCAGTAAAAAGATGAAGACTCATTTCTCAACACCATCTTAGCCACCCAACAGAGTCCTTGAATGAGCTTCTTCCTCAGCGAGCAGATGGGCTGTATTAGCAGTAAGTGCACAGAACAGTAACGCTCTCTCAAAGTAGGGAGCAGAGGGAGGTGTTCAGCAGAGATACCTTATTTCTGCCTTCCATCATACCTCTGCTATATTTAGTACACACTCCAGCTGTGCAACCACAGAATATTTTGTTGGATGAGCAAGGACAAAACGATACCCACGGCTATTTCACCATGTTTGGTTGACTAAGATAAAAATAAAGCACAAGTTGTGAAATCCACTTTTATCGGGTGGGGGTTTTGTTAGGTTTGGTGGTGTTTGGGTTGGGTTTTGGGTTTGTTTGTTTGAAGAAAAACGACCACGTAAATGGAAGGCAAGTTTTCTAAAGTGTAAGTTCTTGCCCACATTACTTTCATGCAGGGAAACACGATTTTTTTTTTTTTTCTTGCTATCAAGCCAAGTCAGGGAGCACAGGTAGGTTTTTCAGTGTGCCTTAGCACAGTGATGTATTAATTCTGCTCGAAGTCTACATTATGAAGAATGACATTGCCAAAAGTGGAGAAGATAACCCAGCCACCTCAGCAACAGCCCTTTTCCCAGCGTTCCTAAAGGCACAAATCCAAAAGCACTACCGTACACAGGAATAACACAATTAACAGTCAGTAAGTTTGTGCCGCGTAGCTACCTTTTGATGTTTATAATCCTGTTCTACCCATAGAAAGTCTTCAACACTGACTTAACAGTGGATTACTGGTCACATGCAAATAAAAATATCTGCAGCTCTGTGGGTTGTACAACATCAAAGAATTAGATATTGGTGTTAAGTTTGAAAAGAAATCTAAACAACTCACATCCACGTGAAGGAAGTGAAAAGAAGCAACCCCACATAAAATTGTCATGTGAGGCCAAGATAACAGATGGCCCCCAAATATAAACTCCCGGGAGCTGAGGAAACCTAAGCAAATGCAGAAAGTTAAATTTGGGAGGGGATATCTGTAGTGCTTTTAGAAGAGTGAAGCAGAGTGAGCACAGAGCAAGCCTCCCAGAAGCACTGCTTTCCAGCTACAACCCAAGGCGAAAAACAAGCTCTCCTCTTGAATGAGGAAAAATGTGCCTCAAAAGCACCGGGGTTTACAGCAAGGGCTTTGCCTTCCAGAGAGCTGGACTGGCCAGTTGAAAGAAAAATGCAAAACCAGAATAAAGTCACTTGCTGTCTAAGTATCACAGTCACAGGAGAGACCATAAATTAAGTAGATGCATAATTTAGTCTTCTACCTGCACTGTTTGGGAACATGATATTTTGGGGTGGGGGTGAGGTGGGTGGGGGTTTTTGGGGGTTTTGTGTTGTTGGGTTTTTTGACACACTGAAGAATCTCAGAACACACTGTTGCTATGTATACATATGCCAAAGATGTTCAATTGCTATACAAGCAAGTACCGAACCCCTCTCTTGTCAACACACAGACACACGTATGGCAGGGGATCTGCACCACCAAAGCCAGCCTGCTTGCCCACTCCACCCCATTCCTACAAGATTATTATAAAAAAAATTATAGGACTTGTTTATCAGTCAAATGATTACTAGAACTGCATCAGACAGACAGAATACCCTCCCTATAAGCATACTAAAGAACAGCCTCAGGAGAAGACCTAGGAAAGACAAAGCAGCAAAGTAAACCTGAGCACATACTGACCTGGAAAGGGGGACTTTTCTCTTGTTTACAGTCACCGAGACCACAAGCTAGCACTCACCAAGCCCTCAAGCATAAGACACCTTGTCTGGGTGTGCAGGGGTGTTCATATGCTTTGTATGGATTCAATCCATACCTGGAAGGTTAAAAACAGTGCTGGATAATGTGATAAAACAATAGAAGCCCCGACGACCATTTAGCTTCCCTCTGCTAGCATGCAAGTAGCATAAGAACAAGACACACACGTTTGGAGTGACCTTGGAGTTGCTATCCCTTACTTTGCATGCTTGAGTAAGTCAACAAGAACTATTTATTTTAGTAGAGTCAGCAAAACTCTTCAGTTGTGCATCTACTTTGATAACCCTGTACCAGAATTTCTAAGGTACATCCAAGCGATTCTTCTAGATTTAATCCTCTTGTACCTCACCTCCTTCTCTTGTGCAGGTTTCAAGCCCACTCCACGAGGTCTCCCTGCCCAGTGCTAACCAGGATCTCAGCCCACACTGACAACACGTCTTTCCCAGTTTGAGAAAAGGATGCTGTTTTTCAGATGGACTTAGTCCAGCCTAGGAGCCAGGAACTCTCATCCTTCCAAAGATAGTTAAACTCAATTTACTCATCTGTGTCCGGAAAATGCCAACGGAATTTATCAACTTTTCAATTCAAAGAACAATTATCATATAGAGGGTCTCAAATTGCAAAGCTGCAGCTAATGTGTTCAACCACTCTTCATTCACTACATTTTCTCAAGTGTATTGGGGAAAGCAATAGTACCTCCACGCTTTGTATTAAATACAAAATTAGCCAAGAGAGAAGAGAACAACTTATCTGCTTTGACAGCATCACAAGCTTCACAATCCTCAAGGCACTGAAGTTTATTTTGGCTATTATCGCTGCATCCCAGGCATTACTACTTATTACAACATAGCTTTCTATTTCAAATAAGCCAAGCTTCTAATTAGAGATTTAAGTTTTTCCATCTCCCAGGGATCTACCTAATATGTGGAGATCAAGCTACCCTACATCGTCATGACTCTTTGGAAACCGATGCAACCTGCTTAAGAGGAAAAAAAAGAAAAAAGAAAAATAAAGCTTTGTTGCTGACAAAGAATTCAAATTCAACTACAATCACTATCTGGTAAGTTGGCAGAAAGCCACAGGCAGCACACTTGAGACTTTTCTGTTACTTTCCCTTTCATAAAATAAAGGATTTTAATTGGTGAAGATAACATAATACATTGGACATCAATTATTAAGACAGACTTCTTGAAAGAATCCATTATTTGGGAAAGGTGCAGATCTATAATAGTTAGGAGATCACCACTAGCAATCACTTCTGCCCGAATGAGAATTTTGCCCAGTTAACTCCCCACCAGCAAGAACATCTATACAGCTGAGCACAAGGAGTAAAGTGAAAAACCTGTGCTTAGTTGAGCAGGTGACAGATTTGAGACCTTTTGTTGGCATTTCAGCTACCAAGGAGCACCACGACTTACAAATAGGCTATTTGTCTCTAAATGGTCTTTTTAGTTCCTTTCATAAAACAGTTTTAAAGGGAAAGCCACTGACTCGCACGTTTTGCACTCAGCATGGCAAGCAAATCTATCAAAACAGGAGGGAAGCATTTTATGTTTTCTGGATTCTAAATTAAATTATAAACCAAACAGTCCAGAAGTATCCTTCAAGGGCTTGGTTCAAAGTGGTTTTAGCATTAAGCTGGTTACAGTTCACCACTGTTCCTCAGAGGAACCCGGCAAGGAACCTCCCCTCCAGCTGTGGTTACTGGCCAGTCTCCCACGGACCAGATTCACCCCCAAAATTACAAAGCATATCACACCCATTTTACTTAATATTTATTATATTTATTTATTAAGCTAATCGGTCGCTTGCACACAATGTATTTGTTTAGCCAGAATACAAGACCACACCTTAACATAACACATGAAGACTGGCAGAAGGACAAACTTGGACAAATGCCAACAGTAAACACCGCTCTGGCGACCTTTGAGTTAGTTATAAATGTGTTGGTAATATCAAGGTTCATTGCACAGGTTATCATAAGCAAAGGACGTCGCTAATTGAATAACATTATCTAAAAGGGACTCTTCATCTAGTCTGAAAAGGTTTAATGATTTCCTTCACAAACAGCAAGATGACTCATGAAAGAGCTTAAGAGGGTCACACCATGCCATGTTTAGAAAAAAAAAAATCACTTCTGATCATTTCTTAAAAATCTGGGAAACACCACTTTTTGGAGATGTTCACATAGCAAGAAGTTGCTTAAAACATTGACAGTCTCACACGAATAAAGATCTGAGTCACAAGACTCAGACTATGCACGACTCAGTACACAAACTAGATCAGTGCCCGATTTACTAGCAGTCTTCCATCCTCTAGAGTAAATCAAACAAGCTTCTAATACTGCACATAGGTAAGTAAGGTCAAGGAAATAGGGTTTTACTGGTGAAGGTGAAGATCGTGGCTTATGTCAGCAAGTTCTGGTGATGTATCATGTTACAAAAGCGAAGCTCAGTGCTGCAAAGCACCTTCCTGAATAAAAGTTACGTAACTCTGCAATAACTTTACTAAAAAAACCATACTTTCTTGCTTTCAGAGGGAGCAGGCAAGAGGACAGACAACCCTCAGCCCCCCGGTTAGGGGCTACTCTTACCAGGTACATCTGGATGGAGATTAAGTGCTGCATGAAGTCATAAGATGGTTGAAAAAAAGCACGTGAGGAAAGTCACTAACCAGCACATAAAACCCTACGAGACAAAGGCCTGATACCTAATTTTGAGCACTAATATGAGCATCAGCTTCTCAGTGATAAGTTCTTAGACAGGGAAATTTGTATCTTAAAGTTGTCACTATATTGAGAAAGAGAGCAGAGGAGGGAAAAAGAGCCATGCCTTTTTTTTCTCTTTTTATAAGGGTTCTTGGTTTCCTTTAAGGCATGAGCTCCACTGAAGGTAGCTACCTGTCAGTTAGCCTCTTGGACAATCTCCTGCCTAAATCAGATTTCAGCACAACCAGCCCAGGTAAGCATGCGTTCACACACGCTCCGGCTGTCTGACTTCCTACGCACAACCCAAGTCCCCGCTCCGAGGACGGTATTTCTGCCCTAGGCGTGCACACGAGTTGAAGGGGAAAAGGCAGAGCATCGTGGGACTTCACTGCAGAGTACAGCTCATAATTATGAATTGTTTCACATTAGCATGAGATTTCATCTGTTACCCAAGTTAATACAAGACGGAAGGCTGTACTGCTTGACCACTTGTGCACAACAAAAACCCCTTTTAATCATACTGCTATGAAGAGATTTCAGCATGGAAATCACCTTTCCAGGATTAAAAGCAACCCGTGCTGCTTAACAGAATCCAGATTCAAATCCAACTATTCATTTTTTTTTAAGCAGCAAAGACCAGGCAACTTACAGGGCGTAACACCTGTTATAATATAACAGGTTATATTTTTTATATATATATATATAAAACATAATAGAATATGTTAAATTAGTTTCCCTGCCTCCTCCTCTCCGGGTCTCGGAGCTCACAGCTGCGTGCCCGTAACCCTGTGACAGATCCCGAGCAAGCGCGCCGAGGCACACCCCACCTGCGGCGGACGAGCCCCCCACAGGGGTCCAGCACTGGCCACCATGTCTCATCACGGCACTAGAATGAAGTCAAAGGTGACCAGCTCTTGCTTGTATCTAAAAAGCCTCACATACCTAAAAGGGGTAGTAAAACTGCCTCAGAGGGTTTTCTTTGAAACACAAGCCAGGAGTAGCTACCGAGTTACCCGGCAGTCTCAGGAGAGCCTCAGACGACTGCCTTGAAAGTTTTCATCCCAAGCTGTCTGCGAAAATGTTCTCGGAGAACAAGTTCTTGCGCTGAGATTATCGTTGTGCGGTACTCAGCCTCCCCCACTACCGCCAGCGGTACGGACACAGCCACAATCCTGCAGGCCAGCGTGCACGTTCAGGTCAGCCTTAACTCTGCACTAACCCCACCATTACAGCCTTGGTCAAACTAAAAAAGAAGTTTGTCTTGCAGAAAAGGGGAAAACTAAGACATTCTCTCACCACACGACAACCTCAAGCACTCAAGAAGTGGTGGACTCCATTAAAAGCTTAAAATAAAATCAAGCCTGAAAGCTGAATGTAGGTTTTACTTTGCTCAAAGGGAGCCAGTTCGCTCGCATCCGAGCCCAGCCCGACCCCTGCACCAACACCTCCCTCTTTAGAGCTCCAAATGAAGGAGATCGACACAAGAACAGACTATGCTGTATGGAGAGGGAAATCCCCCTGATCGTTTCCTTGGGAAAGGTAAATATGCCATCAACAGGGAGGGCTGGACCAAACCATTTTACTTTTCTGTAACTAGAGCCTACTAACTCCTATGGTACCATACAGTTACCCAAGTTACATGCGTGAATTAAGACACAAGATGATACAGGCCACTTCTATCTTTTTAAACATCAAGACAAAAATCAAAAATGTTTGGTTTTTTACTAACAAAGTTACACTTACAATTTAAGAATCACCATCCACGGTCCTGCCTGGGTCAAGCAGAAAGCAGAACAGATTAAAGCACGCATTCTTTGAAGTGTACACACTTCCCCCACTCCAAAACAGTCAATCAAATGCTTCTGCGTTATATATAAGGACGCAATACAAGAAAAGTCAATACACCTATTCTCCACAACAAGGAACCATTAATCATAACTCCTAGTAGGGAGTAAAAACCCCAAAGGGATACTCCTATGGCTGTGAACTCTTGCTTTACTGTCACCATGAGGAACTTCACACAAATAGCCCTACCTCCTCATGAAAGCCAGTCTAAGATGCAGTGCATGTATACAGCACACCACATGTGCACCTGGGCGTCCATGGTGCCAGTGCATCCTGGCACTCAAGCCAAAAATTTAAAATGATGATATATCAAGTTGTTTGGGATTTGAATAACAATGCTGGAATTTCATTTCTAGAGAAATACATGTCTGCCTCGCCGAGGAAACTATTAAGGGAACAAAAGACTATCAAGCAAAACGTAGTCTGAACCAGTTTCTACTTTGAAATCATTGGTGAAAGGAAGATGAAGTGAATGTAGCAAGGTAAGCAGCAAGAATGAAGAAGAATGATAGCTCAGCTCTGCAATCCCTCCACTGCAGCCATCGTGACTAGAATTGCTAAGAAGTCCCTCTGAATTTAGCACAATTACAACATCCCAGCTGCATTGCAGGGTGGGAGATTAATGCCTGTTTGCAACCCGCCCTGGACACACGATGCATGGACACTGTGCACGACCTGGAGCAGTCACAAGCACAAAGACTCAGACCTTTTACTTCAATTATATGCATAGAGCACAAGTGGCACCTACACCGTTTAGCTGTTAGCACAGTATCAAACAGTGCGTCCACAGAATATAGACTTAATAGTTACCTCTGCAAGGGCCTTGAGTGCACACGAAATTCCAAGAAGCCCTTAGGGTTCAATGCTATATGCATCTACCCTACCATGTTAAAAGATACAGCACACACAAGCAAAAATAATTTCTAATATATTGTAACATATAAGATTTCACTTTTGGTTTGTCAAAAATTCTTCATTCTTGTGAAATACAACTTTCTAAATTCAGAAAAGCCGTACTAAGAGATCAAAATTGCAGAATGACATGACATACTTGAACCTAAACTGGAAGACAAACACTTGTTTAGAATCTCTCACACATATCCTTGACATTTTTCTGTATTTCCAGGATCATTAGTAGTGCACAGAAGACAACCAAACAGAAGATTTTATATTCCCCAAGCACAAGCAGAGAACTCTTTCGTCCACAGAAAGAAAATGAAAAACAGAACATTGCTGCAGTGAACCTCTGAAAGAAGGAACTTAAGAGTAGGCAGGTGAACAGAGGTCACGTTCACCTTGTTATTAAAATATCCCATTTCATATGTGCAACCAGCCCTAGCGAGATATTGAGGTCTACTGATCCAACAGCATGCAGTCCACTGCTAAAAAACTGTCATGCTCCAGTGTGGCTCTTAAGCAGCAGGTCACACCTGGCAGGGGGCAAGGACTGCCCTTCAGCCTCTCCCACCATGACGAGAACGGCATTCCGGCTGATACTTCCCATTCACACCTTCATAAAGAAGTTACCATTCCAACAGGTCTTGTCTTACTATTTCAATCAATCATCGCTCTTCTAATTTAAATGCAATCAGAACTTGAAAGAGGTTCTTCTTTGGTTACAACAGCATCTCCTAGGCATGACAAATAATCATAGAATGTGTTTAATCATAGAATCACAGTTTGGGTTGGAAGACACCTTAAAGACCATCCAGTCTCACCCCTCTGCTGCGGGCAGGGACACACACACCCCCAGCCCAGGCTGCTCCCAGCCCCGTCCAGCCTGGCCTTGGGCACTGCCAGGGATGGGGCACCCACAGCTGCTCTGGGCAGCCTGGGCCAGCACCTCACCGTCCAAACGGTAAAGAAGTTCTTCTAATATCTAATCTAAATTTAACCTCTTCGTTAAAACCATTATCCCTTGTCCTATCGCTACAGGCCCTACTTAAAAAGTCTGTCCCCCTCTTTTTTATAAGCCCCTTTCGTACTGGCAGGCTGCTGGAAGGTCTCCCCAGAGCCTCCTCTTCCCCAGGCTGAACAACCCCAACTCTCAGCCTGTCTCCATAGCAGAGGTGCTCCAGCCCTCTGATCATCTTCGTTGCCTCTGGACTGGCTCCAGCAGGTCCATGTCCTTCTTGTGCTGGGGGCCCCAGAGCTGGCTGCAGTACTGCAGAGGAGAGGGGTCTCACGGGAGCGCAGCACAGGGGGAGCATCACCTCCCTCAACCTGCCGGCCATGCGGCTTGTGATGCGGCTCAGGACACTGTTGGCTTTCTGGGTTGCAGGCACACACAGCTGGGCCATGTTGAGCCACCCCAAGTCCTTCTACCTCAGGGCTGCTCTCAATCCATACTGCCCAGCCTGTGTTTGTGCTTGGGTTTGCCCTGACCCAGGTGCAGGAACTTGCACGTGGCCTCGCTGAACCTCATGAGCTTTGCACAGGCCCGCCTCTCAAGCCTGTCGAGGTCCCTCTGGACAGCACCCCATCCCTCAAGTGTGCCAACCGCACCACTCAGCTTGGTGTCATCAGCGCACTTGCTGAGGGTGCGCTCAATCCTGCTGTCCACGTTGCCGACAAAGATGTGAAACAGCACCAGTCCCAGTACCAGCCCTCAAGGAACACCACTCAGCACTGGTTCCACTTGAACATCAAGCCACTGACCACAGCTCTTTCAGCACAACCATCCAGCCAATTCCTTATTCACCGTGTAGTCCATCCATCAAACCCACACCTCTCCAGTTTAGAGACAAGGATGTCATGTGGGACAGCATCAGATGCTTTGCACAAGTCCAGGTAGATGACATCAGTTGCTCTTCCCTCATCCCTCAATACTGTAACCCAGTTGTAAAAGGCCACCAAATTTGTCAGGCACAAGTAGCCCTTAGTGAAGCTGTGTTGGCTTTCACCAGTCACCTCCTTATTTCCCACGTGCTTCAGCATAGTTCCCAGGAGGATCTGTTCCATGATCTTGCTGGGCACAGAGGTGGGACTGACCAGCCTGTAGTTTCCTGTGTCTTCCTCATTTCCCCGTTTAAAAGTGGGGGTTATGCTTCTCCTTTTGCAGTCAGTGGGAACTTCACCGACTGCCACGACGTCTCAAATAGGGTGGAGAGTGGCTGAGCCACATCATCCGCCAGTTCTCTCAGGACCTGTGGATGCAGGTCGTCAGGTCCCATGGACTTGCGCACCATCAGGTTCCTTGGATGGTCTCGAACCCAAACGTCTCCCACAGCAGGTGGCCCTTCGTCCTCCCGGTCCCTGCCTTTGCCACCTGGGCGGTGTGGCTGGAGCACTTGCCAGCGAAGGCTGAGGCAAAAGTCACCGAGTACCTCAGCCGCCTCCATGTCCCAGGTAACCAGCTCTCCCATTCCCTTCCAGAGAGGGCCCTCGCTTTCCCTAGTCTTCCTTTTACCACCAACGTACCTACAGAAGCTTTTCCCGTTGCCCTTGATGTCCCTGGCCACATTTAATGTTCTCGGGGCTTTAGCTTTCCTGACCTGGTCCCTGGCTGCTCGGACAATTACCCTGTATTCCTCCCAGGCTACCTGTCCTTGCTTCCACCCTCTGTAGGCTTCTCCCCTGGGTTTGCCTCGGTCCAGGGGCTCCTTGTTCATTCCTGCAGGCCTCCTGGTGTGCCTCCTGGAGTTCCTCTTCCTTGGGACACCGCTCCTGAGCTTGGAGGAGGCGATCCTTGAATACTGACCTGCTTTCTTGGTCCCTCTTCCTTCCAGGGCTTTACCCCATGATACTCTACCAAGCAGGTTCTCGAAGAGGCCATCTCTGGTAACCCTAACCTGGAGGCACTCCATTTTCACTGTAGCAGAAGCCAAGTTCCAAACGAGCTCTGCACTGTCACACAGGGATCCTCAGAGTGTTCACTTAAAGCTCACAAAATTTGCTTGATGCAAGTTTTAAAGACTATTTCAACAGTAAGTTGACTGAGACAATCTTATGAATTAAAAAAAAGAAAACAAAAAAAAAAAAAAAAGAGTCTTCTGTACTATGTAGGAGACCCAAGCTGGATTCCTCCTCCTGTTTTCCCAAATTTTAGAGAGCACACAAGAGTCATTGAAGCCTTTGAGAAATGGCAGCATGCTGGCCCTCTCAGGTGACCAGCCGATTAAGCAAGAGTGGTAGACACCGTTCAGTTCTCTAATTCTACTCTGAACCAATCAAGCAACTACAGAACTAAGTGTCATCTGTAATTAACTTCATTAATCAGCTTTCACACCTCCCAGACCGTACAACGATCCCTCAAGGCACTCCACAACAGAAAAGTACAGGATAAAACTAAAATCTTCCCAGGAGTTGGAATGTGATTATAAGGTAGCAGAGGTCTGAACACAGCAAAATGAAGGATCCGTTTTACAGAACTCAACCGCTTGAAAATTAGAAGTGGGAGAAGTTAACACAGGGTGGCCCAAATAGTTGTTTTAGCATCACTCCCAACAAACAGAAAGCATATTAACAACAGTTCAGTTAGTTTGCCAGTAATTCAAATACACAGCTTGGTGCATACCAGTTCAACACTGGCAGCCAGGAAATTCCACAGGGATTTGTTTACTATGGCAGCATTAGGAGAACTTGTTGATGACTGTTAGAAGTGCTACACAGCTCCATCCACCCAGCAAAAATAGTACAGCAAGTTCCAGAGGCTGCCAATGTGGAAATATGATATTTTAGAGACTCCACATATGATCCTCAAATTGTTTTAAGTGCTAGTACAAATGCACAATAGTACAAAGTTCAAGAAGTGGGTCATTATTCCACCTTGATCAATACTCGTGTCAACACACACAGACCTTCTGCTACTCAAGTTTACACCTAAATTTTAGATAAATCAAATAAAAGAACGCAAAGGGGCACAGTTGCAGAAATGAAGCTGCAGGACTAAGAAGCCATTTTCACAGTAAAGTGTTGTTCAAGTGGACAGAAAACTGGTAGAGGTGGCTAGGAAAAAAAAAAAAAAACAAACCACACACGAAACCCAAAGACACATACCCCCTGAAAAAAATAAATGGTCAAGTTCTTCTCTTCCTTGAAAACATGTTTGTGAAACTATGTCCACAAGATGGTGGTTCACATCCTTTAGGGAAGGGACTTCGTTAGGCTGAAGTTTTTTGGAAGTGTTCCAGGCCAAGACCCTCCCAGCTCCCAGCGGCTCCCTTCCAGCACAGCTATCAGGTACCCTCTGACCGCCCCACATGTCAGCTAAACTCTCAGGGCAGAAATCAATTTGCAGAGATGGACACAACCAGCCCCCACAGCCTGGGAAAAGTGCTTACTGTTGGCAAGCTTGGCTGATCAACAGCACTTCAGACTGTTTACCTGATAGCTACGTGCTCCAATGCCCAAAAAAAAGCAATTAAAAGCTTCGAAGTACCAGTGGTCCACACCACCCACAGTTATTTTCAGCTAGCAGAAATCTAGCAAAGATGGGAGAAACTCTGACAAATGACAACTCCCAGCTGCATCTTAAATTATGAGAGAGGATATGATTGTTTCCCCACCCTCCTTCCTCGGCTTTATTTGCCCAGTTATTCAGAATAAAGTGCTCTTTCCACACAGTAAATCTGAATTACCATGGTGCAGTAAAGGATGTATTTACATGTATGTTGTTGTCTCTACCAATGCTCGTTAGGGAAGTCTGACTAGCGATCTTAGTAACATGCAAATAACATGTATTATGTTTCAATCCATCACTATGGAGAGCTACTCAGCAGCTGTATTTTCCTTACCTAGCACAGCTGCAAGACTCAGTCCGCACAGACACCTCACAGCAGAGTCATTTCTCTCCTGTGTATATTTTAAAATGGTACTATTTGAGCAGAAAGTTTGCCTCTGCACTTTAAGACACTAGAAGGAAAAATAAAGCAAACCTGAACTCATGACAAGCCTTCAGCTACATTCACAGTAGCTTTTCTAACGCTTTGGAGAGAGGCAGAAGCGGTACAGGCGCTGCTGTTCAGAAGCAGATCCGACACGGCGCGCGCAGAACCCGGCAGCACCGTGAGCCAGGGAGGGATGTGCCGGCAGATGGAGCGAAGCTGCCAGCACCGGAGTGCCGCTGCCTCGGGATGGGGGGGCTTGGGCCCCAGCCAGCACCACAGCCTTTGAGAAACAACAAGGCATTTCAGACCCAGCTGTTCAAAGAAAGCAAGATTCATGTTTTCAGATGCTGCTGTGAAAGCTGGTCTGCTTTACAGTGTTGACCCTTTCAAAATATTTTGGGCACTCTGCAGCAACATTATTAGTTTTACCTTACACTTATCATACAAATAACATCATTAAACCCAAACAAGTTTGTATATCGTGCCAAAGGAACCCAGGATTTATAAAACCTTGTGCGTCTCAAGCATGACACTTAATGCAATATTTTTTCACCTAAATCTCTGAACAACCCATTAGGAGAAGACTGATAATTTTAACATGGACTTGCCCATCTGTATAATCGCAATCATTGTCAGTGCTTAGTTTTGCCAGGGGCAAACAGGTCACCAGGTGGGACCAAAGGGACATACCTTACTCCTCCTTCTGCCCTTAATCACAACACCATGGTAATGGCCACACAAGGGTGACAGTTCTCGTCCAGGTTTCTAGCTAGCGCAAACCGGCACTTCTTCTACTGTAACACAGTAAACTACAGCAGCTGAGAACTCTGGCATTTCAAAGAACTACCATGAAAAATCTACAGAGGAGCCCCCTAGTAAAGGAAGAGGAAGGAAAAAAAAAAGCAGCCCACAGCAGGGCCAGCTACCAAAGACCTAAAATCCAGCAGAATGCACCATCGCATGCTATCTCCTCAAATCACATTGTTCTACGGTACCAAAGCCTGCTCAGATTGTCCAAATTTCTAATGCAACAATTCTGCTGAGAAGAATAGTACAATTAAGCAAGGATAGGGGCAGAATGAAATTACAGCAACCTCATTCACAGGCTCGCTGAGCAAAGACGAAAGACAGGAGCACTGGCAAGAACAGCCTAAAAGTGTCTGCAGGCTGCAAACCACAAAAAAGGTGGAATTAATGGAATAGAGGAGGTTTGAGTAGGAACGATAGGATCACATTAGAGTAATGCAAGTGTGGGCTGCATATCAGGAAGTACTTCTGGCCTACAAAATCCACTTACCTAAGAAGCTTCCCACACACCACCTTGGTGAACAGCATGAGATGACCTCCTTGCCACCTGCACGAAGGAGGCAGGAGCCCTCAGACGGAAGGTGGCTCTAAGTAACAAACAACCCATCTGTGTATAGGCTGCCTACTCTATAGGCAACTCTTCCCAAATTCGGGATTGTAATCCCAAACGAGCCATAAACTCAGGGGAAATTCACTGTGCTGCGCCGCTTTGCAGGTCTGCTCAGCTGTACCACCCAGGGGCCCACAAAATTAAATAGTACCAAAATCAGAAGCACGGAGGAAACTCTGGCTGTTCCCAACCAGCCCCATACCTTAAGAAGGTCCCAGAGGAAGCCATGCACCTCTGCAACCGCTCTGTGAGGAAACTCAGCACCTCAGGGCCATGGTCAGGCATGCAACTGCAAACCCTGCACCGCAGTTCCTGTTTAGCATCACTGACCAGCACATGGATAAAAGCCACCTAGTTTTACTGGGTGTAAAAAACTGAATTAAACTTTTTAAGATGCTACTTTCAAGAAGCATTTAATAATTTACTATTTTAATTTTAATAATTTACTCCCCATCAGTATGCTGTAAGAAAACACCTTGAAATACCTTGGGTTTTTCCACATAGCTTCTGCGACCTGCCATTGAGTAAATACTTCCTACAGATACTACTTTGAGGATGCTGTATTTTGCTTCAGGTTTACAAAAAAGCTGCACTTTATTTTTTGCTAGAAGACACCATCCCGAAGCACTGATGAAGATTTGTCTTCCCATGCAAATAACCAGGCCAACAATAATGCCAGTCAGGTTCAGAGCTGTGTATGTCTGTACCTCACATTCTCCCTAAGGGCCGTTATTTAGGTGGGTAAGGATGAAGTTTCACATCCCTCACTCAGCAGGAAGCCGAGCTCTCCACAAGCACCGTGCTTGGCACATTTACAAAGAACAGGTCTGCTCTTGCTCACCCTAACCCGTTTCTACGTAGTCCTTCAGTGCCACCCCTCTAATTTACTTTAAAATGTTAAACCGTACCTTCTTGACAAGCAGGAATTACTATATTTACGACCACAGTAACGTTCAGGATTGACCCCAAAGCCACTGCCTTATAACAGCACACTGCTCCAGACCTCCTAGCTTCCCAGCAGAACTTACGGCCACGGCTGCTCCAGTTTGAGTATCGCTGTTTCTCACAGGCGATCACACTGAACCCACAGCTGTTTTCTGGTACTAACCAGCAGACTGAGGCTCAGGTCTTCCTCACACACCTCTCGAGAAAGGGACAGTACCAGCACGCTGCTGGTGAACTACACGCATATATGGTACAGAGCATCACACACAGGCTCACTTTGGTGTGAGGGTTTTTTTGGAGGAAAGGGAAGAGCATCTTCAGACATTCAGACTCACAGCAATTACAGCAGCTCTCATTTGCTTGCTGAGGACCTAGGATCCATAACCATTGCCAGAGATTTTCCACGAGCAGATCTTTGGAAGTGCATTCCAATTTCCTGGACAGTAAATTCATCAGGAAGACCAAAGCACTAACTAGCATGAAAACGTACTTGATTCTTCAGTTCAGAACACAAGAACTCCAAAGTTAGGAAGTGCAAAAGTTGTGTTCTGGGTCAGCAGAATAAAAGGCTTCATTACAGAAGGATTTCAGATCCACTGAGTACTTATTCCACAGGTCTGGTCTGCTTTAAATGGGACAGATTTACTTCATTTCAGGTTTTTAAACCATCTTTAAACACACTGTGTATAAATGGGTTACTTTCTGCTGCATTGGTTTTTCTCTCCCAAAATAGCATGTATTTTTGCTGTTTTCTTTATGGACCGTGTTTTTCCTCCCTCCTCTGATTTCCCAGGAACTTTCTTGATACCAGAACACTATTTTGTTATCACTGTGCTTTCTGGCGCCACCGCTGCCCACCCACCTGCCCGCCCCCCCCTTTTTTTTTATTAATAATACAGTACATCAGTTTTCAAATTAATTTGTCTTTATGTGTTATTTAGCTTAACATCTAGCAGATATTTGTACAAGAATTTGTCAATATTTCAACTGAGATCCAAAATAATTTAGTTCAGTTTAGTTAGCAAGTTCATGTCTTATGACACATCCTCACACTATTGATTTCCTACTGCCTGCCAGAACAACAAATGCCTGTTCTAAGAGATGCTCGCTCATCTGCTGATGTACAAATCACACTAATGATGCTGAAATGAGTGCTTCAAAAGCAAAAGCACTCCCTTCAGTGTGAAATCCTTATTCTCATAGCTCAGTATTCATGCTGCTCCAGTTACAGACTGAAAACAGAATGTTTTAAGTTATTTGAGGATGGCAGTTCACATTCTGCCCAACTTCAGAATTACACCGTCCCTGCCTGCTACAGGAGTGACAGAACACGCAGCATGCTGCAGTAGCACCAGTGCAACCTTGGGGTCCCTGCTAAGACCGTGTGCAAGGGGACATTCAGTGCCAAGAGTGACACACAAAGCCACAATCTCATTTTATGTAACCCATAAAGAAGCCTCCACACATATCACCAGAGCAACAACTTCCACTTCCTAAACCGCACTACTACTACCCTCAGTCTCAGCTGAGGTGTATCTTCTAAACACAGTGAGGACTTCTTCGAGCTCTGAGTCGTGACCGTTTTCCCCAGAGAACAAAGCCAGTCCTAGATTCATTTAAAAATAAATCAGTCAGGCCAGGTGCAGGATTTAGACTGAGTTGCAAATAACAGCCCTCTAAGATTGTTTTATCTCAGCAGACAATTATTCCCTACCTCCTGCTCGAACTCTTAGCAGGCACTCTCAGTGGAAAAGCAGCATGGTTTTTAACTTGATTAGGTTAAGTACAAATATCACTCCCTAAGCTGGTAACGTGCCAGTGCTGAATTTTCAGAGCTAGACAAAACTGTACTTGCATAGATGTGAGATGCTCCAGCACGTTTCTTTTTATGTATCTGCACCAAAAAGTGGATTACCAAAATGGATGGACTGAACACATCTTCCTCCCACTAAGGGTCTGAGTTGTAGAAGTACTTTCTGTTTTCTCAAATGTTAAATGAAATTGATTACTGAAAATTAGTCTTCTGCAACTTAATGAGTTAAATACCTATTGTTATCTTTAACATGCTGATTCACTACATGTAACAAAGCCCTGTAATCAACTAATTATCCTCAATTCCAAGTTGGGGATTTTCAGGTTGATTTGCACTCAACAAACTACTACAAAAGTGAAGCAGCACCCAAACCTTTTGTGGTGTACCCTCCTGGCAGGTTGAAGAGCACATCTGCACCTGCTAATCCATCCCTCTGCTCTCCCCTCCCTCAGAGGGCAACCTACACAAAAGAAACTTTCCTTCTACTCTGGTCTGGTTTTTGGAAGGACACAAACCAGAGTATTTTTACCTTACTGGATGGGTGGGTTTTTTCTTCCAGAAGTCTACTACAGCGCTCATTAACAGTTCCCCAACCCACAAGAGATCCAGCTAAAGAATTTCTACAGATATGCCAGCTTTTCCAATTTTTTTCAGCAGTCTTCAGCTATATATTCTTCCCATTGGACAAACTGAAAAGGCTGAGGACTTGTGGTTGTTTTTTTGTTGTTGTGTTTGGGTTTTTTCAAATCTTTTATTTTTTGTGTAAGACGCAATTATAGGCATATTATCTTGTATAAGATTTCCATGCTTCCTTTTGTATCACACAAGCTGACCACCACCTGGTAATAGGTAACAGCCATCCTGACACTACAGCATCAGTGATCCGTATCCACTTTACAGAGGCTGAACTGCTGCAGACAGGAGTCTAAGCAGTTTAGAAAAAAAAACTGTTCCAGTCTCAAGGTACAAGCACTATAGATTACTTCCTGTAAGTACTGATGTATTTGACTAAGAGAAGCCCAGTTTCCTTTAAAAAGTGTTCAAGTCATTTTACCTTTGAAGTGCTGGAGGGTACGGGAGAGCACTGACTGCCACTGGTACCAGCGCACGAAGCAGCTCTGCTGCCTCTGGAAGAGGAGGGAGGTCTGTGACTGGGGGCAGGGGGCACAGGTGGGACACACCACCTCACAAGCTGCCTCCCTCCTAACACCGGAGATCCCCAAAACAAGCATCACTGACACCCAATACTGAACTTCAGCAGCAAGGGATTCTTATTCCCCACACAAAGATACACAAGGAGCATGTGACATCTAATTCTGGGGAAACCGAGATGGAGCTTCTCAACACGAAGCCGCAGACACCCAGAACCCACGGTCTGGTTCTTAGAAAGCCAAGATAACTGTGAGACTGCGACATGACTTCAAAACAAGAGTATTTTCTATTTTCCCAGCTGGAGACTTCCTCCATGTTTTGTATGACAGTAAACTGGTCCTGTGGGTGGCTTGGTGCCCCTGCTCCCGGTCAGCAGGAGCCCCAGCAGCCACAGCCCCCCACCTCCCCAGCTGGGGAGCCCACAGGTGGGACCCCCCCCACACACACACAGCAAGACAGGGTATCCTGGAGGAAAGAAGGGGCTCGCTCCCTGCAAAAGGAGGGGGACGACACCGCCGGACACAGGACGGCTGGGGAGGCAGCATGCCTCAGATGAAGGTGGCCCTGAAAACCTGACTCACCACAGACAGTACATGGGCAGAGGGCCCAGGCCAGGGCCAGCCTCGCCAAGCGGGCTCTCTCCCCGTTTCCCCACTAAGCCCCACAGGCTGTGCCTCAGAGCAACACAACACTGCCATAAATATCCCAGATTAATTCTGATTCCAGCCTCAAATCCACTTAAGAGACTTAAAAGCCTCCGAGTCCCCCGAGCTGCCTGCCCAAAGAGAGCGCTGCAAACGAGTCATGGGCTGGAGCAGAGGAAATATTATCGAACAAGGCAAGTCATTTGTACAATTTCTGGTAATGTCGTTTGCAAGAGACAAATGGGACAAGATAGCCGAGCGGACGCCTTGTGCTAGCAGCACTGCCACACAAAAAATCCTCGGGTACTGGACACAGATGCACAGGGTAGGAATCGTGTAAATAGCCCATACTTTCTGGAAATAGCTCTTTCGCCTTCTGGGATTGATTGTTAAATGACAGCATATGCTCTCCATGTTTAAAGAGCTATTTGCTTAGTTTTCATAGAGACATCTTTGTTAATTAAAAAAAAAAAAAAAAAAAAGCCTGAAATGAGAACCCCGGCATCGCCAAAAAGCCCCGAAGCGTTAACGCTCCGACAGCAGGAAGGGAGCCGGGCAGGGAGCGCTGCTGCCCCCCCCGCACGGGTGCGAGGCGCTGGGGAGCCGGGGCCGGCAAAGGGGGCCCCGAGTGACCGACGCCCCGTCCCCGTGCGCAGCCCCCGGCCCGACCCCCGAGCCAACGCGCCCTCAGCGCGCCGCAGCCGCAGGACCAGGCAGCAGCCGCTCTTGCCCCCACCCTGGGGGGGACCCCACGGTGCCGGCAACCCCCCGGGGCAGCCCCCTCCGCCACCCCCAGCGCCGCGGAAAGGGCGATGCAGCCAGGCCGGGAAGGGGGGGCGGGCTGTCCCGCTGCCCCCCGCCACAGCGGAACCCCGACGGCAGCGCCCGAAGCGGGGCGTCTCCCCCCTCGCACCCCTCGGCGGGGCGGGCGGTCCGGCTGCGCGGGGGGGCTGGGCCGGCAGCCGCGGAGCCCCCGCTGCCCGCTGGCCCGGCGTGGCGGAGCGTCCCGCACAGCCCCTTATGCAACCGGGCGCGCCCGGCTCCCCGCGGCGGCACGAACCGCCGGTGCAGCCGCGTGTGCGTTTGTACCGCGGGGCTGCGAACGGCCCCCTGCGCGGTGCCACAGCGGCTAATGCACGCTCTTCCCACTCGGCTCAAGGAAAACTAAATCTTAAATACTTTCCCGTAAGCAGCAGCACGTCGGGTAAGCGCCCCGACTGTAGTTACTGCTATTCCTGAATTCCTGCTCCTTCAGGATCGCGCGCAATTAAGCGGCTTTCCGCGCGCGGTAAAGAAGCGCACGATTAATTACAGCTTAGGGAGGCTGGGAAGAGACGCGAGGGCTGGGAGCGGACGCGGCCCAGAGACGGGCGAGCTGCCACCCGGCCGAGCCAGCCCGCGCGGTGGCCAGCTGCCAATGTTTACTGACCCCTCGCCGGGTCACTTTCGTTAGCGGCGGGAGCGCGGCTCCCCGCACCGCCGAGGGGCCTCGGCAGCCCCACGGCCGAGGGGGGTGGGGGGGTGGCAGCGCCATCCCGGGCTTCCCACGGCGGGGTGCAGGCCCGGCAGAGAAGGGCAGAGCTCGCCCCACTCCTCCTAACGCCCCACTGATGCTGCTGCGCCGGGAGGGTGGCGCGCCCGGAGCATCCCCCTACCACCACCGCCCCGGGCGGTGAGGGCTGCCCGGGTCCCGGAGCGCAGGGAAAGCCGCGAGCACGGCGGGCGGCGAAGCCTGCCCTAGGGAGCCCCGGCCGTGCTGCCGCGGCTCGGCACCCCCCACCCCGGGCCCGCTCTCCGCGGGATCCCTGCTGGAGAAGCGGTGAGGCACCGGCACCCGGGCGGGCTGGGGGGCAGGGGCTGGGGGCATCCCCCCCGCAGCGGCCAGCTGCCCCCCGAGGGGACCGGCACTCGCTCCCGAGCAGGGAGTCCCGCCGCTGCCCAGAGCTCGCACCCGGGGCGGCTCTGGGAACCGAAGGCAGGAGGCGAAAGACGAAGGGAAGCCCCGCCACAGGAGAAGCCGCCTGGGGGAAGGGGGCACACGGACGCGGGCAGCACTTACTTTTCATGCTTCGCGTTCTCCTGGATGGCGCTCAGCACCCCCGGGTAGGCGGGGGGCCCGCCCTGCTGGAGCCTGCATGTGGCCAGGTGCCGGTGATGCTCGTCCTGGAGGCAGGCATTTTCGTGGTACAACTTGGCCACTTGCTGCTCCAGCTCGTCTATCCGCCGCTTCTGTTTCTCCAGCAGCTCCTGCTGCGTCTCGATAATCTTGTTCAGCTCCTTCAGATACTCCGCCGCCTTGCTGGGGTTCTCCGCTGGGCTCTCCATGGCCTCCCCGCACCTCTCACCCTTCGCCGAGCAGGTGGGAGGCGCAGGTGCCGGCCAGCCCGCTCCGCTGGGAACTTAAGCGAGAGGGAAGAAATAAATAACCCGCCGGAAACCGGCCCCCCCTGCGCGCCCGCCGCTTCCCCTCCTAGAGCCGCGGCCGCCCAGGCGAGCGCAGGAGCGGCACGCAGCGGTTCCCGGCCCGCGCCGCCATTGCTGCCGCGCGGTTCCCCGCTGCCGAGCGAGGGCAGCGCCGGCGGGGACTGCCCAGCCGCCGCCGCCCGGAGCCCCGCCGCCGCTGCCGCACGGGCGCTGTCCCGCCCCGCCAGCGCCGCAGCCGGGTCAGCCCGTCGCCTGGCAGCGCCCGCGCCCCCGCCGAGCTCGCAGCCGGGCATGGGAGCCCCGCAGCCCGCCCCGCAGCCCCCGCAGCCCGCCCGGCCCTGCGGCGGCTCCCGGCGGCCCTGCCCGCTCCCGCGCCGGAGCCGGAGCCGCCCGCCCGCCGCTCCCCCGCCCCGGCCGCGCCGCGCTGCCGCCGCCGGGGCTGCGCGCTGAGGCGCCGCGGCTGCCCGCTCCGGGGGGCTGGCGGCTGGGGGGGGGGGGGGGGGCGCGTCCTCGCGGTCCCTGGCCCCCTTCCGCGGCCGCGGTGGGCGCCGCCAGCCCGTCCCCGCGGCGCCGGGGGGGTGGGGGTGTGTGAGCGGGGTGGTGTGCGGCCCCGGGGAGCTCCGGCCCGCGGGTGGGGCAGGGCAGCCGTGCGGGGACCCCGCTCCGCGCAGCCCCGTGGGGGTGCAGGGCGACCCCCGCCGCTGCTGGGCCGCGGTGTTCAGTGGCGGAGCGGCACCGGGGGGTGCTGGCGCTGTGCCCGCCGCAGGGCCCCCCCTCGGCAGCCCCCGCCGTCGGGGCCGGACCGCTGCCCGCCGGGGTGCGCCTGGGCAAGCTGCTGGGGTGGGGGTCCCCTTATCGTCCCAAGGGCGTGCCCGGTGGGAGCGCTTGGGAAAACCGGGAATAGGAAAGGGAAACGGGGAGACAGTGCAGGAAGAAGATAGGAAGGTGAATGTGTGCTTTTCTCCTCCCATCCTCTCGATGACTCCTTCATTTTTTTTCCTCGTTTTTCTACCTCTTAAACTTTGCGAGTTTCCCACTAGCCACGTTTCCCAGAGAGGCGCTTTCTGCTGCCGGTGGAGCACAAGCCCTTTCTTGTGGCACCAGCCCTCGCTGGCATGTGCCAGCAGCCATGGCGCTTGGCCATGCCTGATGCAGCAAAGCAGGGAGGTGGGCACCCGGGGTCTCGGGGCTCTCTGTGGCCTCCTTGGCGTGAGGGGCTGGAGCTTCTTGGATGGAGCTCCAAAGCGCAGGGTGGATGTCCCGACTTCTCCCCCTCTTCTGCCTCTTGCCGCCGGCTTGGCAACATAGGGAGAAGGGGCGTGGGGGAAGGATGAAGCCCAGAAACGCAGAGGTTCATCCGGCAATTCTCATATTCGTTCTCATTTTAGGTAGAAACAAGTTATCATCAAACCAGTTACTTTTGCTGTGGACATACCCCCAATGAAGGGCTGTTGAAGTGAGTGAAGCACGAAGCACTCATTTCCAGCCCTAGGGAGGATCGTGAGTTCACAGAAAAGGCTTCAGCTGCTTTTTGAAGAGGCCGAGCTTCTCTTCCAATGACTCCATCAGTATTTTGCATTAGAATTTTTTTTTTCTTCAGTATACTATTTGCTCAGAATGTATTTGCTGAAGATCAGTTTGCTCTTTGTGGAAAGAAATGTAACATCTTGCTGAGGCAACCTGCATGGTAGTATTTGAGGCAGCCCAAATATTTGGCAGGGGTTACATTGATAAATACAGCAAGTGAACTTGTTTCTTACATGCAAAATAAAATGTAAAGTGAGATGCTCGAAACTCATTAATGTATCAGCAGACAATAAAAGCTTATTAAGCATTTCACAGAGAGGACAGCCAAAGTGAAACAGCAGTGGTTAGTAGAACTAGAATCCGTTTGAAAGCGATTTCAGGTAGAAATTCCTGAGTTCGTGGGACCCGTGCAGCCTTGCTAAAGAGGCACGAGCCGTTTTAAGTGTGATTACTTTCCTTCCTTCTTTTACAGATTACAAGGAAGTGCCTCAGTTCCCAAATGGCAAAGCTGTATCTTGTTCGGTGGCTTACAGTCTTGTTAGATAAGCTAACTGAGGAATAATAGCTTGTGAAGGGACTAGCTTCTCTTTCATGTCTGCTTGATTTTGGAGGGTTTGGGGTTTGTCGGGTTTTTTTGAGAGGATACCAGTAAAAAGATAATGAACTTGACCTGCCAGTCAGAAGCTCGGCTGCTTGTGCTGTCCCATAGAGGACATGGAGAAAAGCAAACCTACTGGAAACACTCTTCCCAGGAAACCATAAATTAGACTGGAAAATTTTAGTAAACCCTCAGAAAAGCCTTTGGGTTGGCACCTGGCTACCAGGGCCATGCTCCCGGTGTGCTTGGTATGTCGCTGGCACTCGGCATTTAGAAATGGGAGGGGGTGCTCTGTGTCTGAGGGATTGTTCCTCTGAGCCTCAAAAGGCCTGTGTGCTTCAGCACGCTCTGTAAATTAACAAGAGGTAAACTTAGAAGATAAGCATATTCATGGAATCAATAATATATTCAGTCTCTCTGTGTAAGACACAGATTGTAAAAGCAGATCCAGCTTGTTCGGATTTGCTCAGTTAGAAAATGAAGTGACATCAAGCCTAACCTTTTTAAATATGAAAATTGCCAAAATAGCATTTGTGTTACTTGCTAACATCTTACCTCAGACTGTCCATTTTTATAAGCTAAGTATCACATGGTTAATTCTTGCCTAGGAAGGTGCCAAGGGGGTCTTAAATATGAAAGGAAACGTTGCGCGTTCGGTAAGTAGGATCCTCTTACTAATTCATTGCTAGCAATACATAAATATCCCATCACACTGTGGAAGAACTTCAGGATGGCCTTAATTTTAGGCTGTCTCAGGTCTTTATACTTTCTGGCAAATGAATACCCTGCAGAGTACCATTTGTGAGTGTAAGGGCGTTTGTTCCCATGTCCGATCCAAATTCTGATCGGGATTCAGGGAGGTGTCTCTGCTGCTTGTGGGACTCCGTATGCCGTTAGATGCCCCACAGAGATTGGGCACATCTGCTGGTCCAATTCTAAAAACCTGGCTCTTGTACTTGCTACATGCCTGTCTGACTGGGATGTTTGGTCAGATGTGAGTTTGTTGGACTGCATAAAAACTAAGCATAAAATGTTACTATCTCAAAAGCGATTTGGTGTGGCTAATAATGCCAGGAGTGAGCAAACAGCTGAAGTAATTTTGTCAAATACAAGACCAGGAGAAAGCCTCTGATACATATTTTCCATGTACAATTAATTAGGTCAGTATAATATAAAACACAAGAACCCAGAAGTCATGCAGTGATTTGTGCTCAATCTTAACTCTGCCCTCCATCTCTCTCTCAAAAATTTCTCTTGGAAGCCACTTCTTTCCTGCTTGCACTGTCGCCTGCTCTCCTCCCCCTTTACTTCTCTCCCTCTCTCCTTGGTTTTGCTGGATTGTCTTTAGACACTGAGGAACATTACCCTCTTGCCAGAGTTTATGTGTAGGTACCAAATTCTTTCACACCATGTGCCTAGTGTGTGTGTACCCTAATACACAATATACGTGTGCCCTGTCTCAGAACGGGGTACTCCCCGTGCACCCAGAAGCGCTTGTTCGTCTCCAGCAGGCTGACAGTGGGGAAACAGCTGAGCGGTACCAGAAAGACCAACATTCTCTGTAGCCCATTTGCTGCACGCTTTTGAGATTCCTTGGAGAAGGAAGGCAATAGAAATCATGCTGCTGCCCTGGACCATTGCCTCGGTAGGGCATGTACTGCCTGCGAGACTGGTATTAAAAAAAAAAAAAACAAACAACTAAACACAACACAAAACCAACACACAAACAAAACACCAAAAAAAGGCGGCACAACCTTAAAGACCTGAAGTCTTTTAGAAACTGGCTGCTTCTTTCCTCTCTCCTGGTTACGGATAACCCACTGTTAAAACCTGACATCTTGACATCTTACTTCTCTTACTGGTCTATCTGATTTCTACTTACAAGCATGGAACATCCTTGTGCCTTTTCCTACCACAAATCTTTCACAATAATCTCTTGTGAAATACGATCATAACACCATTGAACTTGTTCTCGGATGAATGGAATGCACTGAGTCTCCCTCTTGTAAAAGGGAGATTGCTTGAGCAGCCTCTGTCAGCCCTGGAGTTCTCGGCGCACCCCGCGGTGCCTGAGCAGCTTGTATGGCAGTTGAACAATTAGGCTGTGCTTTTACCCTGACCAGCTTATAAACTATTTAAAGTATCACAAGCTAAGCATGACAAAGTTACAGGCCCTATTTTGAGGCGTATACACAAGGCAGTAGAAAGTTCAATTATAATTTTTGGAGTGCTGATGCCAAGCCTACTGATCATCGCTGTTTGCGTGACTTGCCTTTTGATTTATGGAAGAAATGATAAATTGGCTCTTCTGGGTTACATAGCTTGATCTGGAAGTTTGCCTGCAGAGTTTGGTCCTGAGCTAATCCATCTAAATACCTAACTTTAACCGAGTCTTTAGCTCTAATGAGCCTTTCATAAAAGTATTTCCTTTGTATTTTTGTTAGTGTCTGTGAATTCTTTCTGTATATCTTGTTTTGATAAGCAGAATCAGGGAATGTTAGTAGGCAAAAAAAACCCCAACGTGTCCTCTTGTTTGAAGTCCTTGGGAAAGTACTGTGGTTTTGAGTCCTGTAAATTAAAAAGCCCTGTTAGTGTAAGGTATCAAGCAACTCTAATATAAAAGCGTGGGATAAATTAGCAAGGAATATTTTGCTTCTTTGGGGAAAGAGGAAAAGTCAGTAATGGGCTTATAAAGGAAAGGATATGCTGTTTAAAGAGATGGCTCATGGTTTTTCTTGGGGAGTGTAATGTGGCAGCAGCACTGAAGGCAAGGCGTACTGTGAGCCCTGGCTGGTGGGACAGATGCCACGTTCTAGCAAAGCGGGAGGAAGGGGGATAACACCACATGGAGCACTTGCAAATGAAGCACCTGGCATGATCTGCAGAGGAGCTGCAAGACGCCTTCGTAAGCCCTTGGATCTCAGCAGTGCAAGGGCCTTGGTGCACGGGGAGTACCCCGTTCTCGGACGGGGAGCACGTATGTCTGTATTAGGGTACACACACACTCAGAACGGGAGCTGAAGCGGCGTCACTGAAGGTGGGCGTAATGCTTCTGGTGCGCTGCAGCAGTCGGTGAGCGCTCCTCAGTTATGACAAGGAGAGGCAGGAATGGACACGTGACCAAAGGAGAAAAGTATATGCTACGATATCAAATACCTAGTGTCAAGAGCAGATAGGCGCTGGAAGAAAACACATTAAACAGATGAACAGTAGAGGCGTATTGGTGGGGCAAAAAAACTTAGACATGAGATTAGGAAGCTGGCTATTAAAGAGAGGAAAGCAAACAGATGAAACCCTCCCAAAACTGCAACTTCACAGATTCACTGAAAGCAAGGAGGAATATCAAATGCTAAAATATGCATCGGTGTGGTCCATCACCATTTCTTGTGATTACATGATTTCATTGCAACATGCTTCTTTTTTTAAGCTTATAAAGCAATACAATATCATACACAATATCAAATACCAGCACTTCAATATCAAAACACCCAAACCAAAGTTTTCTTGAAGTCTGTTCTACATAAAAACCTAATAAGCAAACTTGCTCATATAAATGTGTTGAAGGTTGGGGTTTTTGGGGGTGTGTTGTTTTTTTTTTAAAAAAACACTACTTAAAGGAATAATTATCTATTTTGCCAGAGTTAAATTCACCCACTATTTTCCATTTTAAGATGTTGTATTCCATTTTGATTCCATCCATTTCCATTCTAGTATTTTTCTGTAGTTGGTTGGAGTCAGTTTTTCCATGCTTACCATGTTGTTCAGATTGAATTATCTAGTGAATTTCAGCAAACAGTGCTTTTCAGAATAAGATTGTGAGAAAACATGAACATCAGATAAGGTTATTTTAAATAACCACGGGAACAGAAATTAGGCAAAAGTCAGAAGAAGCAACTGTGATAAAATATTAAATCCTCAGATATATGTTTTTATTTTGCCAGAGGTATTTTAAATTGGACACCTACATTGATGAACACTGATGATTTTTATCATTAATTTCTTGTTCTCATTTCACATCTGTAATTGGTGTGGTGCTTACTAGGATGCTATGAAGAGAAACTGGCTTAGATGGCATAGTAATGTCTTTTACATTAGGAAAGAATTCTACCTTCAAAGAGAAGTTGAAATAGCAAAAAAATTAGACGATGGGGAAGCATCCTGAAAAATCATTATCAAATGGCATTTCCAATATGTATTCTGTTCATTCTGTCTGAGTCCAATGGATAAAATCACAAATAGTTTGAAAGCAGGGCATACCATTGTGTATATGTATATGATCAAAGAGAAGAATTTGTTGCATGGGTAATCCTAATTACAGCATTTAATAACTTCAGAAGGCTTGAAAATTCAGCCTCGCCTATTCTTTTAAGTAGTGTACCTCTCCATACCTCCTGGCTTATTTGAAATCTTGTATCCCTATAAATGATTTAAAACAATTAGTATTCAAAGTAAGATGTACAGATCCATCAGGAAGCACTTAGGTGACTGAAAATGAAGGTTATGACAGAGGCTTAATATGTTCTTGCCATTTATAATGGTTTTTAGCTTGTGTGTTTGGATGGTTTAGTGAATCCTTGTCATCAACAAAATTTGGAGGGAACAAACCTATTTATTCATTTTGTATGAATTGCAACAGCATGTAAGTGGTGAAGGCTTGGGTTCCTGATCCTTTCATCCCATCCAGAACACCTTTTAATTGAGTGTGCTGTTACGTACATCTGATGTGGAGCGTTTCACCTGCTTTTGCTAATTGTACAGCATCCCTAGGACAGCTACTCTATCTGCTGTCAAGATTGACATACCTCAGTATAACACTTCACTCTTTAATGCATGTTAGCAGCTGGAAATGGGCAATGTTAATTCAGGCAGTCATTAACTAAAAAGGTCACGAGCACATAATTATGGGTTGCTACTGAGAACCTCTAATCTCCAGTCCATCTCCAAACTCTGTCGTAACAGGCAAGAACTTTCCATCTTCCTATCTGCAACATGGGCGCTGCCATGCGTGTGTCCCCGCAGCACGCCTTGAGGCTGCAAATCCTTTCCCACTAACAAAACGGTGCAGAGCAAAGCCCCCAATGAACACCGTTACGTTTACACAGGGAAGTGTGCGGAGAGCTGGCTCCTGTCTCAGCAGTGAGCTATCAGCACCAGTGCAGCCCTGTGCTCAGCACTGCTGCCTCACTGGGATACGGCACCGTGCTGGCAGCTGCAGCCCCTGCAGCTCTGGAGCATCCCAAGGCACTGCTACTTCACAGATCCTGACATCGTCCTGTACAGTGAGATTCAGCATGAGCTTCTGTGACGAAAACTAGCTAGGGAAAAAAGGGTCTCCTTAAAATCTGGACCTATAGCAAACACAGGATAGATTTTCATCATTAAATATTAATGGTGGCAAGAGAACTGGCAATTTCTTTTCAAGGGTGGAGGTATGTTCCTTGCCTTGGCTGCTGTATGTTTACATAGTGTACGTTATTCTGTCCCCACCCTGAATGAAAAGGTGACCTGGAGACTGGTGATGAAACACGTAACAAGGTGAAAACTAGAAAAGGTATTTGCCTGACAGCTGGTTCTGTGCTGGGAGAAAAACAGTAAATTTTTGATCCTGTGGTCATTAAGGTATGTTTGTACTAATGCAATTAGAAGTCTTGTTTGCACTGACTCACCATATTTTCACGCTTACTGGTCTGAGGTTTGTGGACCAGTTACTTTTTTCCAATGAGAAATTAGTAATGTATTGCTGTCCAAGACAGTGTGTATGTGTATATGTGTGAAGAGAAGGAGAAATAACCCTTCATTTGTAGGCAAGGAGTAAAAATCATACCCCAGCTTTATCACTGAAAACAGCTGAGGGAAATTTAAGTTCTTTCATTTTATTTGCAGCAATACTTAAAAATAGATTTGCAGATTCAGACTGGAAACTCTTCTGTCCTTCTCCAAAAAAGAAAATACATCATTATATAGACAAATCAATTTCAATTGCTTCTTACCCAAATAAACAGTGCTAAACCTCCAGATGTCTTAGGTAAAGATTCAAAATCAGGAAATGAAAAACTGAACAAGAAAATGCTAGGGTCAGACAGGATTAACCTTTTCTTATCCCTTCTTTTTCACAGTGTTGAGAAGTATGTAGGAGGGGATGAAACGTGTTGATGCTGGACTGTATCATTAGTAACACTGTTATTTACTATTTCAGCCTAGAAGCCTTGGAAAGTACTTTATCGCTTGATCTTCAAACTAGTATTTGTAACTCGTCAGCCTCTCTCCATTTTATGAGCATTTGTACTGCAACTGCATTGAGAAGCCCTAGAGCAATGTAGTTAAGCTCTATTGAACTCTGTGAAAGTTTAAAGATAAGGGAGTTATTTCTGTCAAAGCTAACATGAAAAAAATATATTTGCTGCTTCATAATTGCCAAATAGTGGCAAAAAAAGCATTTTGTTTTATTATTTCCTTTTTTTCTCCTCTTGCCATCGGAACCTGGTCTTGCATAGGCAAGGACTATGAAATATTGTGGATATTTGGGCACTCCAGTCTCAAGGGTATGCTCTCCTTACAGAGTATGTGGCTTTTGTTGCACATTTCCTGTTACTATTAAAAACTCACGATTAAAATGCTTCACAGGAACCTAGTCCATCCCCAGTCTCTTAGTAGCTGGTCATACAAACAGGGCTCTTCACGTGTTGGTGAGTATGAATGATCAGGGTAGGCTTCACTTGGATCAGCATTGATCCTAATCTCTTTTTAGACCTCTGAGAAAATAATGCAGTAACTTCTGGAATCTTTTCTAGCTAGGTTCTTTCCAGTTGAAAATTAAAAAAATAAAAGAGAGAGAGATGTACTTGCTTTTGGAAGGAATCTATTCCCCCCTCCCCCCCCCTCTCCTCCCCCCCCCCCCCCCCCCCCCCGAACCATTTCTCAAGAGGAGGCTCTATCACAGATGGAAAATCTGTCATATGGAACGGCAAAATATTGTGGCAGCAAAACGTTCAGTGAACACTTACGTAGGGGATTACAGACTGGCAGAGCGAACAGGTTTTCTAAATCAGAGGCACCTCCAGAACTGACCCCGTCCCTGAGTATCTGAAGGCACAAGTAACTTGATTCACTCTCAAGATGAATTGGAAGCCTACCCAAAAGGAAAAGTAAAAAAGGAATGTGCTGCTTCTACAAAGAAGAGATGAAGATGTAAATTCTGGAAATGCAATACAAAAAGAACTAGCTATGTTTTTTTCATAAGTCTGCTTTGTGCACATTGCTTTGTCTGAATTAAACTGGGTCATTTATCCAGAGGAGAATAATGATCTGAGATCTCCAACAAAGTGTTAATGAGATGTTTAGAGCCTTCCCCTTGGCTAGGCACTTAGAACACAAGGAGAAACACCATATCAAAGTAAGTTCTTAGTACAAACGACAGATTCAGTTTATTGTGGGTCCCTCAACAGGAATTGAGATCTTAGACTTAAAAATAGGGAATGGACTAGCTGGGAGCTTGTGACAAACTGCTGTAGGTTCTCCTGAGCGCAGCAGCTTGCTTCATGAGATTTCCTAAAGAATACTGATCACACCAAGACAGATTGCTGTGCTCAGGCTCCTCAGCTATCAGGCTCGGTGGGGCTTGTGTGCACGGTGTAGGTGCTCTCCTTTTACTACTTGGCAGCCTTGGAGGGATTTGGTGAGAAGAATACGTAGAAACGCAATGCCTGGGTGCTGGTATGTCTCCTTGAAATTGTCCTTCATTCAAGTCAGGCAAAAGCTATGAACAGATGAAAATGTTGGGCAGCTAACACTGTTGCAAAGGTTTATAAAGACCCAAACCACAGGAAAGGAAAAAATGGTCTCTCATCTAAGTTTGTAGCCAGGCCCAGAACCCAGCAAGATTGGCAGGGTCTGACATGGGCTAGGTTCTTCCCTTCATAGCAGGCGCCTCGGCGCTCGTCTGCGCTGCAGGATTCAATCACAAAGGAGGAACCTGCAATGAGGAAGGGTGTCAGCTCTTTAAACCTCTCCCCCCACTCTTCTGGAACAGCCATAGGAAAGAATTCAATTTCCTTCATAAGTGTTTTGATCCTCAACCCGTTCAGGAGACTTATTTTCTCTGCATTGGCAACTAAGTGAATTTCTACTGTGGGAAATGCTGCTAACTTCTTAGTAAAGAAGGCGCAGTTTAAATTACGTGATAAATCTGATCCATTTCTCACATGGAAAAGCTAATCCCAATCTCTGTATAAAGCTTTTTATTGTACTGAGCGTTGTATTTCATAGTCCTGTGTAATCAAGACCTATCCTCTGTATCTTGGGTTAATTCATGTGAGTAGCTCTTTACTGAAGTGCAGAAGTGGCACTAATCAAATACTTGGGGGTAAGTGATCTTGAAACCTGTCTCTGAGGGATACTATGACAGGACTGTTAACTCTGATTTTTTTTAATTTTTTTTTTTTTTTTGGCCTGTCAGTGATCTAGGCATTTAAAAGCCTCTTACCGCATTTACTTGCTGAATTACTACAAGAAAAAGATGCATTATTAATGTTTGGGTCTGCCTTTCACCTGAAAAAGATATTTTCCAAAAATCAAAGTAAAGAAAATACCTCATAGTTGTATTTGTATTACTCAGACCTATTGAGGAATATAGTTCTTCCATTACTTTAGTGTAAGGCCTGGGAAGACTCTTCCGCATTGCAAAAAATTCACTTTCCAGCTAAGGTTTTTCAAAACCTGGTGGTCAAAAAGTCATTGTCGTATTACTGCTTTATTGGATGCTAGCTATAAATTGACATTTAAAATAGATCTCCAGGAATTTCTAATGTAGAATGAAATTAATTCAGCCTTTGGGAGCAAAAAGGGCTTTCAAAAAGGTGTAGCTACAACTGCAAACAGGTTTCAACCCATTCCGTTTTGTCCTCTGTTCTGTTACTGTGAGGTTTTTTCCCCCTTTAAGCTCCCAGAATCTCCGCTGCTACAACTGCCATATGTGCCAGAAGGGCAAAAGTGGAGAATTTACCTAAAGTAAACATTCTCCTCAAATCTGGGTCCCACCCACAGCAAAAGCACAGCTCAGGAGCTCATGCAGCCCTTTGCATTGTTACGTGTTCCTCGTTACCATTTCACAGAATGCCTGACAAAAATACGTATTCCATCTCCGAAAGGGAACTAGACAAAGCCCTTGTTCTGCTTGCTGCAACCACAGCCACAATCTGGCAAGGGATGTTTTTCTTCCTGGTTTTTTTTCTGGGTTGGTTTTTTGTTTGGTTTTTTTTTTTTTTTGGTGTTTTTTTTTTATTTTATTCCTTTCTTCTCCTCTTCCCCTTCCTTTCCTCCTCTTCTTTCTCTTCCCTTTCCTTCCCCCCCCTTTTTTTTTTTCATTTCTTATTTTCCTTTATATTTTTCTTCAGAAAGGTGCTGATGACATTATTCATCAACCAGCTTCCACTGCAGAGCAGTTACAGCATCACATTGTGAACTCAAGGTCAGCAAAACTGTAATTCAGACGCTCCAGTCTTCGTCTTACACTGTTTCAGTGCAAAATTATGAAGAATTCTTGACAAGGTCTGCACATACATATCATTCCTTCTAAAAAGAAGAAAGTAAATATGCTGCTTGATGAAACACTGCGTATCAGTTCTTACAGAATCCAACTGGCAAAGCAAGCAGTCCCTTGTTATGCAAAATCCTTGTTTGTAAACAGTGTCCTGCCTTTAAATTGATTTTAATGCTTTGCCTTAGAGAGTTTACACACTTATTTTCCCAGCATAAACCCACTACAAGTGCCATCTGGTGGCAGAAGTAAATTAAATCTGCACAAGGTGTTTTATGGAATTATTAAGGGTAAATTTCCAGCCCAATGGGAAGGGATTTAACCATGAATTCACATGAGGAGGTATGTGCTACTGAGACTGTGTTACAATACATGGATCACTCCGGGTTGGAAAAATTCCCACAAAGACAGGACAACTTGGAGTGAAAATACAACTTGGTCCATGACTGATCGATTGTACTACCAAGATAAATGTCATCTTAGTATACATATTAGGGTGTAATAATTCCATATTTCATCTTAAAAAAAGAGAAAAAGGAAAACGGAAGCTTAAACTTGTTTCACATCCTCTGCATGGACCTGGCCTGTCCCCATTCAGGAATTTTTGCTGATGGACCACTCAATACCTTCTTTTAGGGATAAACTTTTTTTCCTTGCTACAGGGAAAACACACAGTTCTGCATTGCAACAGTTCAGTTTTGTATACAGTCTGTTTTGGTTTCCATGACTTATTACAGATACCCCAAACCTTTAGGTTTTGTAGCCAAGACCTTAACAGATTTCATGCTTGAACGATTATGACTATGACATTTATGAAAAGGTGAAAAAACCTTTGTGAGAACTATTTGAGGTTAATCCTCTGGAGATAAATTTAGGACTCTGTTTTGTGGGAAGGTTTTATTGGGGTATTTTGGCCTCTGTCGTAAGTATGTGCATATCTGGAAATAGTTTTCTACAGCGATGTATATTTTGGCCAGTATCACCCATATGGATCTTAAACACAGGTTCCATGTTCTTTTCTTAGTATGCAAGGAAATGTTCCGACTTGAGAAGACATATGCTGTGTGGCAGTGTTACATCTGTTACAAAATTCTTTTGAGAAGAGAGAACTGAATAATAAGGTGGATTTGCTTTCTATCCTTGTCTCTAGATGTCAGTTCTTGAAGCAGAGTTGCTGACTAAGAAACAGTGTTTGGTGTTGCACTACAGTTCTCAAAAGGAGCGGCGTGAATGCCTGTGAAAAATTCAGTTGATAAACACCAATACAAATAATCCCTGGAAAGTATGTAACTTCAGGTCAGTAATTAATACCTCACTAAGAAGATGATCTTGGCCTGTTCTGGCTGGAAATATTTCAGTTTTAAGAATCACCATTAAGCATACTTCAGCAAGCAGATTTTTTCAGGAAGACTGGCCGCTGATGGTCGCACCAAGCTGTGTGTATCTATCTGTCTATCTACCGCGTTTCTACCCCTGCGTTGAATTTGGGCAAAGGGCGAGTGGTTGGTCCTCTTAAACCATCCGTGTCTCCAGTGCCAAATCAACATGTGCAACTTCTTCTGCTGTCGTGCCACAGCATAGGGAGTCATCCCACCCCATCGATTTGCCAACCTCCCTCTGGTTGCTGGCTACTTAAGACAACACGCAGCTTGTGAACACTCTTTCAGCTGTGTGGCTGACCCCATTCCTAGGTGATATTTTCTCGTGGCTTTCCACTGTGTGATACAAAGCTGGCCGCAAAAGTGGCTCAGTAAGCTGATATCTGGCCCAAGGACATCAAAGAAAATAAAAGTGACCTCCAGCATTTTGTCGCAAAGCTACAACCTATTTCTTACTCTTATGCCTTTATGGATTCCAAACAATCAAAAAGGGATTGATCATGGATGAGTATGAAGTAAAGGATAATTAAAAAAGTATCTATGCGAAGGGTCAGAAACCCATCCTAGATAAAGCTTCTTTCTGTTGCTGAAACAACAGCAAGAAATGAAGTCATCACTAGATGCCAGCAACAATCGTCTGTTATGCTGTTCTGTGAATCACCCTTTTGAACACAGCTCACAGTAACCTGTAATTTTCATATGCAGAACGTCCAATTTCAATGCAGTGATAAATGAGAGGGAGGAGAGGCATTTAGCTGAATCATTCACGTACGTAAGTGTCAACAGGTACTGTCATGCAAAAAGAACGTGAGTCAACCGTATAGCAGCGCGGTTTTTGATGAGGGTCTTCTTGCAGAATACCCGATACAGAAAACATCCAGCAGCCTTCTCAGCTCAACCCACCACCACTTGGGACCACTGGCATAGTCGAACAGGGCAAACTGTTACATGGCAAAGGCCTCCATCCAACTGCTAAAAATGCGGTCTGAGTCAGGGAGGGAGTGGAGAGGTGACACGTGGCACTGCCATCCATCCAACTGCTGCACCTGCGAAGCTTTAACAGTCTTGGTGCCTGGCTGCAGCTTCACCGACTCAAAGCCCAGTGCCAGCATTTCCATAGCCCTGTAACTTTACCGTGCGTAATTGCTTATGCGGGTGCTGGGGCTGAGGAGGGTGGCATGAAGCAGGCTTGGCCACCGGAAAAACTGGTTGCATGTTACTGTCGTTCTGGTGATCCAGGAGCCACCAGTGGCACACGGAACCTTTTCGGCTTGGCCACGGAACAAGATGATTCAAGGGAGAAGTGGCAAGGATTTGAAAGTGAAGCACTGAAAAGGTGGAAAAGCGCTGTCACCCTAGCTCCTTTGCCAGGACGAGGACACATCCCCAAAGACGCCCATCGCTGTCAGTATTTCTGTGACACAGGCCTGAGCAGAGCAGCCTTTGTGCTGTGAGAGGGAGCTCAGTACCATGGAGCAGGAGGCTGGCTGAGAGCTTGGCACAGCATGGCTGTGCCAATGCATCCCTGGCAGTCAACGTAAAAAATGTGTTTTCCATGTGGGATACCAGTAAAACAAAACCACAGTCAGTAGCGTTTAGCAAAATACTTTACAAAGTGAACCCAAGTTTAGATTCAAAAATTAAATTAAGAATAAAAGAGAAAAAAAAATGGAGGGAACAGTTAATTAGTCTAGTTCTCCCATTTCTCCAACGTTTTGTTTTCTAGTTTAGTAATAATGAGGTAAAGCAGTAGTTTATTTGCAGTGTTGTACTGGTGTTCTAAGCATTGCAGCTAAGAAAGCCAACAAGCTGCAGTGCAAACAGGAAAGGCAGTGTTTGTACTGTACCAAGGAGGTTGCCTGCAAATGACAAGCAACGGCAGGAGTGCTGAGGGACAGAGAGCAGGAAGGAGTGAAATCCCCATGCCAGAGGAAAGAATAAGATATAAATATCGGGACAGCACAAGGAAATTCCAGCATGCTCCATTGAGGTTTTCTCCAGAAACTTAAAAGTTTTCCCCAGGTAAGAATCAGGAGCTTCAGGTCTGAAGTGCCACCAGGTGACCAGGCGCAAACCTGCCCCTCATTGCTCATGGCCCACGTCAGCACAAGCACCCCCTTAGCATTCTCGTGCCTATAGGTTGTCTTCAGGAGCTTGTTACAGACAAATAATTGCAGCTGCGTTTCTTTAGCAGCAACCACGGAAGCACTTGGGCAGGTCTCTGGCGAGCACCCCACGAGGCTGGGGCTAGCTGGGGCGAAGCCGGCACGGGATGGGGGCAGCCCAAACCCCTCCAGCTGCCTGAGAGCTGGGAATGCTGGAGCTGCCGCCTTCCAGTGCCTGAGGAAAGAACTCGTGTCTGCTCTTGGCTTCCAGCTCTTGTCTACTATTAGGAGGGACACCACATCAATTAACTCTGAAGTAGTTCCCTGGGAGTATTTTAACTACCTAGCAGAACTGTTGATACAGAGAGCTTAACAACCACATCTGTTTAGGTACCCTCCAGAGCACATTTAAGACTGATTAAAGCCTAAGGTTCTAGTTACTTTCCCTTCCGCTGCCTCTGTTTATCTTCAGTATCTCAAAATCTTCAAACCCACACAAAACAACGTAATGAAACAGAGCTGTGTTGTGGTCTTGTAACGTCCGACCCTGAAGCTGTTGATCTCCAAGAACTCAGTGATCTTGTCATGCAGTAGTTGATTCAGGATGTGTATACTCTCATAGCAGCATTGAAATAACATCCTATCAGCTGCAATCGTTGCTCTGTAAGGAGCAGCTGCCTTTATAAACTGCCTTTCAACTAACAGGCCAAAATATTTCTCAGTTCTGCTATAAACGGTTTAAAAGCTGACCTTACCCTCCACTTCCAATATGTGCTGTATGGCGAATTGCTATGTCCACAGCAATTGCAAATGTATTTTAAATTAGCTCTTAATTCTGACTCTAAAATGATCTATATAAGAGCTCTCACACCTTTTTGAAAGCACGAAACCTTGACATTCTGCAGAATAGTTCCTCTACCTGCTGTAAGCAGATCTTAGGGTGGGAATATATACTGTTTATGTGTGTTAGTAGGGAAAAAATGCAAGATTTTGAAAGTTGTTAAATTTGGTATGATATGTATGGCGTGGTATGTATGTGTAATTGGATGTAACTCACCACTGGTACATGCAATCACAGCAAAATAATTTGTTGCATTGTGTGGTTTGATACAGTAAGGTAAAAAATGTTTTCACCTAAACGGACTTTCTTAGAATTTCAACAAAGCAGAGATTTAAGTTTAAGATTTTAAACAATCTATGTTTTTTCGGTTGGTGTTTTCAAGGGCTCCATTGTGACAAGAAATGCTAATTTTATGAATTGATATGCACTAACATTACTCATGTGATATGCTCTTAAAAATGTAATTGAACATAATGGAAATTTCCTGGAAAGGTAGATAATAATTTTCAACAAATTCTGATCATCCATTTAAATTAAATGCACACATTCATTCATCAATGCATAATGCAAACTTCTATTTACAAGACAAATGCTATAATTTATACATCACAAAGATACTCCGCTAATGTAACACCTCTCAGGCAGCAGTAGTACTATCCTAGTTAAGGAAATGCCAACAGAGTAAAATGTTCTTATGGTTCAGAAAATAATTTAGAGGGTGTTTTGACAGCATTATTACAAATGTTGTGAAGCCTGGTGCATTTGAAGCTTATGCTCTGCATTTAAATTAAAAAAAAAAAAAGATGCTGTGAACCACGGAAAAAGATGGCAATGTCACATTCATCTGCTGATATACGTAGTTATAGTGACTATAGAGTAGTTATATATTGGTTTCCTATATGGCCATATTTCAGTGTAATCGTTGAAGTTACTGCTGTGCTTATATCATCTATAGGAGTGGTGTAAGTTCCATCCACTGACCACAAGAATCTGCCTACAGCTAAGTATGGCAAATGAGAAGACACTTAAAAGGAGCTGAGAGGGCTGCGTGAAAGAGAGCAAAACTTACTGCTATTTTAGTTCAGAGGTGAAAAGAGTGCAGAGGCTGTTAATGGTTTACAGACGATGAATGCGCAGTACAGCACCTGACCAGATTGTAAACATTACATATTAATATGTGTCAAACTAATTTCATTTACTGCCACAGCTGGTAGCAAAAAAATCTACATAACTGTGGGCTGTTCAAATGAGAACTCCAGTTTTGAGTCTGCAAATCAGTTCATTATACATTGATTTTTACCATGCGTGCTTACTCAATAGTGCACGACTGTGAATTTGGCCCCCAAGTTCTAAAGCAGCTGTTGAATATTTACATCCCGCTTCTGAATGCAAGCTCATTTGGCCTGAAGCATGCGCAGAGCAGTTCACATCTGTTTTCCGAAGGCCGTGCAACCACGCTGCGCCCTGCAAAGTACATTTGGTTACAGGGTGGCCTCAGGGAGAGAAGGCGCCTTGCCTCTTTGCAATTAGACAAGAACTGTAATAGGTGCATGTATTAATTTCATAGAATGAAATAAATAGCAGGGGAAAATGTGCCTTTTCATAAATGAATACTGTATTTTGCTGACTAAAGCAGAAAATCAGTGGGGAGAAAGTGGGGAGAAGTTTTCCTTCCTATTTCTGATTTTTAACGGAAATCCGTACATGCGCTTACCCTGACGTAAACTCCTACGCAGAGAGGAGCTGTTCCGTGAACAGAGGCCGGTAAGGAACAGAGTTCCCCTTCTTCACTGAACGTGGCAAGTCTTAGTGGTTTTAACATTTACTGAGGTACTACAGCTCCTTGCTAGGCATAGAATAATTCCTGTACAGGTCTGTCTAAAGCGTGTGATTTCCATATGAGCGTGGGGTTGCTGAAATGAGGGCCTTAGAAGTTGCTGAAGCTAAGGGAAGTGAATAAAAATATTAAATTAATGGGAACATATTTGGGGAAGGGATGATGGAATGGGAATAAAATAGAGAATGTAAAAGTGATGTGGTGCTTTAAAATGAGATTTTCCAGTCAGGATTCAAATATCTATTACATGGAGCTTTAATAAAGTTTATGCCCTCACAGTGCTATATAAATCTAGAACAGAAGACAGATTTAATCCCATTAAATATTTGCCAGGGATTTAATGTAGTAGATAATATAACAAGTGCTATTGGACCTGGCTTTACAATTACCCATTTTTACCAAACACTAATGCCCATGGCTTCAAAAAGGATTTTACTTGAGATAGGATTCAGTGATTTAACTTCATATTTCTTTTAATTTATCACAGTCAGATGGTAGAGCTGCTATTGTTTTCTCAGCTCTTTTTATCTATTCACTGTAAAGCCAGCTTTGTTTCCTTGTTCCAGAGTTGTCCGGTGGAAATGCTGTAACATGAATATTTCTATAACCTTCCTTTTAAAAGAAATGTGGCAATTTAACCTACTGATTCTGTATGTTTTTTCTTATTTAAGAGCGGAATATCATCGTCTGCCTCCACATAGTTGAAGGACTGCTGCCAAAACCAACTTGCTTTGGGAAGGCAGTGACATACACCGGTCCTGCAGTCCATTTCACCCCAAATGTCAAAACTGTTAGCGAGGAGAATGCCTGGCTTCCAGGCTGCTTGCACACTTCATTTTCTTGTGTCTTCCCAGCTTTTATGCTTGGCTGAAAAAATCTAAGATAAATTATAAAAGTTTTGAGCACTGTAAACATGGGAAAAGTTTCCAGTTACACGCAAGAGCTTGGGATGGATGAAGCATTTCTTAATTTCTTTTCATTAGAAATCCATTTATCTATAATTATGTATACTCATTTTTTTCCTTTTCTGAGGACTTTTTTCTGCAGTTCTGTAGCAACTATACCACATGGCTAATGGGAAGTGGTTTTTGAAGAATACCTTGCTGCTCTGTCCTCAGAAGTTTAAAGCTTATGGGTCATCATAATCATACCTGTGGCAATTAAAATGCTGAGAATTCAGATACTTAGTCGTTCAGGGTTTGTTAAATATAGTAGTGTTCTCTTAATTGATTAAAACTGAATTCATTAATTTTTCAACTTTTATTATTCTCTTGTTTAAAACTCATCAGCTATCAAAGCAAGCAACTGAAAGAACACTTGGTGATTTCTGATCCTAAACACCACTAATGTATATATTTCATGGCTGAAGTGAACAATGCACAGTTTGTGGCTTCACTGCAATTTATTTGATGAACAGATGTAAAATGAGTATTTCCAACATGTGGCAATCCTAAAACTTTTTTTTTTTCACTTGTGCATAATAAAAGTTATTTTTGAGAACTTTTAATGTTGTGTTTTGTAGCCACTCATCAGGTGATGTTTTCTATATAACAATGGAAGGAAGTAAAATAAAAAATCTGTTATCATAAACTAAAAGTGTTTTGGAAATTCTTGCCAGGTTTCGTATGAAGATAAATCATATCCAGACTGTTAAAGCATACATTTTCCACTAACAGACTATCAGCATCCCATGAAATAGTGGAACTACTCGTATCTGTTAAAAGTAAAACCACGTGTTTATCAGTTCTTTCTCTATAGATTTAGGTCAGCCTTATCAGGATTTCCAGTTGTAACATGAAGAGGCAAAGTAAAACCCACACAGAAAAGCTAATTCACTCTGCAGCAAGACAAGAAACACAGTATGACATAGGGAAGCCCACTTTTCCTGTTTTTTTAAAGAAGATGGAATTTTGCTTTCTTCCTTGTCTTTGGCACCACATTTGAACTCCAGTATCTCGAGAGGAAGGATGTTCTGAGACTCGGGGTGTGGGGTTCAAGTCCCCACAGCTTCCTGAATGATGAGTAAATGCATAAAATTGTTATTTCCTTTCTGGAGCGGGGCAATTGGACACAGGGAAGTTATAGGCAAATAGAGATCCTCAGGTAAGGTCAAATCTTCATGGCTGCTTTAATGCCAAACAGTGTCATGCTCCCTGATGCACAAGAATGAAGTTCCTGGACAGCTGTTTTTCATAAAAAACATTTGCTAGAAGACATGATAAGAAATTAAAAAAAAAACCCAACCAGATCTATGGTACTATATTTGCTGCTCTTCTCACTGATCACGGGTCTTGGCTTTCCCCAAAGGTCACTTAAAATTTTTACTTAAGCAATTCCTGTCTGAATTTCATGGTGAGCTGATGGCAAATGTCCCCCCTACCCTGGCTCCATATCCACTACTCTTCCTTTGATCCTAAACATTTTCCTTCTTCACAGCAGGATGAAACTGGTACTAATATTTTGCATGGTGAATGGGGTGGGAGGGAAAGGGGGCACTCCCAAGGAACATTGTGGAATTTGGGTCATTCTTTTTAAAGAAAAAAATTCAGCTTTAATTTACACTCTGAGTTGAATCAGGATCTCTTGCACATGTCCCTAAGTATAGGGCATTTATGTCTAAATGTAGTCCCTCTGCTCCAGTGAAAATTGTGGATGTCTCATTTCACAATGAACGTTCACCTAAATTCTCATGGTGAAAGCTTCCCCCTTGAGAGCTTCATGTGTGATGCTGGAGCGCTTAGAGGGGAGGTGAACACGCTGTTTAAATCCGGTGTGAATTCACAGACATGAGTTGGGTCTTTTCTATCACAAGTCACTGCAGATGAAAGTCTCCATGTTCTAATTCTTAATGACATTCTACTTCTCTTTCTCTTCACATTGGGCAGGAATTTAGCCGATGAGTTCTCATAAGGTACCAATTCTTTCAAAAAACCTGCTTCTCCCAAGAAGTATAAATGAAGGAGCTAGTGCTCAGCCCTTCTGAATTCAGGACAGAATATTTTCAAAGCCTGTGGGAACCAATATTCTGAAATGCCTCAAGCAATATCTACCACTGTTTTTCAGCTATAGTGCAAAAAGGAAGATGGCAGTGAGAGAGATCAGAACTGAAGAAGGATGGGGAACACATCCTCATCACCATCCTTGATGAAAAAAAGGAATAATTACAGTAATGCTATGTTAAAGTCTGGCTTCTCTGTAGCTGTGAATATAATACGCACTGCATAACATTGCTTATGTCAGATTAATAATAGTGCTATAGATAGTATTCTTTCCTACTATCAGGAGTTTCTGAGATATTGAACTTAAAGCTCTAACTGGTTCTTCACAATCCAGCAGATTTCATTTGATGGCTTTAGTTTTGGAGCAAGCAAATCCAAACCTTCCTGCTAGTGATATTTGCACTCCCTTGCTATCATTTATTTCAATAAAAATTAGGTTTGTTACTTTATCATGTAGAACATCCAAATAACAGTGGGATCTTTGAAATCATGCTACTAGTCTGAAAAAATAATGAAAAAACATTGTAACAGGTATAACATACTGTTCTCAGATCAACATTGGTACATGCCACAAGATTTGGTCCTTTAGACCCATTCAAACGCACAGAGAAGATGACAGCAGGCCTACTGACTTGCAAAATACCTTTCTTTCATACGGCAGCATGAAAAGCTGTGTTAATCCAGAAAAGCTTTTTAATTAGAAGTACTTCTGTTCATTTTCACGGATCTAAAACTAGTCGACTGTTGAGGGTTGGGAGTATTACATCTGCAGACATTCTTGCCCTATAAATGTTATTTGTTGCCAGATGCATAAAGTGAACATTTGCCAGGAATGGGAGAGGAAACCTGAATATTCACGAGACCGACACTTGCAACACAAGCAGCAGCCGGTACCCACGTGTATCGCTTCAGCCAAGGTGCCTCAGTGCGCACCTTGCGTAACGCCAGACCCCTCCCTCATTGTTCAACAACTAGACATATAATTCAGAACTTGTTTAATTCAGAACCAGAAACTCTAATAAGATCTTGGATTCTTCTCCGTCTCTGTTGGTTTTAGTGATGCATATTTTGATGTTTCCTTTTTCCTGAGTTTTGGTTTTACTTCCTTTCTGGGTGATACTTGATTAGATCCCTGCTCTGCTGAAGAGTTGGATAATTGTATTCAGTAAAATCCTGACCTAGCACTTCGGTGTCTGGGATTCATAACCCCGATTCCTTAATCTTTGCTCCTGTAGCATCATCTAAGTGTAACAGAGGAGCCACTCATGGCCCTTGAGCCCTTCTTCTACTTGGACTACTTGAATCTGAATGAACAGGCTTATTTACCAGCACAACTCTTCACAGAAATGAAAGCCGAGAAAGCGAGAGAATGTCACTGTTGAAACCAAAATGTATGTGCATTCTTTCACTTGGAAAACAGACATTTACTAGAAGAAACAATTTACTTGGATTAAATACAGTCAGTTTTTTTAACAAGGTTGAATACACTCAAACCACAGGCTGCAAGAGAAATCTGAATGTAGAAGCCGAACTTGCAAAGTATTTGCTCAGCCGTAACACACTTTTCTAAAAGTAATATGTAAATAATAATCAGGACAGAGAGCTTGCTGGCTGCCATGGAAATGGAGATATATCATAGCATTTTGACTCCATAGCATCACTCATCTAGAGGAACAGGCTGGAATAAGAGGAATTTTTAATGGATACGAGTGCTGTTTATAGTAATCAACTTAAAAGAAAGGGCACTGGGATTACAGCATCACAGTTTCTCCCAGCACTCAGAGGGTCACCAGCCCCTGTGGCAGAACAGGCAAATGAGAGGCAAGAGCTGTAATTCCCATAAGACTTGGTGACAGCGTTTCAGAACAGAAGTGTCTAGGTGTAGCTTTTTCAATAAAAAAAATAATGTTTTTAATGACTTCAATACAAATTAAATTCCTACGAAGAAAGAAACTTTTCCATATCTCAACAAACTGTATGGTGTAAAGAAGGCATACTTTTTGAAATATCTATTTCACAACCTATGAAATGCCCGAGTACTGAAAAGACAATTAAGAAATGTAATTAATACTTACAGGGGCTATAAAAGTCACTGAAGCAATTTCTATTTCAATCTCACATTTCAGCAAATGCTCTCAAAAATCATTTTGGTTGGATATTTGAAAAAATCTCTTCACCGAAAGGGACACTGGAACAGGCTGCCCAGGGAGGCGGTGGGTCTCCATCCCTGGGGGTATTTAAAAGCTGTGTAGATGTGGTGCTGAGGGATGTGGCTCATCACATAGTGGCCTTGGCAGTGCTGGGTTAACGGTTGGACTTGATGATCTTAAAGGTCTTTTCCAACCTAAATGATTCTATGATTCTAAAGGAAAATCTCTGGGACAAAAGGTGACAAGTTCATGATAAATATCACCTTAAACCCAAATGTGTCACAAATCAGCAAGACAAGAATATCCATGCAAGCTCAAGTGAAAGGGGAATAGCTTTCTGTAGCTAGTTTAATAACAAGCTATCATAACAGTTCCTTTATTAAAAATATCTCAAAAATATGAGGATTCCAAGAAAAATTGTAATAGCCTATATGAAAACCATTGCTTGTTCATATGCCTGAAGTGGACCACTGGGAGCACCGAGTAATGCCCTGTGATATTTTACAACTAAACCAGCCTCACTCTTGCTGGCAGAGATCAGCGGGAGGTTCAGAACTGGACGGACTCACATTGTTGGTTAGAATTATAAATTTCCATTGTTGCTAAAATACAGTGACACAATTTAAGCCTAAAGATAAAAATGGCATTTTGCCTACCAAGGAAGACATTATGTCTAAAGGAGTCAGGAAGAATGAGAGGAAAGCCAAAACCATACGTATGATCATAAAAAGTCCTGAAAGCACAAGTTATACCAGATGCATATAAATTAATCATATTGGTTAGACAAGACGTTGTTCAATAATGGAGATAACGCTATTAGTGTAATTACTGACCGCTTGGTGAGGTACTGGGAAAGAATGAAATGTATTAAGCTCTGAATAAAGCCAAAGTAAGCATTAATTTCAGGTTCTTTCCAACATGAACGACGGTCTAGTGACTCACAATATGTGAGTTTAATGCAGAAACTACATTCTGATATTAATGCTGTGTTTAAACACTAATAATCAGACAACTCTTCTACAGGCTGCAAGGCAGTCAAGAAACTCCCAGTGGTACCCTTGCCGATGCTGGACTTCAGGTTTAAGAAGTTTCTTCCTAGGGCTTTAAATAACCCTAGTGACCAAAGTACCAAAAAGTGATGCTGCTGCAGCTTTTTACATCCCAGGGTAAACATTTTCCTTCCTCTGTATCAGACTCCTTCTTCCACAACAAGCAAGAGGCACCCCCTTACTGAAATTTTATTAAAATTCAGTACAGTTGTATTCGGTAGCAGCATGTGTGCAAATCTGCGTATACTGCTTCGGGGTGGTTGGATGGATGGCGATGGGTAAAGGCAAATTAGCCTGTAGGGAGGATCTGCAAGGACAAATAGAAACAAGGATCAATGTTCCCAACGCGTACTGCTGGAATTCTTTCACTGTGACACCTTTACTACTTTGCTCCCACTCCCTCTAAGCGTGGGTCCCCTCTTTCATGTCTGATGAAATACCCCTTATGGTCATGACCTACATTTCCCAGTGCACTCTGTTCCAGTCATAACCATTACGGAACAGTTATAATTACAAGAGAATTTGCACCTGAGAACAACAGATAGCATCCAGTACATGTTCTCCTTGAAGCGTAACGTGTTCAGCATTTGTGTACATTTACATTGTTATTATTGATGCTGTGGACCCAGATTTTGGATGTGCTATCTTAATCCTGGTGCAGGTTTCCTTGCACTCTTACAGAAGCTGTGCTTCACTTCCACAAGCAAGCGGTTTGTGAAATAAAGGTTTTTGTCTAAACAGCACGCTATCAACAGAGCTGTTTCCCCGCATTTAGCCATGTAGCCCTTCCCATTCCCTGAGTTAAGTATGCTCTTCAGGAATGGAATTCTTGATTTTAAAAAAATCTCTTTTGCCGTTCTCATTTCACAGGCTTCCTTCCCACAAACATTTTATCTGATATCCATTACTCTTCATTATATGTAAAGAAAGCATATCTATAACGACTTAAAATGATGTATTGAAAAGCACTGTGAAATATTTATACAAAATATAGAAGCGATAGCCCTGAGTTGTTTGCACCTGGTCCATTCTGGTTCATTCTCTCATGCTGTGCATTAGAATAAGGCCTGGAATTAATCACGTTTTATTGTTGCTGGTTTTAATACATCGCTTTCAATCTTTACGAGTTAGGTGGGGTTTAGATGTCTCTCAAGTTTTGAGTTCATATGAGGTGGACCACAGCAGTTGTGTTTAATTCTCTTCATAACTTGTCACTGATAAACTGCCCATGTTGGTAATAACTTACAGTCTCTGCCATGGTTGGCAGATTTTCTGTTGCTCTGTGTATTATTTGTTATCAAAGAAAACCACAAATTTTTCCAGGTGACAAAGCTTGTAGAACAGATCTGTCTTTTCCATTCCAGAGCAAAGGTACTTCTCTCTCCCAGCTCGTTCTGACTTAGATGCAGTAACACGTTGTGTGAAAGAACAGAGCAGTGCAAGGAAGGTGAGGTGGTACGGAGGTATGGTGGGAAATTATTTATGCTGGTGGAGCTTTCTTACACACGCTCACTGCTGCCCCGGTTTGTACTTGCAACAAGCAACTCTTACACCTGCCATCACAGTATATCAGTTTCGAGTTCTGCAAGCCCTGAAAGAACCTTTCAAAGATCCGTTTACAATTATGACCAGCATCTCATAGACGCCTTCATACCTGTATGTGCTGCTGACTTCATGCCTTTGTGGGCTAATGCCTGCTGCCTTGTACCGCTGTTTGCTGAGCAGGAGTCGTGAGGTCTTACTGCAGGAGAGCGGCCAGGATACCAGCAAGTGGGCAGCGGCAGCTATCCTTATCCAATTCAGACAGTTTGCTCCCAGTTATTTCTCCCTATTCATGTTACCATGTGCCTAGGAATCCTCCTTGCAGACCAGATGCCACTGTGCAACGTGCTGTACAAACAGTGCAAAAGGAAGACTTTGTCATGGAGGACTGCAATAAGCTCAAAGAAAACTGGAGAGGGAGAATGATGCCCTCTAGAAAGAAATCTGGCAGAGAACTGTTGCAACATCAAAAAAGCACAGTTAAAGAGTATGCAAACCTTGGAGGGCAGGATGGGTAGGAAAGTAATCTGAAATCCGTTCTTTTGGGTCAAGCAGCTGCAGACACTGAGGATGCTTTGCTCCAGTAAGAGAAGTAATCCTCTCTCTATTTCTCTCACTGTCATCTTGCAGAAACACTTAATATGCTCTGTTTTGTACCTGTCTCTATATGCTTCATACATAAGGTCATGCAAAACTGACAACTGATTTTTTTTAATGTAAAAAACCACTGAGAACATGTTCATTCATCACTGCATCAGAAATGAATTTTTCAAGGCTTTCAAAAGTGCAAACACACAACCCGTTATTTTGAGCTATCTCCCAAAACACGTGGCTCTCTAGCACATGAGAACTTATCAGCATTCAGATTTTCTCTCAGGCAGATGAGAGGATTACCGGCAGGCACTTCATAAATCCAGGGATACTTTAAAGAACTGGAATACCTTGAAGAAATAATAAAGAAGGACCCATCTCATTCCTGGTTTATAAAGGATTGATAAAATATGCTTGAATAGTCAAGTGCAATAGATAAAAGATCATTTTAACAACTTACCAATGTATTTATAATCAACTGCAGTCCTAGTCTCATCTATTACATGCTTTGAATTTGCCATTCAGTGACTGAGAATTCTGACATGCTTCATTTCCTGACTCAATTTCTTCTGGGAAATTGTAAATTCTTTGACAGAAAGTGCTCTACAAAAGCCAACTATTACTTCATAACAGTGTCTTGGTTTCCACCAGTTCCTGACTAGAGTTTGGAAATTTTTGTTCTTAAAACATAAAGCAAATTCTTTCAGATTTTTACATGTATTTATTACATTACTTAATGAATTATAGGAGAAAAGCAAGAAGCAGCTGGCTCAGACTACATTTTTACCACCAGTTATTCATGTTGTCCAGTCTTCATTCATGTAAGGATGCCAATAAAGAAATTCATGCAGTCCAATAAATCCTTCTCTTACCATGTAGGCTATCTCCCTGCTTTTGCACTCAAGTAGAACCTCCTCTATACCATGTTGATTTAAAAAAAAAGGTTTGAACTCTCCAGTGTGCTTAGCCTGCTGTTACCATTTTATTATGTTCTCTTACATGATTCCTTACTACTTGTGGTTTAAGTCCACTATAGTTTCCTTCAGGTATTTTGGATTTTAATTCCTCTCTAAAAGAATACAGTGAACAACTAAATTAGGACTTGAAAATAAGCAATAGTGGAAGAAGTAAAATAGATCATATTACCAATGCATTGCAGTGGGACGAGGAGAGTATGGTGTAAAACCTGCTGTTACTATACACCACTTACAGTTTGTCATCAAACTGGATACAGAATAAAAAAATCATCCCACTCAAACTGGGATCAGGAAGGGCAGAGCAAGTCTTCATATTTTGAGATTTACAATAGTAAGATGATGCAACACACTTCTCTTTCTAAGAATTTTTATAACAGATGATGACATGAGCAAGCATGTTCCATACTAAAGTTAATAGTAGCACATCAGACACTTTCCTTTGGTAAAAATGCCAAGTGTCACCCTGTGCAGCTCTTAGGATTGAAACCTTAATTCTCCATTCCTTGTGCGCCAAAAAAATCACTGAGCATTTATCAGAAGCTTTGCACATACAGGAATAGTGTAGCATTTCTATCACAAAGGGTAATAAAGAACAAAGAAAGTAACCTTGGCAGATCATAGTAAAAGTGATGATGCCCCATGGAGAACAGGAAACAGACTGGGAGAGGATTTGATTTAATCAGGATGTGAAGACTTCTGTTTCTCATGCCATTAACCTTTGCACTTTTTATGGCCTCTGGTGGCAAAAGCCTGTTAAATTAATTTCTCATTTAAATTTTAAATTCCTTGATATACCCAAAGTTATTGAATGCAATTCAGTTTGACATAAAGCACCTAACTAGAAAGTCTGTGTAAAATCATATCTGTATGTACACTGTTGTCCTCCCACCTCATAAGATAAAAACTCCAAAGGGAGGAGGGATCTTTCCTTTTCCTCTATTTAACATCCTGAATTTTAAAATAGTTATGCTATCCTCCATTTCCTATATAATCACAGATACTAAATGAATTTATGTTTATACACCCTGAACACAAACTGATGCCTATACTCTCATTAAAATCAAGATTTTGAAGGTATTTTGCTATAGAACTGCCACAACTATGGCTTGTTACTGTGTTCAAGTTGATGAATTGCTGATAGGAGCTTACGAGGGTTCTCTGTTTCATAGCTGCATGTTTAAGAACTGTGAAGTATTTACCAGAGAAAAGAATAGGCAGAGAGCTTTACACATTAGTGTGAAGATTGGACTAAAGCTGGGAAGGAATGGAAATTCACTGATTAGAATTGAACGTTAACACATAGCCATAAGGCCACATGACATTTGTAATAATATATTGTGTTAGACAACGCAAGCAGAGCAGCTATCTGATCAAAACTTGATGTGGAAAAAGAACGGGTATCAGTGCTCAAAGGTGTGTTTAAGGTCAACATTGAAATATGCTGGAAATCCAACATGAGCATCAGGCAAAGCTTTTTGGTCTTTCTCCATCCTGCCATCTTTCTTTTTCCATAATGAGTCAAAACACGAGATGACAGTTTCTGCCTGTTTTCCCTTCCTACAGTTAACCGTCTGTAGGTTCCACAAGGCAATATGCAATTACGCAGCTCCTGTAGATCCAGGTTCCTCATCATAATTTCTTGTCAAGGTTCTGCTTTTTCCCATAGCTGGGAGGAGTCCAAGGGGATGGCAGCTTCAGGAAGTAACTTCGGCTATAGACCAAAAAGCCTTTGGTCTAGACAGAAAAAAAAAGATAATTTAGGCTTAATTTAAATGCATACTTCCAAGAATATGAACCTCAAACTTTTTTTCACCCAAGCAACTATTCTTTTCTTTGTGACGGTAACATTCTGTCAAAATTCTGCCTCCACTGCAGACCCAGAAATATCCCAATCTGACAATCCTGTACAACTCAACCATCCATCGTGCAACTCACAAAGAATGAGTATCGCATTATTTTCAACAGCTGTTTAATCAGTCCTTGAGAAAGGGACCAGAATCCAAGTCACTGACTTGATCCCCACTCCAGCGATTCAACATCATCCTCTTCTTCAGCTCATTGAACTTGAATTCCTTTATGGAAGGCTAACCATTTCTATGAATGAATGATACAGCAAAACCCCGTTTTTTCTCAAAATAGTCCCAAGTGTGAGCTTTGTGCCAGTATTAACCGTGTTATAGTTCACAATATTCTAAACGATCTTCTGTGAGATGACTGACTGCCTGTACTGGCTTTGGCTGGGGTAGAGTTTATTTTCCTTATAGTAGCACATTGGGCTGTGTTTTGGATTTGTGCTGTAAACAGTGTTGGTAAATCGGGGATGTTTTTGTTACTGCTGAGCAGTGCTTACACACCGCCAAGGCTTTCTCTGCTCCTCACCCCACGCCACCAGTGAGCAGGCTGGGGAGCACAAGAGGCTGGGAGGTGGCACAGCCAGGACAGCTGACCCCAACTGACCCAAGGGACATTCCATACCATAGGACATCATGCTCAGCATATAAAGCTGGGGGAAGAAGAAGGGGGGGGGAAGACATTCAGAATGATGACGTTTGTCTTCCCAAATAACCACTACGGCTGATGGAGCCCAGCTTTCCAGGAGGTGGCTGCACACATGCCTGTCCATGGCAAGTGGTGAATGAACTCCTTCTTTTGCTTTGCTTGTGTGCGTGACTTTTGCGTTACCTATTAAACTGTCCTGACCTCAACCTACGAGTTTTCTCATGATTACCCTTCTGAGCCTCTCCCCCATCCCACTGCAGGGGGGTGAGTGAGTGGCTGCGTGGGGCTTAGTTTCTGGCTGGGGCTAAACCACAACAGTGCCTTTTTTTTTCCTTTTTTTTTTTTTTTCTTATTTAAATTGGCCATTTTCCCCCTTTTCCTCAATTAATGCTCACCAATAACCGTAACCAAAACCTGCCTGTCAGGAGCTGTCAGTGATTCATTAAAATATTTGTTATTACAAACAATAGAACACCAATTCTCTAAAACCATTACAATTTTGTTAACTTTATAAATATTTAATAGACAAGAGAAGAGCAGTACATGTCATCAACCTTGACTTTAGCAGGGCTTTCAACACTGTCACCCAAAATAGTCTTGTTTCTTAGTTGGGATATTAAGGAATGGATGGGTGGATAACTAAATGAATGAAAACCTCTTTGGACAATCAGGCTGAGACAGTGGTTAGCAGGTCATATTCTACCGGGGACCTCTTACAAGCGGAGTTCCGCAGGGGTCTGTGTTAACATCTGTCCTGTTTAACATCTTTATGAAGACATGAGAGAAGTGATGGGGTATGCTCTTGTCATGTTTGAAGATGACACCAAATAGGGGAAAACATGATGATATGCTCAAGGGCAGGATCATCATTCATAGCAATGTAGGTAGGCTGAAAAAAACGACCTTTAGGAACCTTACAAAATTCATTCATTAAAAATGTGACATCCCGCCCCATTGAAGGAAGAACCGCCTGACAACATACAGGCTGGGAACCCACTGGCTGGGGAGCAGCTCTGCAGGAAAGGCCCTGGCTGCTGGGTTGAACAGCAAGCTGAAGAGTGGCCAGCAGCACACCCTGCAGCGGGGCAGGACAGCATCCTGGGCTGTATGGGCAGGAGCAAAGCCAGTAGATTGGAGGAAGTGATTGGTCACCTCTACTCACCATTCATTAGACCACATCTAAAATAATGCCTCTGGTGTGGGGCTTCACAGTACGGCGAAGACATTCAAAACAAAAGCGAGTTAGGCAGGGGGCCAAGATGGTCAGGAGCTGAAGCACTTCCCCCTGTGATGAGAGGCTGAGGGAAAGGGACTTGGTCAGTCTGAAGGAGATAGTGTTTGGGGAACTTAAGAGAAGCTTTCCAGTGCCTGTGAGATGTTGTAGTTTAACCCCAACCAGCAACTAAACCCCACACAGCTGCTCGGTAACTCCCCATGTTACATCCCTGTTGTACCCTGGTGGGATGGGGGAGAGAATCAGAAAAAAGAGAAAACTCATGAGTTGAGATACATACAGCTTAATAAGTAAAATTGTCCTGGCTGTGTCCCCTTCCAGCCTACTCAGTGTGTGTGTGTGTGTGGGGGGGGGGGGGGGGCGAGGAGCAGAAAAAACCTTGACTCTGGGTAAGCACTGCTCAGCAATAACTAAAGCATCCCTGAATTATCGACAGTCTTTCCAGCACAAATCCAAACCATAGCTCATACTAGCTACTATGAATAAAAAATCCTCTACCACGGCCAAAACCAGCACATTTTCTCCACTTTTACATCCTATTCAGGTCCCACATCCCGATCCAATTTATTCAATACATCCTGATCACCCACCACCACCTTTCCCATCCTTTGATATAATACACAGATATCATTCCCTCAGTCTATGGACCATCCCCGTGATATGTCTGTAAAATGTCCATAAATGTCCACAACATTTCCACTGAGTTCATTTAGTCCGTGATTTTGGGCTCCATCTGTTATGGTGGTCACTCAGGAGAGTAGAGGTGGTGTGTTGCATGGAGTTACTGGGTGCCAAAGCCAGCTCAGGTTGGGTCACAGCTGCACTTGCGCTGCTGCTTGTAAGGCTTCTCCTCCACTGGCTTGGGTGGTTCCTCCTATAGTAATTCCTATAACAGGCAACTCAAGTCCTGCATTACAACAATTTAAAGGTATTTCCATTACAGTCTCCACCCCTGGTACCTTCAGACCAGGTCATAGGGTTTATCGCTGCAGTGAACTCCTCCCCTTGCCCCTGCTCCAGCTTGGACTTATCCACAGACTGCAGTCCCTTAGGGTGTACCTGCTCCAAGTGGAGCCTCGGCTATGAGCCACGGCCTCTCCAGGGGGATACCTGCTGCGGCACAGGCTTATCCACAGCCGCAGTCGCTTTGAGGGTCACCTGTTCCAGCATGGTCTTGTCCATAGACCATGACCATAGACCTGCTCCAGCGTGGCCTTACCCACAGCCACAGTCCCTTCAGAAGTAAAACTGCTCCAATGTGGCCTTACCCATGGCTGCCGTCCCTCCAGGGGCATACCTGCTCTTTCATGGGCTTATCCATGGCCACATACTTTCAGGTGCTTCAGCATGACCTCATGCACAGCCACAGATGCTTCAAGGTGTACCTGCTGTAGCGTGGACTTGTGCTTGGGCCACAATCTCTCCAAAGGCATACCTGCTGCAGCACAGATACAACCACAGCCACTTGGAGATATACCTGCTCTGGCATGGACTTAGCCACAGCTACAGACACTTCAGGGTGTCCTGCTCCCACGTGGACTCATCCACAGGTCACAGTCCCTTCAACTCGAGCTCACCCTGGAGTCCCAGCCTGCCCAGTACAGCAGCACAGACACAGCAGCGATGCCCTGGCCACCTGCCAGCCCCGGCACATCGCCATTGCTGTTACCAGAATGTAACATAATTTACAGAGGCATTATTTTAGATGTGGTCTAATGAATGGTGAGTAGAGGTGACCAATCACTTCCTCCAATCTACTGGCTTTGCTCCTGCCCATAATACAGCAGAGTCAGATGATCAGCAGCACAGCAGCAGCGAAAGCAGAAAGCAGCCACTAACGAGCACGAGACTCCAATATACAGTAGGGCAAGCGAGCCCCATGGCAAGCACAGCAGCCTGGCAATTAATAGCTAAACAGCAATAACTGCTATAAATTCGATCTGGCACTTCCCAATCAAAAATGTTGTTATCTTGAACACTTCAAGCCCCACATTTTGCACCAGAAAGGGCTGTCAAGGTGTAACCCCAGCCGGCAGCTCAGCTCCGCACAGCTGCTCGCTCACTCGCCCATGGTGGGACGGGGGAGAGGATCAGAAGAGTGAGAAAACTTGTGGGTCAAGATCAAGACAGTTTAACAGGTAAAGCAAAAGCCGTGCACGCAAGCAAAGCAAAACAGGGAGCTCACTCACCTCTTGCTGTGGGCAGGCAGGTGCTCAGCCGCCTCCCGGGAGGTAGGGCTGCATCACCTGTAGCGGTTACTTGAGAAGACAAAGAAGTCACTGAAAAGATGGAGCCAGTGCATGGTAGGAAGACAAAAGGCAATGAACATAACTAAAGCAAGAGAGGCTCTGACTGGACATAAGGAAAAGCTTTCTCACCACCAGGACAGTCAGGATTGGATGAGGTTGTCCAGAAAGGTTATGCTGTCTTTTTCTTGGACTAGGTGGTCTGCTGAGGCCCCTTCAGCCTGAATTTTCCTATTATTTCCTATCTGTCTACTGCCTCTTGTGTTACGATCCTGCCTCTTTCTTTTTGAGAGAGGAAGGCCTGTTAAACCTGGATGGACACAGAACATTTTGACACTAAATCCTAGCAATAGGCACGGTTTGCTGTCATTGCCACATCCTGTTGTTCAGCTGAGACTTCTCCCCCTCACTGCACTATTCACTGGGAGACACAGCTGTCCCCATACCAGAAGCAGACCTGCTCACACTTTGGTTTGTGGAGCCAAATAGAAATCTGACGGTGCAACACTGAGTATGACAATGCCTGGATCCATTTGTGGCTCCAGTTGTTATTTACAGTATTTAAAAAAAAAACAACAAACAAACCAAACCAATTCTCCTGACACCCTCTATCACAGCCAACGATCACATCAGTGCCATACAGACTGGTTATAGGCACAGCAATCTCTGCAAAAACTAGATTGGAAAGATGAAGTGACTGAAATCCCTGTTTCATACCTTCTGCTCTACAATCCTTTGATAAAGTACTATAGCAAAAATATCAGCACTTCTAAAAAATTCTTGAGGCAGTAGTGGTTGGAGAAGCAATTCTTAATAAATCTCTGAAAAACAACTCCTGAAATATGACCCTCAAAATCCTAAGTCTCTGTCTACCTTGCCACAATGTTCACAAAGGGCCGATACATAGTGTTATATATATATAGGATATCTGTTTTCCTCTATAGTACTTCATATTTACTAGTACTAGTACTTCAAATCTGAACTAGTCTCAGCACATGCAGCTGTTTGAAAGCAGACTAGTGTTATTTTCAGAGAAGCAGCATAAAGAACAGGGGCAAACCCTCTGAAACTGAGACTTTTCTACTTGGCCCACCATAATAGGAAGGTATTGAATTCCGTGCTGGAAATCCTCCCTTTGCAGCAAGCTGAGGAGCACGAAGATGGCATGTTTCAAACACAACTTCATTTTCTCATAGCATACAAGAGCATCCTACACGAGCACGTGTCGTGCAAACAGAAACCTCAGCCCAGCTCCATCTCCTCCCTCTGTCCCACCTACAGCCCCCTGGTGCGGCCGGCTTCCCTTGGCACTGCCGGTGGGCTTGGGCTGGGTCAGGCTGAGCGAGGGGGACCCTTGGAAGGAAGACTTGCCCCAGCAAGCGTGCAACACAGAGCAAACCTCAGGGGATGGAGGAGAGCAGGTTCCACACTGAACACTCACATGACTGAGGGTTTGGGGCCAGCTTCCCAGTTTGCCAAATGCTTTGGATGTTTTTTACGTAAACCGTGACTAGACTGAAATCTGTGGCCCAGAAGCAGGTGTTCCGAATAAATTCTGTAACTCCAGCATATTTTTAATACAATACAAAAGATACCGTAAAATGAGCTTAGCGCAGCACTTGCAGGGGGAAAAAAAATCAACAAAACAAAAATAGGAACTGGCATAATTTCAGCTTTCTGTCTTGGCTTTTTACAGTAGGAGAGCATCGTGGCCAGCTGCCAGTTCTCTCAGCAGAGAACAACATCTAAAACCCTCTGAACTCTTCCTCATTATGGGAAGGCTTCTGTCATCATAGTGAAGTTCCCAAACTGCCTATCAGGTGTCATAGTCACAGGCACAAAAACACCAGAGACAAGAGTTGTTCAGATTAGGTCCCTGTTTTGTCCTCATTTTTACAATTTGCTCCTACCCCTTCAAGATGCTTTTTTGGCAAGTGACTGGTGTTTGCTGCTGACTCCAATTTCTGAAGGAATTAGCAAATGAGCCTTCCAAGACAGGAACTATAGAGTACTCAGTGAAGCAGGTAGAATATTTATAGCTTATACCATCATCTTCAAGTACCCTTGGACCACCTGGTGTTAGCAGGACTGCTGAGCAGGTCAGAAAGGCTATATGCTCCGTTTCCTTGTAAGACAGCCTTCTCTGTACGTTCTCCTTTATAACAGGAATCTTTTCTTCAATTTGCTCTTGAAGACTCAATGCCTAAAGAAGAACTTCAGTGTCTCATGGTAAACTTTGTTTTATTAAAACTTCTACCAAAACTCCCATTTGAAGGCAGAACAATTTAACACCTTTATTAGTTACTCTATTTCTGCTTACAGTATTTTGGAAGAATTCTGCTTGCCACCTTGACTTCGCTGTCATGACCCCACACTCACTGATACTTGCTCTTTGGGATTGAATATTTCTGATACGAGTAAGTAATCGAAAACACTGACCTTTGGCTCAAGATCCCGTTTGGTGCTTTTGAGAAGTGGATCTTCTATTCCTCTACACTATATTAAAAGCCTCACTTGAATTTAGGAAGGATGCAAAATAGATATTATGGACATTTCCTGGCAGAGTTTGATAATTAGCATGAACATTAAGCTCACTCTGCAAGTGAAGTCAGTCTGCTGTGAAAGGAAGCAGCTGACCAGCTAGCAAGAGACAGCTTCACTGAAGGAGTTTGCATGAACTACAGGTTCACAACAGCTGTGGATTTTGGCCCTTGCTTTTGAAATATTACTTGACCATCATGTTACCTTTTCCTCAGTGTATGACTGAGATCCAATACTCAAAAATCACCTTTTTTTTTTTGAGGAAGGTTTGGGGGGTTGCCCTATGTATTTCTGCTTCTAAGGAAAACTAAGAATTATGGAATCAAATAAAAAAGTAGTAAGTAAAAGTCTCCATGGAGTGTTTGTGTTGAATTCTAAGCCCAAGATAAATAGCCAAAGATCACAGAAGTTCCCTTCTGTCATCCAGCACTGATTTTCTACCTACCGATTTACAGCAAGAGTGGAAGGGAAAAATAACGTGTACTTGGGTGTCACCCCCCACATTGGAGTGGGCATGGCAGAACACTGCCAGGCTTGGGACTGCAGCCCCAGGCTCCTCAGTTTAGATGTAGTGACTTTCATTTTTAAAAAAAAAAAGAGCCAACCCAGGAATGAGTTTTAACTGATGCTGCTGCAGCGTGTTAAGATGCTACTGAGCCCTGCTTATCTGCCCCGCTCTTTTGCTACTGCTGATCTCTCCCAAGAGATTAGAAGCACACTCATTTATGGGCTGAATATCCATTCAAACCACTGACAGTGGTAGATTTGCTTGAAAAAGTCAGCCTGTGACTCTGAAGCCTAGGAATATACTACGTTTTGCCAGCTCTATCTAATCCACAGGCAATGAGTGCCAGCTGGAAAGTGATTAACAGCTGGTGAGATTTAATGTCTTAAATCTTCACAGCTGTCTACTCACTGAATGTGAATCAGCAGTTTTCATTAAGGAGGATTCTACTAGCAGAATGGATTTCCCTTTCTCTCAATACTTTCTGTCTTAGCTGCTGCATTGAAGAATTTTATTTAAATTCCTTTTAGCTATTTATTTCACAGTAAGTTGTTTGACATGCAAAAGAACAGCATTGTAATTTTTTATATTCTTGACATTCTCTGATACGCTGCTATCAAGGCAAGCCATACATTTCAAAAGATACCGTATTGTTTTGATCTCCTTCCAATGTTTATCATTAGGAAGGTGAGATTAGTAAGAAACTTCCACAATTCTGACACACACACAAAAAATTAATCTAAACCAAAGAACACAACATTTACACCCAAAGTCAAAACATAGGAAATAAGACCCCACGAAAGTATGTTAAGGAAATGTCTGGGTAAACATCTGCTAATGAGCACGAACAGCATTATACTTCCATTTAAAATAACCATGTCTGAATCGATAAAAAAATACCATTGATTTCAGGGCAAAATGAATTAGAACTCAAGCAACTTTGGACAGGACTACAGCTAATGCAGGCCAATTGGTTAACAGTGTGTGCTGAAGCATATAGGATTATGTATTACAAAAACTTTTTCTTATATGTATATGAAATATATATTATTATATATAATTATCTATTCAATAACAGAAAGCATATCAGACCATGAAACCCCCTTCCAGCTCAGAAAAACTGTTTTATTCTACTTCCAGAAGGCACAGTGAGCGAGTAAGCGTGACACTTTCATTTGCTAAATCTCAACTGTAAAAATGAATTCCAGGCCCTTAGTTCCAAAGCTTACAAACCCTGTGCTCTAAGAACAGGAAAGTAAGAGCCATGAAAGTTTAATAATTTATATGAAATGTCTCAGTGCATGACCAGTGTTTATACTTATTGTACCTGAAAGGAGGAGGCATCCAGGATTTCCACAGAGCCACTGTTTTTTTATGTGACAAGTCAAGTCATGGCTGTTAAGGAAATATCAGTGATGTGCTGGTATTAACCGCAAGAAAATTATAATGTGAAGGGAGTTTTCTGAAGGATGGAAGTTAGAACTGTGAGCAAAATGCTTCAGCGGCAACTGAAAACAGTAAGGTTGCACAGTGAAAGGGAGAAATAAGAAAGAAATCCAGCAGAATGGAAATTCTGAGAAGGCAGCGATATTAATAACTGGGCATTAAAAGCAGCAATTCAGGACTCAGATTTTCTTGCTTTCCCTACTGTTAAGAAGACTCCTTTTAGAGAAAGCGAGAGAGAGAATGCAACTGGAAACTTGAATTCCTAGTCTAAATACTGGCAAAAATCTTTATGTGGTCAGTTTTGCAGCTGTCCACATATCATTCTAAAGTCCATGGAAAGAAGGTCCGGAACCAGGATTTGCCTCTCAGCTCCACATTAAGTATGTAAACACCTCTTCCTTTAGATTGCCCTTAAATTTCCTCTTCCTCATCAAATTCCCTAAAGATTATCTATTATAAGACGTGTTGTTGTTTAAGCCTGTGGAAACAAAAGTCATCCAATAGACTGCTGATGACTTTAAGCACCCAAGCAATGTCACTTAGCTGATATTTTTTATATCAAGAAAATAGACGGTATCTGTGTAGTGCTGTATTATCTTCTAGAGTTTTTCTATCCCCAAAGGATCCCTTGGCATTAAGGCTTTTGTTTCTAGACTTGCTATGATTTCATGACTTACATTATTAGAGAAATTTAAAGGAAGAAAAATATGTGTATACATGCAGTAAGAGTTATTACTGAAGTCTATGACTTTTGATTGCCACAATACAAAGAAATACTCAAATCCTAAGAAGTGGTATTTTATAGTTAATTAAGTTACTAGAATAATACGTACTTGTTACAACAACTGGCATTTCCTTTCTTACAGTCCTTCCATTTGCTTTCTGTTCCCTTCTGAAGAGGAATTCTATGAAATATTGTTGGTGCAGCAACCCCGGGACACCTTCTAGTCCTAGACCACAGAAGATGTGACAAACATAAGTTTATACATATAAATATATGTATGTATACTCTCAGACGCTAGAAATATATTGTCAATGCCGTAAAACAGACATGCATGGTGTCTCTCAGTTTTGGACCAGGTTTGCAGTTGTTCTTCCCTTTATCCCCCTTTTCCCTGCAGCTTTTCCAAAGAGGCCTTTAGTTCTTTCTGTGCACTATTAAGTTTTGGGTGGGTTGGTTGTTTTTCACTTAATTTTGACTATGTTTCCAAATACAAAGCAGAAGAGAATTCTTGGGTCCAGGGCTTGCAGCTCAGCACTATAACTCGGGAGCTGCAGTGCTATAAAGGAAGCAAATTACTCTGTTCTTCCCAGCCAGGCTGGAGAAACCAGCTGCTGAAACCGTGGTGCGAAGCCGGCCTCACTGGCACGGCCCCTTAGCTTTGTTTCCTACCCGTGACTGTTCTAAATGGTTAGAACAAAAGGGAAACTATTGGGACAGCTAAGAATAAACTGTTCACAAGACTGGCTCTCAGCTAAAGACATTTATTTTCTTCACTCTTTTTTCACTCAGACGGCAGGGGACACGTTCTGCAAGAATTAGGCCGCGTGGAAGTTTATCGTCCCTGTAGCACTTTGAACTGCGGTCTGTGGAGAAAGGAGAAATTTGCTGACACAAAACGCAGTTTCGTTTTCTGATCAAAGCAGGTGCTAGCTCCTGGTTAATAAGCATACTACCATCTGATTAACAAACTGAGAGCAAAGAACAAGGGTGCCATGCAGCGAGGAGAACCAGCTCATTTAAGCCTCTGCCTGAGCCGTGTGGGCAGCGTAGGAGTGGAGCAGAGGAACAAAGCTCGTGGGCTGGCCGTTCCACCGTGCCCAGGAACCCCCTCACTGGTGCCCCAAATAAATCCGCTCTTCCTATCTGAGAACCCCCTCGATTTCTAGTCACCTACCCTCACCACTTTCCTTCCCAGCCCTTTACTGAGATATTAATGACATAATTACATTTTATTTCGTCTATTATAGATGTTTTAATGACAATAAAACTCTCCACAGAAAAGCAAAAAATACTGCAAATGGGAAATATCAAATTATGAGTAAGTGTTCACAGATTACTGCGGGGAGGAAATATATCTGGCGTTTCTGGCAGCTCAGAATAAAGCATCTGACAGAAGACTGTGTTAAGGGAAGATCCATACACAAGAAATAGGAAGTAATTATTCCATGTTTACTTTGTGGAGTCAAGACGTCATTCGGAGTGCTGTATCTAGGTTTTGGCTGCATGCTTTGAAAGTAAGTACAGATTAGAGAGGAGTGATAAATGTGTGAGAAAACATGCACTGCTTAGAATCTTAACCAGAGGAAAAGGTTTGTTTGTGCTAGAAGAGAGAAGAACGTCAGTCTTCCAAGTGCCGTAGTTAAGACAATATTGATTGTTCTGTGTGACAGCTGAGGGGAATACAAGAAGTCAGCTTTAAATTGCAGAAGAAAAAAGTGCAAATTGACTATTAGGCAATGCTTCCCCCCATCCAAAACCAGAAAACCCCACCAGCTCTTCCCCACCTGCCCAACTGTGACATTACGCTGAGCTAGGGATACTTTAAGATTCGAGGAAATCTGGGACATCGTATGCGCTGCTGTCTACTTGTGCTCGTGGCATGCCCGGCGAGTTCTGACTCACCGCCTGCCTTACGCGGCATCCTCTACAGGAGCAAGCGCGAGCGCTACTTGTGAAGCAGCATCTGGGAGTCCCTCTCCCAAATGAAGGCTGCAATTTAAGATGTTAGTGACAGCAGCATTCAAATAGACTGCCTTTGGAGGGCTCCAGCAAAGGGGCAACCAGAGCAGATCGAGGACACTCCTTCTCTGGAGGTTTTAAGAGTGAGTTTAAAAGAACAGTCTAGATTTTACCTTACCCTCATTTCCATGGGAAGGATTGTAGGGGAATGAAGATGGGGGCTGATTGACATTGATAATAGGCAGCTGTGGCCTTGCTTTGATGATGTGCAGCTGTGATCCCACAGCAAAGTGGTTAAATAGCTCTGAGGAGTGTGGGAAAAGCCCTGGATGAAGGAAGAGTCTGGAGAAGGAAAATCCCAGTGTGGCATATACAAGGAGGGGTGTGGTCTGGCCTCTGGAGGATGGGGAAACAGCATAGACAGTAGAGTTTGACCAGGGGTAAATCCTTTTTGCTGTTTGTTGGCTTGTTTGTGCTGTGACAATTGGTGCCCTGTGTGAGGCAAACTGATTTGGACTCAAATTGCAACAAAGGATGATTAAACGATTGTGTGTGGTCTCTATAGTCCTAGTTTTTAGGTGCAGTCTAACCTAGATTATCTAAAATTACTGTTCTGGAACCCCCAGCAGAAATTCATGGTTTGTGAAAAGGAGGAGAAAGGCAAATCAACACGGAAAAATAATGGAAGTTGTATTATGTTAATCCTAAATAAGCAGAGGAAAGGCCATTCAAAATAGGAACTTGATGTAGTAGCACTGTGGAGATCAAAGACTGCTGACATGTACTTTCTTTGGCTTTACCATTCTGAAGAGGATGCAAATCCTTCCTCATATGTAATGAAAAGACATCATATAAAAAGAGCCCTCATGCAATAAACGCCACCTGGTTCTTTTATAGTGCTCTTCACCAGGTTTCAAAGCATTTAGTAGAGTACATCAAGCCTCACTGAGGGCGCTGGCACTATGTGGGCTAGGTATTTGCGCTCCAGACACATCTGCAGAGTCTGAACTTTTTCTACCCTTAAAAAAGACACAGTATACTCATTATCAGAATAATTCTAATGTTCAAAGAACAACAAATACCAATCCATCTTACTAGCTTTCTAAGTACCTTGTAATTAGGATGATTTGTTCCTTGCATGTTTATAAGCTGAGCTGCACGCTAATCAGGGAGAGGCAGGGGGTACTCGCTGTGTGAGATGCAAGGCAAGTGCCAGGCTCCATTGGCATGGGCCGTACCACAGCAGTGACGGATGCTGCCTTACGGTGGTGATTGTCATGTGTTTGAATGGCATGTAGGGAAACGTCCTCGTTACAAATAACTTACCAAAAAAGCAAGTTATCCCCAGAGGGCTTGTAAATTTGCCAGCAGAGCAAAAAAGCACAAACTGAAATTGCAGCTCAACAACTCTGTAGGAAATGTTGTTTGAAACTAGTCGTTTGTTTGCTGTCTTGCTAACCTAACTGAATGGGGCGGACACCCCCCTACACATGACGGGGAAATACCTTCTTGCAGGTTGCCAGAAGGTTGTGCCACCTGAAGAAAAGTTATCTGTGGCCATTATTCAAATGATGCCTGGGAATAAAGCTGGTTGACACCAGCTCTGTCCAGTGAGGACCCCAGATACCCTCTTGCTGTACAGGGGAATGGGGTAGACTGGTCAGCTGTCTCTGCGTTGCTGCCTGAGGCTGTGTTGCAATACCCGCGTTGGCATGTACGTGGGGTCAGGTCTCTCTTTGCTGTGATGTAGTCTCACACCTCACCAATTTGCCAAACCCAATATACAGTAGTGCCACCCCCTCTAGAACAGAGGCTGCCCTACAGTCCAAGATTTACATCTAATGACAATCCTGGAAATGGGATATTTAACTATTTCATATCTCAAGGTCACAGCATTTATTTTACAACACTTTTCACCAACTCCTCCAGAAATTTATATTAGGTTTTGGGTTTTTTTGTCTTCCTATTATCATTTCCGTACGATGCTTTAAGGCTTATTTTGTGAGATTCTGACCTGAAAGTTTTATCACTGACTTAGTGAGCCAGATTTTACCTTTCATTTAGGGTTACTTTATCTGTGCACATGTATTTACAACATCCATGTGGGAAGCAAACAACATCTGTCAGTCTTTTTCAGAATCTGTCCCCAACTGCTGCAATTATTTTCAAGGTTAACAGACAGAACAATTCAACATATAATAACCACCCAGGTCAGAACTGTTCACAGCATTTGCAGGGGAAAGTCATGCTTTAGAGCTCATGTGTTTCCACAGTGTCCTCCACTGCCTGCAGATTGCTTTGTGAGACACAGGTTTATATGCGAGGAGGGTAACAAGATGTTTAATGTGTCACACTTGATGCATGGGTGCTGCACAATCAGACATCCAGATTTCTCTTTGGGATTTGCCAGTGAGAATTACAGGAGTTCCAAGGATATAATTTTATGTCACGCTGGGTCAGACCCAGGTGTCCCACAGACGCTTATGTACCGGTCGTTGGAACCCAGTGCTGATGATGTCCAAGCTGACATTCCCACAGGCCAGTATAGCCCAGTGCAATTCACCCTTCCACAACACCACATCCATGAAAGTAGCATGTGGAGGGGACGCTGCTCTTTGTAAACACTATCAAGCAGCTCTTGCCTGTATTGAGGCAGACAGTTCAGGTGGAACGTCTGTAACCAGTCTTGAACAATGCTACACGTGTGTGCTCTATTCTGGGAAGAATTTTGCATTTCCATTCAGATTAACCTCCACAAGAATTTTACCAAAGGACAGCTAACATGAGATTGTTACCTGGTAGTAAACACTGCCCTCCTCAGCAGTAAATTCAGAGTCAAACTTCTATAGCCCTTCCTCCCAGTCCTTCCCACCATCACCTTCATTCTGATAGGAAAGCTGGGCACTTCCAGCATCAGCCTGTGCACTTAACATGTGAAACAGGGTGTACATACAGCCGTCCCGAGTACTAAATTTTAAATAGCAGTAAATAGTTTACTTACATCTCCTTTTTTTAATAAACCAAACTGGGAAACCCACTACAATTACATCCTTATTAGATTTATGAATAGCATTAAACCTAGCCCACCAGACACTTTGGATTCATTTTAATTCTTTTTCGACCCTCTAGGCAGACACTATTCTCCAAGTTTTGCTATGTATTTTTTTACTGCTCTAGTGTTGTCCTTTCATCCAAATGGGGGGAAAAAAAAGATAATCCACAGACAAAACACAAAAATCCACACACCTCATCCTTTCTAGATCACTGCAACAATGAAATAACGTTAGGTCAAAGAGCTCTTATGTAACTGTAGTGCTTGTTTTGATTTTCTGGGCCATACAGTGGCCTGAAGTCATCTCCATCTGGAAGGCTTCCTCACTCTCCTGATGCGCGTGTATACAGACACACACACACGACCTGAACGCATTATGGTACAAGCAATAGCATTAAATTGGGAGGCAATACTCTCGCAAAGAGCTTGCGCTAGAATCTTCGCCTTTTAGATGGCATCTGCCGGGACCATTAGAGACTGCACTAGCAGCAAACCCTTGCATAGGCTGTTCAAGAAACTGCCACAGACCCACTTTGTAGATCACTGCCAACTGTAAGAACTTCCCCCCCACCTCATAACCAAGCCATGCCACTTTATTGACTACTTACATCAAGAATAAAATGATTAAAAAAATTACTGTTTAAATAAATTATTTTACTGCCTACATTTAACAGGAAAAATACCATGGTTTTGATAATGGCTCCAGTACTAGCTACTCACTAAGCTTTGAGTAGCTCTGTTCCTCTCATTACTATATTGTTTTATTCTTGCCTAGTTATAATTGCCTACATTTAAAAAAATAATAATAGTAAAATTTTGTCATGGTTTTCCCTGTTGTCCACCAGATAGCAATTCTTGCTGGACTAAACATCTCAAAATCCTTCAGGAATATGTACGTACCAATTATTGGGAAAAAAGATTTGCTGGTTGGGCTTTGAACATAGCAGGAGGCTTTTGAATTACAGACTGAAATATTATGCAGTGAAATAATTTCCATGCTAAAAAGTTTATGCATTTGAGTAGAACTACTTTAAATAGAACTAATTAACTAGGCATAATTTTAGATACATATTTAAGTTCTTTGATGAATCAGTCATAACATTTTTGGTGCCCCACTCTCCCCGCCCCCCCCCCCCCCCCCCCCGAAAAAATCTAAATAAATGGGAAAGAAGAAAGTAAACACACATACCAGGATGTTATCCGAGATAACAAGTTTTGATTGATACTTAAATAGATCAGTATCATTCAGCAACACTGTCATACATCAGATTAAGAAACATTTTCATTTGGAATACATAACGCTGCTGATGCAATGTACACAGTGGAATCAGATTCCCATTTATGTGGGTAATGAACTGTATTGTATTCACAGCAAAATACTTCTAAATACGATGCAAATAAGAACACCTCTTTTGTATAAAACACCAACTTCCACATTCAACTACAACAACGCAGCTTCAGAAGCACTAGCACTGGACTTAGGACATCGCCCTGCCGAGTGTGCCTGGCCGAGCTGCAGTAAATTTTTCTTGATGTGCAAGATGCTTAGCAGTGATGTGCCCACATGCTTGTCAGCACGGGTTGTCAACACCCACCGTGTTTCTTCTCTTTCGGAGCCCTACTCGCTCTTCTCACGCAGAACTCATCGTTAGCAAAGGGCAACTTTGACTGATTCTTGGAAGCGTACTCACATGTTGAAATGCTCTAGGGAGTAGTAGTTGCCTGATTTTAAAATAATAAAGTTTAAGACACACGCTGCTTTATTGACCATTGACAAGTTTCCTCGAGAGCTTTACCCTTTTAACAACATAGGGACATTATTTTCAATGGAAAGCTAGCAATGTATCTCTGGTAGTTGAAAAGAGCTGAGTATCACTTAAAAAAAAAAGTGTGCTTCAGCCTTCCCAATGGTGAGGTAAGGTTAACAATTCTGATTTACACCGCACATGGATTCTCCACAACAGAGCTCAAGATACTTCACAGTTCTGTATCAAGCACTAAAGCAGTGCTGTGGGCTCTAGAAACAACCACTCTTTCCTTCCTTTCTTCTTCTTTCTTCTCCATACAAAAATGAAAACAAATAGCCCTCAGCTGAAAAGTTTCTTTCTTCTCCATACAAAAATGAAAACAAATAGCCCTCAGCTGAAAAGTTTTACAGGTTTTAGTATTTCATAGAATGTAACTTACAGAATTTAAAAATATTAAAGTTAACATTACAGGGAGGGCAAAACACAGTATATAACCAGTATAAAACAGTAGTGAAATGATGGTCTGTAAAGTGTAACGTAGTGATAAAGGAGGGAGACAGAACCAGTTCTGTGATGGATCATGAGTTAAACCTAGTTCTTCTTCTTGGGGACACCTTCCTGTAAACTTAGTCAAGGGGACTACTCCCACATACGCTGTTTCACAAGCTTGGTAAGCCAAGTGAAGAGTTGTCAGGAGCTGTGTTGCAATGGAGACAAATGAAACAAGCTTTAATGCCTAAGACATAGGTCTTAGCTCGCTTTGGTGACTTGTCAAGTGAGTTCTCATGGGTTTATGTACAAATCGTTTTCCATTAAATGGAAATCAGAAGTTTTTATGAACTTTGCATAAATGCTTCTGCATTTTTACAAATGACCACGATCCAAGGCACATACAAATTCAGCAGCTGCAGGCAATCAAGGCACCACTACACTGGTAACAAGCTTGTCTTTTTGCACATGTAAATCCATATAACGAAACTTAGTCACCAAATGTATCCGCAGATTTGCATAGTCATACTACTCAAGACAAGCTGATTAAAAAAAGGCTAAAATTTTTATTCAGAAGAATTTGTATATGAGCAGTTGTAGAGTCACAAAATTACAGGATCCAGTCTCTGTGGGAGGGATGTGCTCCTTCTGTTGGACCCACAAGTTTATCAGCTACTCCAGACACGGCACTTCCCATAATTCTGTCACTTAGAAAGTATGGATTTCTAGATGTGTTTTGTTGCTTCTGGACCATAACGCTTGAATCCCAAAATGCAAAAGAAACCAGCACTCCAAGACACTTGAAAAATTGCTGCTAAAAGTTCCAAATAGCAAGTAGTGAACGAGCAATACATGCTTGGAGCTTATCTGAAAGTACAGTCATTTAGGCCACGGAAAGGTATGCTGAATTAGTAGTCTGAGCAACAGACAACAAACAAATTAATATACATAAGTGATTAGTCACTAATAAGAGGTACAAGTACACCTTTACGATATATACACAGAAGCTGAAGTATTCAAAGAACAGTGGTTTAGAAATTACCTGTTCTCAGAGAACAACAAAATTCCTAAAGCTTATTGGCACTGAAAATATTTTAAGTGAGCAGTTCTTTCCACTTGATTTCATCTGCATATACTGTGCAGTGTTTCTGAGCAGCTGCAGGTGCCGGAAAAATATTCACTTTAAATATTTTATTTATCTGGAATGAAGCAACCTAAACAATGAATAGCAGACTTAGTACAGTCCTATCTATTTGCAGATGGAATGAGAGAAATGTATAATGATAACTTAGGAAAACTCCTGAAGCACAACTGAACAGTGCAATACGTAAGACTTGGCGTCAAAGAAACACTGTGGTCCAACTCCAGCAGCAAAACAAATGTTCTTGGGTCACACATGTTATGCAAATATACCACATTAACCTGAAAGGAAGATGACCCAGAATTTAAGACAACTTCCAAGTCGTAAGTTGAACTACTTGGAGGAAACCTTCCTCTCCCTCCCTGCTGTCTCCTCCCAGAAATTTCCTGCACGCAACCAGGCTCCCATGGAAATGGGAGATGAAGACTGTTAACATCATTTCCTTTGCTAGTCTCACTATGTTATGCAAACCTACTTATGAAGAAAAAGCTGTCTTCTACCTCTACGTTTCATTTTAATACATTGCCCAACATCACCTCTACCGTGCTTAGGAGGCTGCTGCAGAGAAGGTTTTTGCTTTCTTATATACTAATGAAACAACAGGTCTGTAAGAACTCCCGGAGAATATTTCTTCCCCCTCTCAAAGATTAGTTCCAACTATTTCTAAATTTTAGCTTGTTAGGCTTTAACTGGAACTATTCCAATCCTCCAGAAGCCTAGAAGTCTTCATATGGTAACCCTCAGAGGAAAAGGCTTTGCTTTCTCTTGCTAAATTTTGTTTGTAAAAATGTGAACTCTACAACTAGACATTAATGGTTTATATGATGGTTTACCAACTCCTATGAAGAAACTGGGGTTTTTTGAGTGATTTACCAATACTAAAACTTCAAAGGCAAGTCTACTGTTTTTAAAAGTCCCAAGACTGAAACGTATGTGAAAACAGAGCCGGGGGTACGTATGTAGCTCATGAAGCCAAGCTACTTACTGTGGGGTTTCCAGGTAGCCTGAAATGGTGGTTGATGCTGATCACCCCTGGGATCACCACAAAGCTTTTCATAGTAAGACAAATTTACATAATTTCCAGCTCACAGAATTTCAACAATGTTTTGTTTAGATGAGCAACTCTAATAGCTCGCTTTCTGCTGCTGACTTTCATTTCTAAAACCATGACTGCCTGAAGATCTGCCTTTTACTGCTGGAATTGTTTCATTAGAAGAAAGGCTTCACCTTGAAGATTATTTGGCAAGAAGAGTGGGAAATAAATATTTAAGGTCCTATTCAACAGTGGGTTCTATATATAAACCAGTTTATTTTATTGCTGAAACCAAAGAGATTTTATTCATGATAGCAATCGTTAATCATAACAGCAGGATGCTATTCAAAGATAAGCCTACATGAAAAGTCAGAATGAATTCTGACACGTTTACAATAGCATTCTCAAAAGGCATACTGCTCTATAATTCTGCCCGCTTTGTTGCAGAGCACATTTAATGACTTTAAAATCACATTTGACAGATTTCATGAAAATGTGTGTACATCACCGTATACAGTCCAACTATATCAAATAACTACACTTAAACATACTGGGTGAATCGGCAAAAAGACAGCAGCTGAGTCATACAGAAAGCTTCCTTTGGCAAAATGTGAAGCTCATTTATTGCTGGACAAATGACAAGATGTGGTTATTGAACAAGGTTGCAGAGAGATTTGAATAAACCTGAAGAATGTGAAGCCTCGTTCTCAGTCTGCTGACAGACATCTTAAGAGCAATGCACAAAAGGATGCGTGTTTGCATATACAAAGACGTTGAGTTCAGGTAGGAGGTCAGACATCGGCACAGCAGATACAAAGAGCCTGCACAGTTTTGGAAGTAAATAGTTTACTTTAAAGGTTTCCAGAAATAGCACAATTGTAATCTAAGTCATATATATTATATATCTGCAAGGTTCACAGACTGCAAATGTCTGATATTCCCGTTACATTCAAAACCATGGCTTAGTGTGTTTTCCAAATACGCAAACACACTGCCTTTCCCTGCCCCCCACACCCCCACTGAGGAGGAAAACTTCACCGTCCAGTGCTTTCTACACATACCTGCTTCTGTGACTCACTGCTGGAACTGGGACCTTCTACTTCTAATGCCCCTTGGGAAATACTAGCTGGAAAACACCCGATGTATTTTCACCCTACTTTCAGTGTGTCTTGAAGGACAATAGTTTCCCTCATGTCAATCCTATTACTTGGTAAGTCGTTGCATTGCAGGTATAAATATACTTTCTCTCAGCTCAGGAAAGAGAATCATTAAGTACAGCTCTAAGGATGGCTGTTACCAGCAGATGCCCAACTGCAAATGCTGGGTAATTCACTGATCCAAGGACACAAATTAGTTCAGACCTGTTCCAAAACTGCAACTGGAAAGAGTTAGGCTACAAGGGAAGAATATTATGAACCGGAGGGACTGAGTTCCTCCATGACCACCTAGAACACGAAAACACTATTTGTTAAGTTAGATCACGGAGACAAAAAAATTGAAGGAAAAAGAAGGAATGACTACAGAACAGGTGCACCATGACTGACCGCGGCCATCCCCTGGAGCGGATGACTGAAGACGGGGCAGAGGTGGCAGGCTGGCGCAGTCCTCACCAGCTAGGTAAAGGCTAACATGTGCAGGCGTTACACTATCAACATCACATGGAGTAGAACTGAAGACAACATACAGGGTTTTATTCTACATAGCTGGCAGGTGTCCGTAGTCAGTAGTTTGAAATAATATTTTAGACAAGAGCAATGTAATAGGCAAGATGCATTTAACAGTGTGAAAGAGGATCCATACATTTTAGCTGATTTCATAATGAAGGTGTAAACTTACTCTAATAACAGGAAGTAGCTTGTTTATTCTCATCTGACCTTATGAGGGAAGAATAAATCCCGTCTTGGCCCACGGTCTGTCCCTCGAATCCAGGACAGAAACATTATCACAGACTTCACTGCATTAGTCATAGCCACCTCAAACCCATGACAGGCTTAGATGATTTTATGACAAAGTAAAGTAAGTTTATGGCAGTGTTATGGTAGGGTCTTTTCTTGCCTGATGCATGAAATAAGACTAGATGACACAGAACTTGAAATTAATCTTGTTGTCTAGTATTGTTATTTTAACAACCTTGTAAATAAAGTTTAAGAAATTAAGGAAAACATTGTACTTCAAATTATGTGCTATGACATCATCTTATCTATTAGATATCTAATTATGGCTCACATGGGTTATAATTACCTATAAGCCATGAGCCTCAGCATTGATTTTAAGTATGTATATTACTAACAATTGTTCCAAGAAACATTCAACATTGTACAAACTTAAAAAAAAAAGGGGGGGGGGGGGGATGAGGGAGGAGAGAGGAAAAACTAAAAAAAAGAAAAAAGAAAAACTAGGGGAGGAAAGTTTTCTGTTTTATAACGCATAAATTTCACACCAAGACTGAATGATTGGTTTGCAGGAAATAATCAAATTTCGATGACTAATAGCATATATTATAAATTATTTGATATTAAAAAATAAAAACCCAGCAACAAAGCTCACTGCCCATTACTGTCGGCATGGGAGAGAGCAGTTCTTTCACAGAGGCGAACCGTGGAATGGCAAGGGGAAAGGCAGATAGTTGAGAAACACTTTTAGTTCCAAGTAAGGAACAGTAGAAAAACCTTACTTGTCTAACGTTGTGTTCCAAAACAGACTGACTGACACAGAATGCCCTGGGAAACAGAATCTTCCATCAGAACAAGCAGAAGACGTGCCAAGTTACTGAGAGGCAAGATTGCTACTCTGAAGGAGTACAGCATATGTTTTCATATATATTTTTCCCTGTTTCCTTCACTGTTTTAAGTGCAATGATCCAACTATGAAAGTACCTTCCTATGTTCCAATCATGCACCTCAACCCAAATGTAGAACCATTACAGAACGTCCCTGCCTTGGGTGGTGTATCTCCAAGGCTTCCATTTCCTCTCCCCATCTCAAAATGGCTCTTACTCTTACAAGGATTTAATTGTTCTTAAATACCTCAGCAGACATAAAAAATAAAATGCCTGTCTGTTTACTAGAACATCTTCCTAGGTGCAAAATAGATTGTGTTAAGGTGGACCGAAAGTGCTGTGTGCTTTTCACAAGGTTATTACTTGCAAACATAGGTTTGACCAAAAAAAAATAAAGTGCTGAAAAGCATTCCAGACAGTCAATATCAGAAGCAAAAAAAAAAAAACCAAACCCAAAAAACCCCCACAAAACAAAACTTAAGATGGTGATAATTTTCCTAAATTTACAAAAAAATCTGAATTTAAGAGAAATGAAAAACACAATTCCAAGCAGGTAAAGTACATTTAGTGCCTATTGAAAAAACAGATAACCATTTTCATACTGAAATGGTATTTCTATTAATTTTCATATAGAGGCTATTATAATTTAATGTCTATTGTTAGAATTATTATTGCCACCACTAACTTTGGAGCCTACAGGGATGCAGTAAAGTGAGTGGTGTTAGATTCCACTTCCCTCATCATCAGCAGAACTGTTAATAACTAGATTTGAACTGCACGATGCTTTAACATGATTTTTCAGCATCACTTAAACACAGTTCCCTTAAAAATAGATGGACTATGAAGTAAGCACATTAAAAATATGGTTCCTCATTAAAGCTGGGGAAAAGAACCCACCAGCTGAAAAGAGCACGGTTTGACTTTTAGATTCCCAGGTCAAGCCTATGATGCATATTTTCTTACATAAGCTTAACACATTTGCTGTGGTGTTGATGGCATATGAGGATTTAAGATTATTAGTAGCGCTACTTTCTAAAAAAGCAAATTCAAACCTTTTAAGTGGAAAACTCACCAGTCTTTCAGCTTTACTTCCATTATGTGTTTGTTGGCTGGTTTGTTGTTTGCAGTACTCTCAGCAGTATCAGCGCTAGGAGAACATTATGGACTCTGAGATTTGTGTACCACATTTATTTATCACCAGTCTCCTAACCACAATGAAAAGGTGAGGGAAAAACTTGATATTTATTTTTTATATATATAGTTTTGCACTTACTCAGAGTTGCAGGAGCAAATGTGAGCTGCATTATCTCACAGGCTAATTTTGTCCCTTTGCCAGTGCTCCCATGAATGGATACTAGATTGACACCTCTAGGTATATTACTAATTTGCCACCGAGATGATTCTCTCCACATTAAGTTGCCCAGAAATAGGCTAGCTAATAAAGAAATAAATCATTAAATGCAAGTTCAGACTTTGCAAAATTTCTCTTTGAAAATGGAAATAAATCTTAGAACTTTTCAATTGCCAACACTCAAAAAAATCAATCCAATTCTGGATGCGGTTGGAAAAGCCAAAGGCTGCAACATTTGCAGAGGCACAAGCAAAACAGTGGCTTAGGTGATGGGCTTCCTGCACTCAGCAATGGAACCGTTACTAAACCAAAAATATATGAGCTTTAGATCCACAGAACTACAGTACGTTCTTGGAAAAGAAAAGGAAAAAAAAATAGTATCTGTATTCACATATAGATCTTTGTGGGTTTTGATATAGAGGGGATATATAAACATAGCAGAAAAAATTGTAGATTTTGCGTGACTGTCTTCCCCTTTGAATAGTATCTGTAACTGCCACATTTTCCATCCAAGAACATGAGGAAAAGGTTTTGATAGTCAAAGCATTGTTTTGCACAGCGGAGGTCACAAAGATTATTTGGTTTAATCTGGAGTGTGCGTTACAGTGTTCTGCGACCTTAAAACTCTGCACCATGCACGATGCTGCCTTCACCTACCCTGTTCTTAATGGCGGCATTTTGTACTATGTTACTGCAATCCGAAATCTAAACATCAAACAAGCGAGTGATCTATACCTGGCTTCTTTTAAAAGCATACTCAGTAAAGCTGGAAGAAAAAAAGAAATTGCTGTATCATGTTTTATGCCTAAATGACGTTCTGCTCCCCGCCCCCCTCCAGCTCTGGGTAAATTATTAATAATTTAATTAAATAATTTAAGAGCGACAGCAACTACAATCTACTTCTTCCTTCAATACATCAATTCATCAATTTCTTCCTGCTGAAGGAGGAGGTGGAATTTCCTATCAGAGAGGCACAGAAAAAATCACACATATTGACATTTGTGTAGTGGAGGAGGAATATGGGGACTATAGCAATGGTAATAACCTGTGTAACATACGGATTTGTGAGAGTCCCAGTGAGTTATCACACATGCCTTAGGAAGGCCGCATGCCCAGAAGTAGTCAGCCACCAAAAAAACCTAGCCCAACACCAACAAAAATGCCCACAAAGCACTCTAGTTGACCTTTAAGCATCTCCAGCAGAACAATATTTCTACAATGCTATCAAAATAATCCTTCAATTCAGCTGTTTATTTGGAATCAAAACCTGGCATTCCAAGGAGGATGTTTAGCCTTGAATGTTTGGGTAGTTGCTGAAAATATTTCTTTGTTTGGTAACTTTATTCATTTTCTGCTCATGCAAGAAACAGTTGGCAGTGAGAATGAACCAGCTGGGGTCAGATGCTCGGGACAGCAGATATCTTTTCCCTCCCTAAGAGATACTAAACTGTGCTAGAATCGAAGGCTGTTTATTTCTATTGGCCAATCTTAAACCAGCATAAAATAAAATTTTAATCTAGCAAATGAAGGAAATCCCAGATTACCACCAGGACCTGGCCATAAATTTAAAATCCAAAGATGATTAGTGAGTCACAATGAAAAACAGAGCCTTGAAGAGAAAATTACGTGGAAGGAATAATGTGCATTCAGTGCCCCACATCACATTTTGAATTCTAGTACTGTAGACTGCACTCGTTTTTTACAGCTGAAAGTTAAGGAAGTTTGCATCCAAACCCATCTATGATTACAGTAGTTGGTATTTGTTAGGGAATTTATCTAGTCAGTCACAGCTTAAACCGTTGACTTCTACCCCTCTGTGGTCAGATTCACACCCTAGTTCCTTTGTTTATGGGGGCTGATAGGACTTTGCAAGCTTTCAGCCGTCCTCCAGAGTGCCACAAGTAGAAAAATCACACTTTGCCTGTGACAATTCCCCTGGTTCCGCCAAAATAGCTAGATCTAAAGCTCCTTAGGACACGTCTTTAGCCACGTAGCTGGTAGATAAGTATTTTACACATTAAGGTCAGTCTGCTGTTGCTACACAGTGTAGAGCAACAAAAAAAACCTCACAGGACTGTACCGTTTCCCCAACATCTTTGACATATTTTTTCTACATACACGCCATACAAAGAGCCACTGAATGAAGAACCAAAAGACAGTCCAACTTACTTCAGAACTTTAGAAGATAATACAAAATGAGTGTTTACAATCAAACAGAAGTTAGATGAGCCTGTGTGTGAATGTTGAGGGACACCAAGAATATCAGAAGCAACCAATGAAATTATAAGGCTACTGGTACCACGAGAGCACAACAGACCTTGTTGGAGACCAGCCCATCCCTCCTCCTTCCTCACTAGCTAGTGTGCAAACACACAAACGGGAAACACATCCACCAAGTGGTGGACTAAACAAAGAATGGCAGGCAATGGAGCAGTGGCACATGCTTCAGCCTGGAGAGCTGGAACAAAGGTTGACATAATATTCCAGTCTCTTTGTTCCTTAAGAAATGTATTGATTACAGCCTTGCTACTTCTACTGAGCCAGATCCTTAGGAAAGAGAAGTTCGCAAATGACTGTTCTCCAAGTGCAGCATGAGGGGAGCGCGTTGCTTTACTGTTTTAGTCACAGAAACCCAAGCAATTTTCATTTAATAAATGTGTGTGAGAGAGACTATCGAAAAGCTCCCAAGTTCAGAAACTTAGGGTAAGTGCTATCTTGCATTATTCATTGCTAAGTAGCAAGACCAATTCAAATTATTTTGTTTCTGTGTAACATCATGTTTGCTTCCACAAAGAATTGCTTTTTTCCTCTAGCTCAAACTTGCTTTCAATTTACTTAATTCCTTTTTGTTCTCCTACTTCTTTTGTTCAAGCTCATTCTTTTCCACTTGATATTGCTTTTGTGCCTGCCACTGTTGCAGATTTTATTGTTAATAATGAGTAAACACTCTAAGTAACAATGAAATCCATTCAGTGGTGCAGAACAATTGTAAGATATAAATTACTGACTTCATTCTTCACTGGTTTAACTTGTACCATGCATGAAACTTTGTCTTATTAAATCTCCAGTTTCCCACAACTGATTCTATTTATATGTTGCATGGTAGCTATTGCACTAGATATTGCTGCTTTATTCCACTGTCTTTTTCTGTTCACAATCTACATTATAATAAAATCCTATCTCCTCTATTTGGGATGAAGACCAACTTTGTTGGTGCCTTCTTTCCTACAGATTTGATCCTCATGGAGGGCTGCAAACTCTTACTAAAGATTTTCATACAAACCAGGCATTCGTAAAGGTCTGCGTCTTTGTGGATTATCTAGAAGCTAACAAAGGATGAGCTTACGAAACGCTAAAAATAGAATTATAAAGTTTTCTTTACAAAAGGATTAAGTTTTGCAAGATGCATGTCAACTTAATTATCCCTCAGATACCCATTCTATTACCTAAATTGGTTGCAATTGGGCTCAAAATTAAAACAGGAAGCTGAAGCAAACACAGGGACAGCGTGGCTGAAAACGCTTCCTTTCTTTAGGGACCCAGGCAGAAATATCACTGCTATTATTCTGAAGTTCCCTCCAGATTCAATTTATTCCCACATCAGGGTAAAAATCAAATATGTGTAGGAACAATCACAAAGTAATGAGACTGAATTATCTTTAATAGCTATGTTTGTACTCATGGTGACTTGAATCAAATTCTACATGGTGGAAGAGTTCCAGTGTGGCTCTCTGTTGGAAGAAGCTGGATCATAACACAAACTCAAGGCTTCTTAGTCTTCTTCTAATTATAGGTTTGATCCAGCTTCCATTAAAGGCAGGCTAATTGGCTTTTACAGAAAAAAAATAACTGAAAACAGCCTTTACCTGTATTTTAAAAATAGTAAAAGTAGTTCATAAAAATAGCGCTTTTAATGAGCAAAATTTTAAAATATTTCAAATAAGCCTTGCCTCAGACTCCCATGGACTGTTGCCTTATTAGCAACATTTTGTGAGAGGTAGTTTCTTTGTTAACTTAATACATTTTGAAAAATAACTCTTAGCGCATCTTCTATTTATGACTCATTCATAATAACACAAGTGACTCATGCTGTCAGATTACAAGTTATTACTTTAGAAAATGATTTTTTTCTCTTCCTTTTGGGTAAAATAAGACAGTTTTCACTACTTTGTTACTACTGGCAGTTTCTTACTACTTAACAGGTTCTCAGAAATCTGTTTTCCAAGCACATGCCACAAAAGAAAAAAGCATCTCCCACCTCTTGTCTCTTTTGAAGATGAATACATTTGATACAGAAAAATTATTTAAAACTAGTTTCAGAACTTCAGAGGTTGTTTATCAGTAAATTGTATTTCAGTCATCAGATTTTATCTAGGCAACTCTGCTTGCTTTTTTTTTTCTTAAAAGTTGGTCACTAAGCTATTAACATGTGTTGGCCTAAAATTAATTACAAAGGATACATTTGTACAGGCAAAGACTCAAGTCCTCTGCTGCAGCAATTTCTGCTCTGCCTCTCCAGTAAGGTTACAAGCTGCTTTCACATACAGGATGCAGAAGGATGTCCCTAGGTGGGGATTAGCTTGCACAACTGGGAATGGAATAGTTCCTGGGTCAGAGAACACTGTGAAGCTGATTGTTTCCCAATAGCTTAGCCATTCCCTCTGGCCACTTTCTCTCCACCCCACCTCACCTGCTCTGGCCCTCTTTTTTTTTTTTTTTTTACATGTCGAAAGCAGAACATTCCCCACAGAAATATATCTAAATTTCTGTACATGCTGTAGCGTCCCATAATTTTGTTATTGCAGACATGCCTAGTGATTCCGGAAGTCCTGAAAGGGCAGGTGCTGAAAGCCCAGCTGACTTGCTTTCCCGTGAGGAAGCTGTTGCATCCTAATGATTTCCTCTGGTTACTATCCCAGACAGGGTCCAGTATTGTCTGGCTAATGGCCATTTAACTTCAGCATTGAGATCATTGGAGCATCCTTTCATTAAATGGTATTTCCTCCTGCCAATCTCCCTTGACTCCTCCCTTCCCCCTTGGTGGATCACTCTGGAGTCGATCCTCACTAATTACCTGCTCTCAAGAGTGGCTGAAGTTGAAAAAAAAATAATATTTTTTTAAAAGCCTCTCTAGAAGCTCTTCTTACATGTGTCCTTGTTCTTATCTATGAGAACATCCATGATGGCAAGATCCAGAAGACACCTACACATGGGCTCCCCGACACTAGACACGAGTGTTTGCCACCCGGCATTTCCTGTTCCTAGGATATCCTGCTTGTATCTCTTGCAAACGAACAGCCATCATTCCCTAGGGGAGGCACATTTCTTCCAAGGGAAGAGGAGATGCAAGTCAGCATCACCTTTATTCAGCTGCAGATGGGGTGATCTTGGTCTTTCCTGGGTAAAGGGGAAAGACAGATCCTAGTAGGATTCTTTGCCATGTTTTCTAGGCATTGCCAGTTGACCCTACCTTGCCATCCAGGCATTGATCAGGGCTTTAGAAAGCAAATGAACTGTTCCTCAGCTCAAATGTCTTCCACATTGGGACATTCCTTTGGAAATTGCTGCTGTTCAGATCTATCACTGAACTCCAGGTCAAGGCCACATGCTGCCTCTTCTCGGACTCTGCCAAAAGCAACTTTCAGAGAACTATTCTTCCTGCCATGCCTGTCGTAATTCTTGCTTTAAAGCCTTTTCTCCTTTAAATCCAAACTTACTGCCTCTGATTCTCTATGAACATAAGGATAGATGAGTCAATTCCTTCACCTAATTGTTCATTACATTTCCTCTTAATGTTTTAATCTTTCTTAGCTCCCCCCTCACTGGTCAAAATTCAGCCTTGATGGAAATAGACATGACTTAGAATTCAAGTAGCTTATAGATTTCTTGTCTATATTCTGTTTCTGCTACCTTCAACCCACTTTGTATTTCCTTTATTCCTTCTGCTGCTTTCCCTAGAAAATCCAAAGCACTGCACAGTATCAGCAACATTAGAAGAGCTGTCCATAATCCGAGTCCACATTTGGATATTCCAGGTCAGGTTTCAAAACAGACTCAGTCTGATGACAGTGCAGCAGAAGCTGAACAGCAGCCAAACTACAGGAGTTGGGTGAACTCCCTGGCACAAATGGGGTAAAAAAAAAAATAAAAAAAAAAATATCACACTGTCGAGGTGTGTCTCTCTTGCTTTGTGAAGGATGATGCAGAAGAAATGCTTTCTTAAAATCCTGGGCCTTTTTTGGGGATGGTATTAGGATACCTGGTGTATGCGAAGCAGCCACTTACTAGGAAGCTGGCCAAGAAAGACAACCAGCAAAAGCAAATCAGGCTCTTGTTTGGTATCGATGTTTGCCATTAACATGTTCTGGATGCAGAGATACATACAGGCACCGGGCTACTACTGTACCTGCTGGAACATCTGGATTGGTTCAGTCTATATGTGGAAATAAAGCTATGTACCATTAAAGATTTTTTTTTTTTTCACTCTCTGCACTGGAAGGTGGTTGTCAGCAATGAGAATAACTCCTAGAAGAAATGGAGTTCTAACACAAAAGGTGAATGAAATTAAGGCAACTTCGCATTGCCTTGCATTTGCTCAGTAAAAAACCACTCCCCACATGAAAAACGGAACTAAAAAAATTAATAAATGGTCACAGCAGTGACACTGACATATCCGTAAGCACAACATCTTGACAATAAATTTATTTAGACTAAGTGCAAAATTAAGAGGCATAAAATAGTCCTTTGGACTAAGCAGAATGGAAATAGGGCTTTAAAACATAACACGGCATCTAAGAAGAGGGAACTCAGGAAAAAAATGAGTGATTGGGTGAATTATAAACATGTACACAACGTCTGCTAAACGGAAAACAGCAACTGCATCTTGCAATCTGTTTAGTAATTATGGCAAAACAGACCCCCAAGCACTGAAATGGAGACAGCACGCTAAACAGAGAAACAAGATGCTGTGCTGAATTGTGAAGATGTTATGAATTGCAGGAAACAGTTTATTAATACAAAGCGCTCTGGAGCAGGCCACCTGCAGTGGTAAGCACAGTACCTGTGACAAAAATAGCTCTGAAGATAGAAAGGACAAGTGGTACAAGGGAAGATATGGAAAATGGCTTATTGTTGGTAAATTCACAGCTCAAATGCAATGATGATAAATACAAATCCAGGAGAAAAGTTAGTTTCCCATTCTCTTTTTCCATTTTGCAAGCTTCAAGAGAAGCAGCCCCCCAGCAGCGTGAGCGCAGGGCTGTGCTTACAAACAAGCCCCCTTAGCAGTGACTTACTCGAAGATGTAATTCTCCACCCACGAAAGCAACGTTTATTTGTGCAACCTGCACACTTACTGTTTCAGCTAACAATTAACCTTCTGGGGGTTTTAAGTACCTATGGGTAGCTACATACACCTGGTTGCTGCACTGGTATAGCAGAAGGCCCCCTCTGCTCCCAGGCTGCTAATTTCTTCCTCAAAACAACATGATGCAAGACTTTACTTTCACGACCCACTTTTTAAAAAAAATAAAATTCTTTTTCCTTGATTCTTCCCTTGGCATTCATTCCAGAATGCCTTTATCTTTAAAGTAAATAAGTGATTAGCAGCGACCTGATTAACACCTGTAAGCCCTATATTTTCATACGAAGAACAGAAGTCTGCAAAGATGCTGCTAGCAAAGCCTTCTCCTTAAGCACCACACAACACTCCCATGCTCCTGTCAGAAAGAGCTCTTAACTGAAAAGGCGGGCCCAATGTTTTATTCATTATCTGCCTTGCTTTCTAGGGGGGGAGATGGCGAGGTGATTATGCTGCGTTGGGGTTGTTACATTAGAAAGTAGGTTGGCTTGAAGACCAACATTAACCTAGTCTGGCTAATCTAATTATTTCCTTGCAACATGGCTGTGGACAGGCAGGAATTTCCTGGATGCAGCAAGACAACCTAGAAGAGCAGGCAGGCTCTTTACCTCTCGCCCAGCGGAGGGACCACCTGTGCCTCGTGCCACTGTGCACACCCCGCTGTGACTGGGCACTGCTTCAACAACACTTCTGTTTGCACTTGTGGCAGTCACCATTTCCCCCCTTGCTTCCCCCTCCAGTTCACAGGAACGACACGAGGGAACCACACAAGTTATAACCAATCCCATTTTCAGGAGGACTTTGGTGAAAGCAAGTAAGCATCCTGCCAGTTAGCTGTGACCTGGTGTCAGCAGCCAGGAGAGCAATCTAAGCCACTTTACCAAAAAGCCCGAGATTGACAGAGATTTTCATTCGGTTGTTCTGCCTCAGAGACAACAGGAGACCTGGGGCTAACTTTAATTAGTAGAGAAAGCTATTTCAGAAATGGCAGTAGTACTCTATAATTCTAATGAGTACTCATAATATTATTATTCAGTATTTAGTTTGATTCAGTATAATATTATTATTATGGAATGTTTCCCAAATGCTTCCCTCCTTCCAAGCACCTGAACACCTGCCAACCATAATTCAGCAACACTGCCTGTTCTGTTAGCGTGACATCTCCTTCCCCTTCAGGGATGAATTCCCCTCCTCTGCGCAGACGCCACATTTAACTAAATGAAATTATCCTGAAATCCCAAAGATAACATTTCCTTTTCTTTCCTGATCCTTGTGGATGCTAACTGCTGAGCACAACCATACCTTTCAGATGATTTTCCTCATTCAAGTTCGCAACACTCCACATCTCCACACTTTTTTTTCCTCTTCCACTAGAGCTTCTTTAAAAGAAGTGCAGTTTGAGCAACTTACGAATTATTACATTACAGAAAACACATTTATACAGAAGTACATAAAATATGAAGTTTAAACTGTGGCATAAATTACAGCAGTGATGATTTGATAAACTGAAGTAGATCAATGCGGTTCTGTCGGGGAGTAAAGCTCTCACCCCCAGGGCCTGCCGAGATCCCACCGCTCTGCAGCAGGAGCGGCTGTGCCAAGGGACCGCCTCTTTTTCAGCGTTTGCTTCCATTTTCTTAGGGGGAAAAAAAAGCCATGGAATCGGATTTTTAACATTAATATTTGCACTTGTGAAAGAAAGGCTGCTCCTCGAGCAGATCCCGTGGTCTCAGTCTGACAGAGGCACTCTCAGCAACACACACCACACGGGCTGGGTTCGCTTCTTTCATAGCTTATGAAGCTCCAGTCAACCCGTTAAAAACTTTCTGTCCAAGAACCAATGTAATGTGATGGAACTTGCCATTGCTGGCATGCAGCAAATCCTGCTTCTACTAAGGAGCAAAGCCAAAGCTCCTGCCGAATGTGAAGGGACCAAGGCCTGGGTCTGAGCGCAGCACTGATTGTTTTGTTACCTGATCAACTTAAAAATACTATTCAACTCACAGAAGATGTGTAATATGCTTACAATACACAAACTCCCAGCATCCCTTCTCCCACTTAGGGGAGCAAACAGTCAGGAACAAGTAGTAAGTGAAAACAGGAAAAACTCAGCACTAAATGCAAAAAACCCAAGGCCTCATTTCAGGCAATTAAAAATATATAAATGATCTTTATATTGGCAGACATGCTCAGAAAAATTTATACCCCCAAATCCCACCCACAGAGCAGTCACTGCTCACTGCAGGCTGGCTCCTGAACCATGCCAGCTCCCTATTTCATGCGGCTTTTTTTTCTTTAACTCCCCTCTAGCTCTAGCTTGCAGTAGATCACAGTTCATGAAGATGCATGCCAGGAGACTGCAACTACTTGCATAAAGAGGTGACATGAACAGTGGGCATTTGTAAAAGTACATCCACCATTTGAAGCAGTTTGTTTTTCAGGACATTCAGTGCCAGACTGCTAGACTGAATGGGAAAGAGAAGGAATAGGGGAGTAAAAGTTTCCTCTAAGCATTTGTGAAATGTTTATCACAGTAGCACTGAGATATTCATAGCCCTTTCATTACTCCCTGAAATCAAGATGAGATCGCTCCTGAAAAAAAAAGGAATTAACTAAGTGGGAAGTCTGAACAAACCTGGAAAATTAAGAGCTGCTTCTTCAGCCACTGCTGACTTCAGCAGGAATTGAAGATTCTTAGTGAAAACCAGGAAAAGCCCATGACAACAAACACTAGGTGAAAAATTGTCAAAATATTTAAAAAATTACGTTGTCAACAGAAGTGAAAATTCAGACTGTAAAATCACGGCTGCAAATACCAAGGGGCCATAGGAGGTCAAGTACAAATAATATAGTCCAGTGCTAAATTCTGAACAGCCAAAACACAAGAAAGTTCAACAGTATACTAAAAGAATCTTACAAAGCTTTATTAAATAACAGATACAAATAACTAATTACATCCAAACTGTCAATTTTAAGTAGTACTAGCATGTAAGGCACAAATTCTCCAAAACTAGCCAATAAGTTACACAAGACTCCACATAATAGCACGTAGCAATGTAACCCTTTTGTAATACTGCATGAAACCCGAACTGTATGCCATACACTGTGTCTGCATTCCATTCCTCTGACTACTTGCCTGCATAGTTCTTCAGACAACATATTTTGCATTAAATATTTTGCTCTTTGAAATAGAACAATTGCACTCACTTTCATTATGGTCCTTTGGAGAGTTCAGACAGGCAGAATATTATTCACAATTAAAACTGTGATACTTCTCATACGTAAACAAAGCCCTTATCCAATAGCCGCAAAATACTGTTTATGGATTAGAATTACTGTAATTACGATTATAATCCTCAAAACAAAGGATTCCAACTAAGATACTTTCTTCCCCCCCATTATTCTCACATTATTCTCAGGCAAGTACTTCAGGACTAAGTATTGCAACAACGTTTTTCTTCTCATCTGTTTAAAAGTTGAAAAGAAGTTCAAGCCACCTTGTTTAGAAACTAAAATACATCCAAGCACACAGTGATCAACTGCCTGGTTTAGCAAAGTACTTTCTGAAGTACCCAGAATTATGTATTTTTTACCTATGTGTCTTATTCAGTTAAGAAGAAAACCAAGAACTCAATCAAAAAATCCCCACATTAGACACTACATTGTATTTTACAGACTTAAAAATAAGCACTTATTAGTAGATATTACGTTTCAAATATTCTAAAGTCTGGTCGTACCAGTAATATCTTACTGTATAGTTTAAACGAAGGTACTAGGTGTGGCTGTATCAGTTTGTACAGAAATACACCAGGGACAAGCAGATTGAATCAACTGAAAACGTCACTAACCCTAGAGTGTGACATAAGCCATTTTCCACTGCCACCAGATGACCAGTGGTAATAAAAGGAGGCTCAGTTTCAGGTACTTCGTGTGTGAAATGACCTATGAAAATGTATTACATTTATATCAGAACACAGTTAAGATAATTGCCTTCAAATAAAAGTATTTACTACCAGGAGAAAGGTCCTCTTCAAAGGCACATGCGTTCACATTCCCAGTTCAAAAAAGTGCTTACAGTAACAAGAAGGGAATACTGCAGCTGTACCCAAAGGAAGACACAGTAAGTTTTGGTTTTAGTTTTTTTGTTGTTGTAAAAAGCTTCAAATTATTCACAGTTGTTCCAGCATTCCTAATGTTAAAACAGCAAATTATGATGATGAATCACATTGTAAGGCTAAACATAATAACACTTATCAGTGCAGCACATTCCTGAGTCTTTGGAACTCAAAATAAAAAACTAGTTCTACAAAATATATAATCCTTCATATTTTTGGCTCATATTTCATCTGTTTTTCCATTTCCCTTTTTTTACAAAGTTCATAAAAAAGAAAGTTATCTTTACAAAAAAAGTAAATACATTTTTTATCACTATTACTTAGACATAACTTCTAGTTGCTTAGAGCGCAAGAAAGCTAGCTTAGCATAAACACGGCTTTTTGTCCAGCCATCAACTGAGCATAAAACATCACATAAAGTAAGTTTTAGAAAACTGAAGCACTGACAAAAAAAAAAAAATCAAAGAGCTCTAAATATTAAAAAAAAGAAGTAGTTACATTCAAGAGATAACTCAAATTATATCAAAACTGTGAAAGTTCTTAAACTTGCTCTTGTTAAAGGCACTGATTTTTATTTTGTTCTATTTTCCTGGCCTACTTGAACAAGAGTCCTGCTGTCTTTAACGTGAACCATAATCAGTGCTCCAGAGCGCAGATGGTGGGCTTGTTTTCCTGCTTGAGGACTGAGGACTGAAGGAAAGCACAGGTGATACAGAGAAACCTAAAACACAGGGGAAAAGGAGAAAAAACACAATCATACTCAGGAGGGTGGAAGAAGTAAGGAAACAAGTAACTGCTGTTGATCATCTGCTGGAACACCTGGCAAGCAAGTCTAACGATCCATTCAAAGTGAAATAACCCCCCTAGCTTATTGCCTGTTGAAAAGACATCTTAAAAGCATCAAGATTTTATAAGACTTCCTATTAAGGAGTTTAATTGAAGAACTGATTAAGTCTGACGAGCACACACATTTCACCTCAGCAAAAAACTTGCAGTTTGAATTTGCCTTATTTTATCTGAAGCATCAGGCATGTGTTTTTACAAACAGGACTGCAGCTCACCATAACTTAAATACATCTGTAATCGTCTGATTTTTATCTTAATACCCATGGTTAATTACAGATCCTCCAAGTGAATGGGTGTTTTTTTGCGTATTTCTGAATAAGTTTGATTCTGCAACACTGCAAATAGATAAAATGGGGAATAAATATGACGTCAAAAAATACAGATAAAACATGACTGCACGATCAAAAGCAGTGAAGGAATAAACTGTTCCCTGAGCAACACAACATTCTTCTACAGACTTGTGCCCTTTACCCCCTAACATTTGCCCTTCCCTGTCCTCTTAGAACAGACTCATAGGAAGTTTAGGTTGAAAAAGAGCTTTAAGTTCATCGAGTCCAACCATTAACCCAGCACTGCAAAGTCCACCACTAAACCAGATCACTAAGTGCCACATCTACATGCCTTTTAAATACTCCACCACTTCCCTAGGCAGCCTATTCCAATGTTTGACAACCTTTTCGGTGAAGAATTTTTTTCTAATATCCGATCTAAACCTCCCCTGGCCCCAGCCTACAGTACCTCACAGCATGCGGACAGCACAGGAGATGCAGCACGTGCTGCAGCTAACCTGATGTCACATGGATTGACGCATCAGCCTACTGCTGCCAAGCTCTTTGTGCCAAGCAGCTGAACTCTGCTTTACTTTCCCTCAGTAGGAACAAAATTGTGCATCTCTCTCCTCTACCCATCTGGTGATTTGGATGAATTCTTACACTTCTAGCCCATTCCTTGTTTCCAGTGCAGCTGAAGCTGGCTAGGAGTTTCCAAAGAATTACCAATGGGCAAAGGAGAGGTTGGGGAACAAACTTCCTAGGAACAGGCACACTGCTTGTTGTAATACATTTCAGTACCCAAGCTTTCTCATAGTCCTACCTTCCTACATTAAATTCCAATGCGATAGCTAGACTAATCAATTAAGGCACTTATAAATGGGTAACAGCTGCTTACTGTTCTGGCTGTGTTGAGGAGGTGTCCTTGGGATAAATGCTGGGTGACTCTGCTGTTCTTTTGGTGAACAAACTGCATGATAGGCTGCAAGACATTGTTAAAAACCAAACAAATAAACCCCAAAATCAACAACAAAACAACAAAATAATTTCACATGGAAAGATACAAAGGAAATTATTCCTTTGTATTATTACAGCTAATGCATTCTAAGAAGTTGTGGGGAAAAAATACTTCTGCAATCTTTCATTCTCTTACCTATAATCATAACAGCTGTCCCTGCTAATAGTGCAAAAAGCGTGAAGAACATTACTTGATAAGAATCAAGAAAGTGCTGGAACAGACTGGTTCCATCTGTAAAATCGATTAACAGGAGACAATATTGAATTAAAAGAGCATCTTCACCAATCTGCTTTAAAGGTTACCCATTCTTAACCCAAAATGAAAAGCCAAAAGAAGGTTTTTATTTATAGTAAATAAGTGTAATCAACTTAGATAATATAACTTTGATTCTAATGACTATTTCCAATGCAGTCTTCAACATCTGCCAATAATTTTTTGCATGTTCTTTACTTTCTCAGCCCCAAAATGCTAATCTGTTTTCAAAATAACAAGGCATGCTTGAGAGTAAACAAAAGCAGAGCAAAAAGAACAAAATTTCTTTCAGATACTTTAGCACGGGGATATTTATGCCAACTTCAACAAAATATCTTGGGCTGACCCAAAAGGAAAATACATTCAGCTTCACACATAATGAGCAACTGTATTCAAGTTTTCTGGTCACAACGAGCAGTTTACCTGTCAGTGAAAATATTACCTGCCAGCTCAGATTTTAATACACATCAAATTTTATAAGCTCATGAACATAATGGATGTTAGAGGTTTATTCTGGCATATGAAGTCTAGAGATAAACTTACGTCTCACTGGTGCACTGGTTCTGTCAGCAGAGTAAATCACTGTCACTGGGATAGTGATAGACTGGTCAGTCATGGGACTAGAGACAGTTAGAGTGGTTGATAAGGATCTCTGGCTTGAAACTCTTGGATCAGACAGACTAACAGTGTAGACTACATAACTAGGCAGCCCGTAGGATTTCTCTTTCTCAAACACTTTCACTGTTGGTGACCCACATTTTACCTGCCGAGGAAAAGAAAGAACCTGAAACAGACTGCTTGAGTAAGCACAGAGCATATCCATCTTCCAAGCCACATGTCAGAAATATGTTATTCCACACAAACATACAGCAACTCACCCCTTGGCAGGAGTCAGATCTGGTTGTAACTTTATAGTGACACCAGCAGCACCTGACCCCTGTTTATTGTGAAGGTTTCCCTATTAAACAGTCACTTCTGTGGGGCTGGGCTAACTCCACACAGGCAAAAAATCAAAGCACCCCTTACTGTGCTACATGAACTGTGGGCAAACAAGTAAGTGGGCAAGAACCTACCTGTGCTGCTAGGGATCAGGAAGATTTTCTGCTTCCCCACCTGTGCTCTGGGGTTAACACATCCCAGCTTGTGCACAGGTGAGCCTGACACATTTCTACTACCCCAAAACAAGAGCGAAAACTGAGAAGGAATACATTCCAAGATGAGTATTTCCAAATCATCTCAGGAGCAATCTTGACATGGTAAAGGTGGCACAGAATGCCTTTGATTAGAAAGTTGCATGTAACCATTCAAAATGCTTTCAACTGGGTTGTGAGACTTTCCAGCAATACACTCACCTCTAAGGTATCAAGAATTTCAATGGCACCAAATATTTTCACATCGGAGCTTGGGTAATGGTTGCTTAAAAGCATTTCTGTTTGGTCAGCATAAAACCCAGGATTGAATGGCACCTCGGTGCTGATCTGCTCCCCAGCGAATTGGCTGCCTTGGATTGAAGCTGTAACTCTGAGTGCAGTTCTGCTCATGCTGAGATGCTTCAGCTGCTTGTCTGTAAGCCTGTGCATTGTGATGGAACAGGTGTAATGTCCTGTAGAAAAAAAAGCGGTTTGACTGTGAATTGCTCATCTTTGTGGGTTTTTTTCCTCCATGCAGAGTGAGATTTCTGTGATATCTTTAGAGAAGGGCTAAAGGTAGTGGTAGAATTCAAACCGGAAGATCAGGAGTGCATAGGTGAATGGGACAGCGTGTCTGCTGGTCCAACCATTGGCGTCTCAGTACTAAAACAGAAGATATTTCTTGTCCCAAATTAAACATCATGGTAAACACATTGAAATGACAGTTCCATGTCATATTTTAATGTGCCAGTGAGGCTCAGTTCCACTTTGGATATAACATTTATGCTAATCTTGATAGCAAGGCTTTACAGAAAACAAAATTTCATATTCTCTTCATCTAATGTTAAAATTTCAGTCAATTACCATTGTCATCATCAATTCTGTGGAAACATGGTTTATTATTTATAAAAGTTTCTTTAAAAGGTTAGATATTCACCATGTTTCTAGTCTCTCATGGGACCTATTTGTCTGTTATTAGCAATAAAGATAGTAAAAAAAAAAATCCCCCAGTATGGAAGATACAAAGGATAAGTAACAAATAGGACTTGCTGGGTACGTGTTTTCCCCGTATTTTCTTTCCCTAATGAAGTAAAAGAGACAGCCACTATTATTCAAAGTATAATAGTGTTTTACAATGCGTGCAAGGGCTAATCTAACAGATAATTAATGTTATTTCCATACAATCCATGGTGTTATTTTTTGAATCATGATACAGTTATGAAACAGTAACACATGTTGTAGATTTCCACAATTTTATTTCTATTTCTACAGCATCTGGTAATTTCCCCTCCTTTTAAGTCCCAGTCCATGTTGTTTTGGGGATACATAAGAATTCTACCTTTCATAAAAAGTTACAGCACTCAGGTTGTGCAGAAAAGTTTGAAAGCATGATAAATTCCAAAATGTTGAAACTGAAGAATACAAAGAATTAAAAATTTATTATTAACACCCAATTTTCACATTTATGCTACTTCCCTCATTTTAGTCACTGAGGTTAGTAATACTGCAGTAACTTCAGTGGCAGGGCTTTTAAAAGGCCAACATCAAACAAAAAGTATTTGACTGAGGAGCATAGATTGGTGAAACCCAAAGACCCTCAGTATGCAGACATTAAAACTGATTGCTTTTCTTATCCCTAGTCTTAACTTCCACTGCATTTCAGTATATGGTAAAGGCCCTGATGTACGGCAAGAAAACACCTAGAAGAGCCACTAGATGTTTACAGCTGCAGAGATCCCCAGTATCTGTCACATGAGTGCTCATTTGTACTAGCTGAAGGATAAAGTGTTTTGCTTCCATAGTTTAACAAATAGAGGGCCTGATATTTTTTTTCTGAGTTGTTATACACAAGGCAATCTATTTTTTGTATGGTTCAGCTAGAGCAGGGGTCCTCAAACTTTTTAACCAGGGGGCCGGCGCATGGATTAAGTGGCAGGCAGTCATCTGCAGCTGCTTGGTTTCCCCCCCAACCCCCGGCGGGGGGTTCTGTAAATACCAGGGGCCAGACTGAGAACCCTGGGGGGCCGTATCCAGCCCGTGGGCCATAGTTTGAGGACCCCTGAGCTAAAGTATGGCAGCTGCTAGCTCTAAAGTATGCAAACCCAGTATATTATGTCTACATTCTGCAGTATCATTTCTGTCTCAAGGTACCACTATTGTCTACATATTTACAAATATATGAGTAGTAATGTGTAAAATTAGGACCTAAGTTTTCAGTCAAAAAACCATATCAAAGTTTGTGTGCCCCCGTTCCAGTAAAATAATGCTTCTGCATTTCTTCTTGACTTACTACTACAACTCTGAAAAACATACAAAATGGGCTGCCCGTGATTTCTGGCTTTCTCTCAAAACAAATAAATGTTTTTTTGTAGAAAACCCTAGAGTTAAACAAGGAGAGTGCACACACCAACCACACTCTGAAGCCTGAGATCCTACACAGCAAAGCTCAGAGGGTTCAGAAGGAAATCAGCTGGGTCAAAGGGCTTTTGGACTAAACTACAGCAAAATTCAAATTGTCTGCCTGGAGTGTGGCATCTTGTCTCACCTTACCTGAAACCGCATCAAATCCAGGTTCTGCTCTAAAAATATGACGTGCTGGGAAATCAAATGCATCATTGTTAAAATCTAGATGGCAACTGATAATGGACTGTGGTTGTAATTCAGTAATGGCTTCAATCTGAGCAGGCAAGCACTCCCCTAAGGGGTAGAAAAAGAAATATTTCTAATTAATTAGAGAAGAAGATTATAACTAATTAACTTTTAATTAATTAAAAGCAAAACCACATCTTGAAATACCAGGTTATTCTGCCACCTTCTGAAATAGTTTCACAAGGTTAGGATGATCTTAAAATAGCTGGAAACCATAGACAGCTGTCCTATCTCTGGTCTAATCCCAAAGAGACAGCAAATGAAAATTTTATATGTTGTGGTGGTTTTTTTGACAGGAATTATTTATTTACAGGAAAGAATGAACTAGACAGAGTTTTCAGCTCAGATGTGTCTGTTGAATAACTTACATGATCCTGGGAGTTTCGATTTATATTTCAGTATCTGACAAGAAGGTTTTTTGGTAGGCTAATAATTTACATAAGGCACAATAAAAGACTATTTGAACAAGTTCTAAGTGTTAAGCTAAAAACTAGAAGGAAGTATAATCAAAGAAAATACAGCTTATTAAACAGAGGGCACAATATGACACTTAGATCTTTCTATTGATTGTAATTGCTGATAATTTCTGTAAAAGACTTAAGGATGTTAACTAAACACCCTCAGTGTTTAAATAATAATAGTGAGAAATAACAGTAACTTCAAGAACATAACTGGAATTCAATATATAAGCAACCAGCTGAGCACCTATTAACTGCTTTTTGATATAATCAAAAATTACACTTCTATTATCTATCAATTGTATGAGTTGCAAAATCTTAATAGCACCCCAGAAGACATTTCAAACTCTGCAACATGGCCCTAAGATTCTTCTAGTACTGCTGGGATTCTGGAAAGGCTCTAGAGGTTCATAGAGAACTTGCTACACCAGCTTTACAGACCCATAACTGAGCTATGGTGGTTTTTGTTTGTACCCCCCTCGTCCCGTGTCGTGTCCCCTGTCACAGCACTCTCCAAACCAGCCGGCTGCAACAAGGTCTTTTACCATCTCATACCGGCACACTCTTCATGCCAGTCCCTCTGCTGCCTCCTCCTTGTCCCTCCTCACCCAGGGCGGGCTCTCTTCTCTCTGCTTCTTCCTTCTCTCTCTTCCTCGGCTGCTCTCTCTCCATTGGCTCTCAACCCCTTAACAGAACCAGCCACAGCTGCACCTTGTCTACATCAGCCAGCCCACCGCCCCTGAAGCCAGCCCACAGCTGTATATTATCAATGCTAATTAACCTGCCTTCACTCCTCTACAGTCCCCCTCCAAAAAAACCCTGTAACACAAACCAAAGCCACCTATCATGGATATACAAATGTGTAATAAACAATAAGCATAAAGTTATTTTTTCATCATACCTTGCAAATTTTTATTTCTTTCCCCAATTGAAACTATTATTTTTGAGGCTTCAACTCCTTGTAAACTTTTCACTCCACTTACATGCCTTGCTGTAGTCCTCTGAGGTATATTAATCAATATCTGAAAAAAATGAAGTACATTGTTAGCAAAAACTTCCATGTAACATAAAAATTAAGGCAAAATCAGATCGGATTGACTGTGAAATGCACACATCCTTGTACGTATAACAGAAGAGAAGACTCCAAGAGGTCGTGTTTCTCTTTGTAAGAAAACCTACATTTCTCCAACTGTAGAAACTGCCTTTCAAGGCAATTTAAGCTAGTAATTTTTTTTTCTACCCAGCCCCTGTAAGTGAATAGACATAAAGCTCTATGTCTAAATTTTATTTAAAAACAATGTCTAGTGTTTATGTTAGCTGATACAGTGAACTGTGTCAACAATGCAACTACACACCAGATAAAATAATTTGAGTAGTTCTGATCAGTGATGCATAATAATACGGTATGATACTTCAGAAAGTTCTTGTTGGCATCTCATTCTGCAGGAAAATTTCATTCATAAAAGCAGCCACACTCAAAAATTGTTTAGCATCTGGAAACAAATTAGCCAAACAAAGGAATCAAAACATACCATTATAAGAACAGTATAGGCAAAAAATAGAAACTATTTGGCTAAATTTTCCTCCTTAACATACTTTATTAAAAAAAAACATGATGTGTTTGGACACATACCAAATACTTTCCAACCACTGGCATTTCTAATACTTTTTCCTTTAATGAGAATGTTTTGAAGTATTTATAACAACAACGGTAGAATACGTTTCTTGTGAGGGTCCACCGGAAGCAAAATAACTTCAGCAGTTCTGGCAGGATTTAACAGTGCCTCACCTCCCTGTATGTTTTAAGTAATCCAGGAATCTCGTAATAGATGGTGACTGCACCAGAATCCCTTGCCACGGCTACGCCAGTCTTGGAGTCGATTTGAAGAACACTACTTAACGAGGAGCTCCATATGCCCGGCAGGCCTGAGAAAACACACCATTTGGACACTGTTCAACGGATTTATGCTAACTGAAGCATTTCATTATCACATTGGTGCCTGTATGGACGTACCCACTCCATGGGCAGCACAGGTACACATACTTCCCAATTAACAGAAACTAGATTCTAGGGTCTCATGTGGTGGAAGGCTGGCAGCCCAACACCAAACTGACTTGCAGTTACTCTGAAAAAAAGCCCGTTAATACGAAGAATCAAATACAGTGAGTGAAGTTTGACAGTCCTGAACCCGCATGACTCCTGTAAAGAGCAAGCCTTTCAAGCTAACTGAATAGAAATGTCTGGAGTCTGATACTCATTAATTCAATACAAGTGGCATATTGCATGGTACAATTAAAATTAGAGGAGTTGATCAAACCTATTTTTACCATTAACAAGAACAGTGACATTCGATTCTGAACAAACATCATAAATTATGCATTTAATTTTTCTGAGAATAAGAAAGAGTTACACTGATGTCAAATTATATAGCTGCAAAACCACAGCAACTGAAGTGCTGCTTACCTTCTTGGTTTATCAGTGAAGTACTCAAACAGAGAACGTCACCCACCACCACATCTGTGAGTTCAGGAAAAATAGTGTGTTGCACAGGAAGTGGGACATAGTCTGCAATTCCACTGTTTTCTGCATCCCAGACCTTAAGCAAGGTCAAACCTACATTTACAGTCCGGATTACAAACGTGTTGTTTGTGGCTCCTTTCCCAATCTGTACAAAGTCATCCCTACAGAGAAAAAGAAATGCTTTTATATTAGGGCAAGTTTGCTAATGTCATTATCTCCACAGTAAACAGTAGGTACTGAACTCTTTTTAGATGGTTGACTTCTTGTTTTCAGCAATAGTTACCTTCTAATGAAGTCTGACAAACTAAGGAAAATATCAAAGTGATTTAGGTGCTACTGAGGCAAATTTTAGTTCTCACATCATTATACTGGGGCAATAATAAGGTCATAACTTTGTACAAGAACTACTTCCCAATTTTAAGAATTGTAGAACTTTAGAAAGAGGTGATCTGTCCCTTTTTCCCTTTACTCGGGGAGTTAAGAACCAAAGCCATGTAAACACCAACATGCAGCTTTCCAGCCATAACTTTAGAAAACTAAATCACATTTGACTGCGAGTTCTGATATTTACTAAAATTCAGCATTCCCAAATGCATGGACAAGCAGAGCGCTTGTAAGCGCACCCAGCACAGAGAAAGCCACCTTAGCAGCACCACGCAGAGACAGTGAGCATCTTGACAGCAGCAGAGGCAGGTCACCACAGTGCTGCACCTGAGGTCAATGAGCAGTGCTGCTCTGTCTAGGGCTAATTATCCCTGTGCTGAAGCAGCTCTGTCACATCTGTTTTGGAAGCTAGGGCAGTGTTATCTCGGGAACCTCTGTATGCTACAGAACTTTCTTCAGATTGTTCAGATAGGAGAAAAGAGGAAATCTTGCATTCAACCCCTTCCCCACCCCCCCCTTTTAATCACAATCACTGTGTTATAACTGCAAGATGCTCTACAGAAAAAAAGCTACGTTAGAGTAATGGAATTAGTGATTGTTTACTAGTGACCAAAGAAGGTAGTTTTATAATATTTATTATTCTTTGAGGCAGAGACCGCAAGGCCTTCTGAGGCTTGGCTCTGCTGTGCAAAGGCTGTACAAGCATATCTGAAGAGACAGCCCTGATCCAGAATGTTCACCATCTTATATAAGACTTAAGTGAGTCAAGTAACAAAGCACTAGGAGAAAAGAGGCAAGATGAGGCAAATGCTAATAAGATCAATTGTTTATATAGGCCACTGATGTATGTAATCTGATGATTCAGAGTCACTTAAAGCAGAAATGTACCCCAGCACGCCCCTCTGGGGATCACGCTTATCTGGGCAACTTTCCACTTGCTAGAGAATATCGATTGTTAACTACAACTCTTCTTTCTGCTACAGTTCCTCTGAAGACCGCAGAGATGAAATCCTTTCTTTGCTAATCCCAGCCCAAGCCGTATCTTCACTTGGTATCTCTGGAACAATCTTTGTTCCTTGCTGTGGCTGGGCTATGTGTATTTGGCTTTTTTTTGTTCTCTATAATTAACACCCATGGTAGATACTTACCTGTTTGTTGCAAAGTTGAGCACAGAATTATGCGAATGAAAAGTATCTCCAGAGTTATCATGAAAATGGACTGTAAATGTCAGTGTCGCACCCAGGGGGAGAGCCAATAATGCCTCTTTGTTTTTTGTGTGCAGGATAGGATTCATGGAGATTCTTAGGTATGAAATGGGGTAGACCTGTAAAAACATGAACAGCGAAAAGCAAAATTAAATTGCATTTTTTGATGCCTCTATAAAAATAAACTATTTGTCAATCTATATGTTGTCAATAAGTCAATCTATATTTTTAATAAGTCAATCTATCTTGATATATCTATTTATGTCAATGTATGTGGTTTTGTATATTTTTATAATACGAATCCTATTACCTAGGATAGTATTCTTACTATGCAAATATACAAAGCTTCTTTTATGAACCATCTGCTGTATGTTTAGCCATGTGACAGTACTGAGACATGGAGATTTTATTATCAGTACATACATTTTGCAGAATCACGGAATAGCTGAGGTTGAAAGGGGCCCTCTGTAGAATATCTAGTCCAGTCCCACCTGCTCAAGCTGGGTTACCTAGAGCCAGTTGCCCAGGACCGTGGGCAGGCAGGTCTTAAGCATCTCCTAGGATGGAGATCCCACAATCTCTCTGGGCAATCTGTGCCAGCGTTCAACAGCCACCACAGTAAAAAAAGTGCTGTCCTATGTTCAGAAAAAATTTCAGGTGTTTCAATTTTTGTGTACCCCCTCTTGCCCTGTAATTGAGCATTGCTGAGAAAAGTCTGGCTCTGTCTTCTTTACACCTTCCAATCAGATATTTCTTAGTGGTTTTCTCCAATAGCACTGGGAATTGAAGCAAGCAATAATGATGTAGAAACACCCATAACATATCAGAGACTACATTATTATCCTATAAATTAAAACTGTTAAGACTCCCTGGATATGCAAGCAAACACACGGCCCCTAGACTTCTCTCCCAGTAATTCTTGCAGTAAGAAGTGTAATTCATTCCCTAGTTACCAGAACAGGAGTAACTTGCAATGTATGTGAGAGCAAGGGGATGAAAAGGCTGTTGTTCCCCCAGTTCCCCTGCACCAGGTGGGAAAACCAAGTTGATACATACCATTTCTAACAGCCTTGGCTCTGAGCAAAGGTTTGCCCAGCAGAGGAAGGATGAGCAATAGCTGCAAAGCTGTTGCCTGGCAATCCTTGTCAAGGAGCACTACAGACACTACGGACTGCTGCCCCTCAAACAGGTCTGCAGTGGGCTGACAACGGGGCTCCCAGAGGTGGGAAGGAACACCCCCCACCATCTTCCCTCCTGAGTCGTGTGCTGGGCTGGTTTGCCTGACCCATCACTGGGCACACTCGCCTTGGTACTGTTGGCCACATGATGCTGCAGCCAGGCCGTCCTCTGAGGCAGGGACTGATAGAAGCACAACAGACAAAAGCAGTCAGAACTGGCATCTGACCAGTCCTAACTGGTCAGCAGGCTGCATTTTGTTGCCTCAGTGCTCAACCAAGACACAAGTTAGGAACTGCTTCAAATTCTTCAGGAAAGTCTGCTAGATTACCCATATGTGCACACCCCCACATTTTTGCAGTAACACTCCAACGAAGGAAGTTTGAAGAAAAAGATTTTACAACCATTTTGTTTTGTTTTTAAATAACATATTACAGGTCTTCATTAACTTATCTAGGTTAACTAGCAAAATTACCCAACAAAAATAACTGTATCTGTTCTTTCTGTTACAGCTGGTGGAAAATAAATAATGGAAGGAAAGAGACAGCAAAACCCCTCAAATATACGGAGAAAACTATTTTAGAAGAAGCCCTCAAGGTTATATTGTAGGAAAATCCCTTTTTTTCTGACCTAAGCAGCTCAGCCAAAATGTAAAACTCTGCAATCTGAAAATGTACATGTCAAACCTTAAAAAGGAAAGGACAAATTTGGCCTCAAGCAAGTAGCATCTGTGGTGAATCTGAAAAAAAAAAAAAAAAAAAAAATCCCAACCACCCACCCAAAACCAAATTAAAAAAAGAGTGGCTAGAATATCAGTATATACAACTGTCTTCTCCACAGGCTGATATAATCTGTTAAATATCAGCCCATACAGTCATCTGCCCAACTAGCTGAGGTTACAAGCCAACAAGAACGCCATTTCCCTGAGATATTTTCAAGCTTCATTTACCTTAAAATCTCGGAAATTATCCCACAAGGGACAACTGCTGAATTTAATACTGATGAAAGCAGCTATTTACTGTTAAATCATCTCAGTTTTTAAAGTATTTTTTATTTAAAAAAATAAAAAATAAAACTTGAGTTGACTACAGTTGGTACAGGCAAGTGCTTAGCTTGCTTCCATGCTAAGCATACTGTCACTCCTTACCTCCACTGTCCTCCTCGGCTTATCTAAGACAGCCTCTTTTTGAGCAGAGTTGAAGGTCTAAGTGTTAAGTGATGCTGCTGCAGCAGTTTGATTCTTAACTGTGTACAGTTGTAAACAGACAAAACAAGAACTTATGAAAGGAAGAACGGCACGAAGGAGAGAACTCTGTCTTAGAATGACACAACAGATTCAAGATCATCTCCTGTCTGTCACAAGTTTTTCTACGTGACCTTCAGCAAAACCACTCAAACTCTCCCTCAGTTCCTCAGCCATAAAATGAGGGCAGCACTGTTTGACCTGACGAGGTTACCGTGACGTTAAAAATATTACTTCCGTAAAAGTACTATAGTCCTAATAAATACAGGAAAACAAATCAGTTGTGCAAGATCCTGAACAGAGATGGTTCCTACTACAAAGGGCTCACAAGCTTCATCTCATAATGCACTGACTCCACAGTTCTGCGATTTCCTGTATACCGAAAGAATGCACAAAGGGTGACCTTAACTTCAGTACCACTATAGGCTGAGTAGATGTCATTTGAGCCAACCCCAAACTCATTAGATGTCTTTCACTTGCCAGATCCAGCAGTGAAGAGAAGAAACAAGGTCATCTATAACAGAGCTGTAGAATTTCACTGCCACCACCTAGCAGCAGGAGTGGCATTAGTGAAACTAAGCCATCATTTCTTTTTTCATTCTCCACCCAGGAGGACAGACCTACATGCAGTCCTACAGACAAAGCTGAACATTAAGGTAAAAAACATAAATTAACAAAACTCCAAAATCGAGCAACTTCACAGTAATAATAATAATACAACTTGCAAATAATTTAAAGTCAGCACTCAATTATATGTTTTTCTCCTTTAGTTGGGACATAGGAAAGATGCTGACTGAGTAAAAAGGGATAAGAGGTGGAGCAGTGCGTATCTCAAGGCTCATCTCGCCAGATGTAAAAAGTTCTCGGCACAAGGACTTTTAAATAGAAATGAAGGACACGCAGTCTCTTATGTCCCAAATGCCTGACCAGTAAGATATACATTAAACTTCACAGAACAGCATTCAATCAACAGATGTAGTTTTGAGAAAGAAAGATGTTTCATTAGCCTGGAAACAAACTGCTGAGTTTTGCTACAGATTTGTCCTTCCCTGAAGCATCCATATTTTGGTGTCTCTTGGGCACAGAGGGCAGCGTTGGACATGCTCCTTGCCAGCTCACCAAATACAGGCAACAGCAGCTAAACTATTGCATCTGATAAGATAGGCTCTCTCATGCAGAGATTCTCATTCTATGTAAGAGCTGAACTGCTGGGAAACAGCAAAGAAAATAAAATTTTTGTACAGTTACATCTGTAGTATCTTGAAAACCTAGGTATCACTTTGGTACCTTGCAACAGATGCTGCATTTATATTCATTACTCCAGATGATATTTACCTTTATCATACACTGCAAAATGCATGTTTATGACATTAACATCTTTTTTGATTTGAACTTCTGTAACTGCAAATAAAGAGAGATGATACTACCTTAACAGCAGCTACAATGCTCTGGTTGATCCCAAATGATTCTTGTGAAATCACTTCAATTGTTGATGATCCTATCAAAGACCCAGAGTTAAGGAAACCTCTCTCATCGACTTTTACAACAGGAACTTTATGTGGTCCATCCAGGACACGATAACTCAGTGAAGCCACTCGGTCCCTGAAGAAAACAAACACATGAAACAGAAAAAAAAATCCCAGGGGACTCCCTTAAACGAGTAAAACCATCTTTACACCCCCATAATTTTTGGTAATTTTTTTTCCCCATGTATCTTTAATAAAAGCTCAAAAGCCTGTGTTGTAGTTTAAGAAAGAAAAGTTTCAGTTCTGATTTAAGCTTACTTATCTGGGTTTAGGCATGTATTAAAATCTAGTTTCTATCTGCTGCCCTGCAGTGCCATCATTCCTTGATAAAAACTTGATTCCAAATAATAATGGCTAAGGCTACAACACGCAGCTTCTGCCATCATTTTCTGTAAATAATATTTAGAGGGAGATTAGTTCCCATGACCAATGCTAGCATTAGAGATAAAGTCAGGGACTTAAGTGGATCTCATCAGTTTCCTGGAAATGGTTTTGTACACAAGGTTAATCTTTGCAATAACTCTCTCCATGGTATTTGCATATTAATAAAGTGAGCAAATACAAAAACTGTAATTAGTGGGCATTCTGAGACATTAGCAATTTTTAAGTATCACTTATCACATCTTCTAAAAGATCTATAAATTATTACTTTTTTCCGCTCTCCCAAGCTCCTTCATTGAGCTAGAAATACTCTTAATTTATCCAAGGAAAAAAGCATTAAAGCTGGATTTTAGTTGCCATTTTCTTGGCAACAGCATAATTGGTTTTGGTGGTGGAGTTCGGACATACCAGCTCCGACACTGGACAGTGAAGATGGGACAAAAATGTACAAACTGGTATCTAGCAACTTAATGACTAATGGATCAGAAAAACTGCTCAGTAGAAATAGTGGAAAAAAACATTAGTGACTACAAATGACAGGGCTCCTATATAATTTTCAGAAGCAGATGCTGAATGACCATGGTCACTGGAGCTGCAGTGAAACTAACTGTTCCCTCCCCTTAAAATGTAAATGCATCTAAAGCCTCACCCACAGCCTACCTCCTGTTGTCTGTATCTGCACACTTTTATGCTAGGAAAACCAAATTTCAAGTCTGAGATACCAGTCTTTGAAAACAGGTTATGTAAAAAGAACTTCTCATTTGGAAAGGATATTTTAATATCAAAATCTAGTCACAGCCTCTGTGTGAGAAATACAGAGAAGTATATTCCATAAACCCTTGATCACCCACAAAACACTCTAGTGGAAGCAAGCTACTGATTTAACTGGCTCAGCATCTTTTAAAATGATTTAAGTATTGAATGAATTTTCTAGCTACAATCCAACTACTACAAGAATTGACAAAGCCCAAGAGAACAGGTAAGATACTATTAATCACCAGGTAAGTTGTGTATTATATGAATGTATCATGATATTCTTTTTAAAAGACTGGAACAGCTTACTTCAAACAGAATTGCTTTATGATTTTGATAGACTGTTGACACAAATCAGTATGAAAACTAATCACTAACCTGTTTACCTGAAGTTTAATAAAAGAATTTGGTGACATTAAGATCTGCTCTGCTTCTACTTCTGGAGTGACTAGACGAAGTTTTTCAAACACCTGGAAAATAAAAGGCATTGTGTCCTACTGTTGTGTGCAGCAAGTAATTTATTTCCATTTATCTCATTTTCAAAACAAAAAAAAAACCAAATAAAAACTATAACATACTACTTTATCTTGTATAATATATATGGGAATAAAAAATAAAATTAAACATGAATATTTGAGAGTGGGATAGGCAGGATCTTCTACAGATTCTGCAGAGCATTCATTTCTATGGCCATAGTTACACTATGAAGCAACAGGAAAAAAGCAGCAGATTGAGTGAAATGGTGTTGGGAGACCCCACATTCACGCAAGTTACTTTACCCCAAGTCTGAGCCTGTGAGCTGAATTGCTCACATGAGGTGCCCTCTTCAAACACATCTTCCAGCTTTGTTCCATCTAAAGGAATCCAGTTCACATACTTTAAAACCAATCCCCAAATCATGATAAGTGGGAACAACCAGGAGATTCATTTCAGAAGCTAATCCCTGATCCAACTTATCATGCATGTCTACGCAAGCATGTTAAGCACTATAAACAAGAAGTATTATTGTGCAGAGAGGCACTACAGCAGTGAAGTTGTTCTACAGTTCTAACATTGCTTATCCACCTCAGTTTCAGGTGGTCTACAACAAGAACTAACTCCTGAATTTCATTCAGGCATCACACCGATGTTCAGTATAAACCTTAGCAACATTTGTGGAATTTGTTTCCAAACAGTGGAACATAATACAAACAAGAGTAAGGGCTCAAAGATAAACCAAAGCTGGAATTACTCCTTTGCATTTCAAATTTCTGGCTTCAAATACAGACTCTGAAATAGATATTAAAACATTAACTGTGAGGAACATCATCATACCTGAATTTGGATTTCATCAGACAGTTCTCTTGCCATGTTGTAGAAGTGGCTGGCTGTAGGATCAAGGACCTTCACAACAACCTTCAGGCCTGTTCTTCCCTTCACTCTGCCATAAACATCCATTGCAAAGTTGTATTTTGCAGGAAGCTGAAAAGAAGCCTTGGACAGGAGAAAGTGATTCAAATTTTACGCATGGAAAGAACTGACACTGATACAGAGGAAAGACCACACCCAATGCTGACATTGGCTCCTTGATTTTGAGTAAGCAGAAGCAACAGTGTTTTCTCAATTCCATTATGTGGCAGTTTCCTTTTCCTAAGAAACATACATGTGAACACACACACGCACACACACAATTTACCTCACTATGTCTTGTCTTGATATCCAGAGTATCTCTCTTTGTGACAGACCAGTAGAACGTTAACCCCGGTACTGCGTTGCCAAATGAAAAAGGAGTCTGACTACTGGTGATGCCCATTACATAAACTGGCATCTAGAAACAGAGAAACCAATTTTCTTAGGTAATTCTAGGATGCTAACCAAACTGCACAGAGCAAATATAATTAAACTTAAAATCAATTGATCAAATGAAGAAAATGTTTTGGTTGCTGTATCTGTCGTAAGGATGTATCACACAGAAGACTACCATCAACTTGTAGAAAGTAAATTTTGATTTACTCTCATTTGCTACATGCTCTACAAAAAACAAGTACAACCTTTCCATCAAAAAAGGTGGGTTCAGTAACTCATTTGTCCCCTTCGTAGCATTAAATCACTTCATCTTATTTAAGTCATACACGCTTAACTTTTCTACATCTTTGTCTAGATAATTTTCCTGATTAACTCTGCTCTGGACATCCACCTTCCCCTTCCACCTCTCCAAATTAAGACAACATAACATATAAACACAAAATGGGGATTTTCAAGTTTTTGTTTTTAATCTTCAATTCAATCACCTGGGACCAACAAGCTAGAATCACTAGCCATTTTGGAATGAGTAACTTAATACGCAAAACACAGACTGTTCAAAATAGACTTATTGAAAGATAATCTGAACAGTATCTGTTGTTCTGGATATAGCAGATATACTGTAGATTTTTAGCATACAAAGGAAGGAAGTCTCCACTGCAAACAGAATGAAAATGAGAGCATCCTTCTCCAGATGAAATTATGTTTCAGCAGGGCCTGAATTTCTGAAAATCAGTCTGGTGTACATGGTAAACTTGTCCTGATTTCTGTTTTCAGCTCTGGAGCTTCTCCACTTTACAGCATATTTATTCCAGCAGCAGCAGTGGTACCCCTCAGAGTGGGCAACCACTCTGTGAGCTGAAGTGGTATCATCAGATGTTGTAATAGGAATGGTCACAGCTTGCAGATCAAAATTTTAAGGCAATAAAAGCTAATCACAAATCAACTAACCTGTGTACCAGTTTTCATTCGTGTAATTGGTGCACAAATTCTAACAGCTGTCAGTTGTACTACTTCAACTTCCACTTTGTCCTAAAAAGCAGGAAGGGAAGACATTGTTAACACTTGTCAAACGTGAACTAGATTTCACTTTCACAATCTATCCACTATTTTGCCATTATCTAATCACTACTGCCATGTGATTTGCATGTGACATCACAGAAAATACAGAGGGACATAATGCAGTATGACTGTACAAAACTACAAAAGTATTAACTTTTGATTGATGGCATTTAAAATGCCACCTAAACTTTTCTTAAAAAAAAATCTGCTCAAAATTACTGAGGACATGAGTGATGGAACTGAGAGGTGACAGACAGCAAGGGACTAGATCATAGGGGTCCCTAGGAGAAAAGGGATGAATAAATTCAGAATGTAAAGGAAGACATTGAGAGATTTAAAAGAAAGTGAGAATTGTAAGCAGCAAATAGGACAATCAAGAACAAAAGAATGATGTGTGATACTCTGATGTCTCCTCTTCACATATCCTGACATTCCAGATATATTTTATTCCTACTGTACACTGGGAAGGAAAGGTCAGACCTGGACCTCATTGGGCAGTAGATTTAGCTTTCAAGTTCATTCTGCTTCCTGGCACAGCATCAGGCCAGACTGCTGCCCCACATTACAAAGCAGAGATAGAGAGATATAATTTTTTTTTTCCCCCAATTACTTTGTCTCCTCTTGGCCTGTGGTGACATCTTTCAAGCAACAGAGCTTTGTGGTGTGCAGCAGCTGTTCTGCCTTGACCTCAAATGAAGAGCAATAAGATTTGGCCCAAGTTCTGTGAGTCCCATGCAAGTCCCGGGGACTTGTACTCCCTTATAGGCCAGCTCCCTCACACTCAGCTAGTAGGAAATTATATAGACAGAGATTCTCATGGGGTATCAGGGATTCATTGCTTGAACTTTGTAGATGGATTCAGGCCACAGCATGGGATGACAGCTTTCTATATAGCCTATACAGCCTTAAGCTTATAGCTTAAGAGACAATGTGTTTCTTAGACAACAGTTACTAACTTCTACTGACATAAGACACTGCTACACTGTAAGGTGATGCAGGTAAGGACAACCTTCTGCTGTTTTAGAAAGATTTCTTTAGATGGGCTTTTCTAGATTTACTAATAAATTCTAAAGCTATCAGACTATTTATAAAGCCTCCCTGGGTTATCAGTAGACCTTGTTTTAAGGTACAGTGAGATTTAGCTATCTGTTGAAAGTATCGGCTGTGTCAGCACACACATCAGTTCACAGGCCAGAGTAAGAAACACTGAGTTTTCATCTCCTTAGGAGATGAGGAAAGTGCACAAGATAACATTACTAATCCAAAGAGACTATTTGCCCCTTTTGAGCCAAACCTGAGTTAAAAGAGCCTCTTTCAGGCCCAACCAGTATCATAAAACATTACCTGAGACACCACAACAAGCTTCCCTGTCTCTGCATCAATAGCTTGCACTACTCCTGTTACTGTTCCATTTCCAATCGCCACTCCTCTGACAAGGCCGGTGCTGTTCACTGATGCAATTTTCTCATCGCTGATGGAGAAAATGATGTTGGACTGAGGTTGAGGGCCTCCTTCTGAAGTGATCTATAATAGCACACAGAACAACTAACATTAACTCATCAGGTATTTCTTCTTGTCTGTGTCGTGTGGGACACCCCTCCCCTGCTCAGCACCATGTCTTCAGTAAGAAAAGTCTGTCTGAACCTTCCTAGGGCATCTCAGGGCTTATTTCTCCTGTACACTGGTGTCCTTGCATGATGGCAGACTGGGAAATACGTGAGCTAAGCACAAGTGGTCTATGTGCTTTAGAGAATGTAATAGGCTGACGCCACATCCAGCCCAGAAAAATTTCAGAAAAATTTACCTCACTTTTTTCTTCACCATAGTACAGCTCTGCTCTGTGTTTCAGTTTGTAGAACTAGCCCACTACGCTTAATTTCATGGAGATGACAGTTTTATTAATGCAGTGCTGGTATTCAACTGGAAAAGTTGTCACTATCTTGACAAAAATAAATACAAAACCTTTGATCTGGCAATATAGTAAATGGAAGGTGACTCAAGAATGAAACTAGTCTTGTTAGAACTTATTCATCAATGACCTGGATGAAGGGACTGAGTGTAACCTCAGATACAAAACTGGGAGCAGTGGCTGATACACCAGAAGGCCCTGCTGCCATTCAGCCAGACCTGGACAGGCTGGAGAGTTGGGCAAAGCAGAACCTAATGAAGTTCAAAGGCAAGCGTAAAGTCCTGTAGCTAAGGAAGAATAAACCCACACACCAGTACAGGCTGGGGGCTGACCTGCTGGAAGGCAGTTCTGTGGAGAAGGACCTGGGAGTGCTGGTGGGCAGCAAGTTGCCCACGGGCCAGCACTGTGCCCAAGTGGCCAAGAAGGCCAGTGGCATCCTGGGGTGCATGAGGAGGAGCATGGCCAGCAGGGCGAGGGAGGTGATCCTGCCCCTCTGCTCTGCCCTGGTGAGGCTGCATCTGGAGTGCTGTGTCCAGGTGTTGGGCTCCCCAGCTCCAGAGAGACTGGGAGCTACTGAAGAGGAGCCAGCTGAGTGCTACAAAGAGGGAACGAGAGCATCTCTGATGAGGAAAGGCTGAGAGGAGCTGGGCCTGTTTAGCCTGGAGAAGACTGAGAGGGGAGCTTATCCATGCCTACAAATATCTTAAGGACTGGTGTCAGAAGGATGGGGCCAGGCTCTTTTCAGCGGTGCCCAGTGACAGGAAAAGGGCCAACAGGCACAAAATGCAACACAGGCAGTTCTGTCTGAATACAAGGAAAAATGTCTTTACTTTGTGGGTGACAGCACTGGAACAGGCTGCCCAGAGCAGATGTGGAGTTTCCTCCTCTGGAGGTAACCAAAACCTGCCTGGGACATGACTGTGCAGCCTCCTCTGGGTGAACCAGCTTTAGCAGGGGGTTGGACTAGATCCTCAGAGGCCCCTTCCAACCCTGACAATTCTGGGATTCTGTATTCAGTGTGAATGCACCTAAACTGTGAAGTGGAATATCTACTCCTGAAAAATAAGTGATATATATTTATTTTCACATATAAATTAGAGAAAATGTGTAAGAAGATGCCTTACCTGAATCACTGCCCCAATAATTAGGGTCATTTTCCTTGGCAGCAGTCTAAATGGAGGAAAGACCTAAAAACAGGAATATGAATACTTGTGTTCATGCTATTTTTATCAGGTAATTTATGTCACCAAACAGCACATACAAGTGAAAACTGGGTCTTCACTTGCTTAATTAGAGTAAATTGAGCATGCATAAACTTATCACATGCAGTTAAAAATCACTATGAAATCTGAAACAGACTACCATTTGGGTATCTTCTGGACAGAATAATCTGGTTTACTTTTTCTGGCAAATTCATTACTGTACTATAAACAAACTATAATGAATTGTTCCTATAGATTTTATTTACGCATATATTTTATCTGAAATTATTTACTTCAATCTGTTGTGGAGCAGAGTTGATTCTTTGTCCTCTTCTGTCAGCAACAGTTGCCATAAGACTAGTCTGACCAATGGCCATCCCGTGCACTAGAAAAGCAGCAGTATGGTCATCAAGAGCTTCACTGAGCGGGCTGCAGAAAAGAAACACATTAAAATGGAGAAGTTCATTGAATAAATTACATAAATAACAAATGTAAAGGACCTATTTGGTGCATAACAGTTTTATCATAAGGACAACTAAGTGACTATGTCTTAAGCAAAATTAAGGAAACCATCACATTTCTACATGTAACATCATGAAATGGGTAGCCTGTGTTTTATCTTAAAATGAAACACATGAAATTAAAATGAAACAAGAGTGTTAGCTGATTCATACCAAAACTCTACCAGGGAGCCCACTGGTAGTTTGACCAGTATGGGTAACAGTGGCACAAGCCCTGATTACGTACCTTGACACTATTTAACGGAGTGGGACATACAGCCAAGCAGTACTGCATGGTGTATGCAAATACATACACACATTTCCCCATACAAAGCAGAATGATTTTTACCGATTACCTCAACATTAAAAAATCAACAGTCCCAAAACCTTCTTTACTGTGATTTTTATTATTGTGTTTAGAACTTGGAAAATAAGGAGCTTCGAGGAATAGGATGATCTAAGCCTATCTGTTTCTAAAAGATTAGGTAACAGACAGTATGAGTTTGGTAACGTCACGTATGTCTTCACAGAGTTCTTCATCTGACATTATTTGCCAAATCACTGCTTCTAAGATGCATAAGGCTCCATTAAATATTAAAATGTACGAATACAGTTTAATTCAGTCAACAACACTTGACTGTTAACTTAGGCAATTTTCCTGACAAATAACCACTTTTTACCATTTAAACAGGTAATTAAAACTTTACAAAATAAATAAAAACTCATTGTATACTACCATGCCTCCAAGCTCATACCTTTACTTACTTTTTTGCTTACTCTGCCTATAAACATATTTGCAGATTAATAAAAAGATCCATTAACTTACACCAGTGAAACAATCTGAGATGCTGCTCTTAGTTTTAGATCCATGACAGCAAAGTATTTCGCCAGAAAAGGTTTCTTAGAGTCATCCAGAACTCTGACATAAGCTTTAACTGTTTTTCCAATCTCCACCTGAAACAGTCACATCCGATCATTTTTCATGAAAAGCATTTTCATTTGTTAGCATAAATATTTTCATTTTATTTTGTATTACACTTTTAGAAGAGTATTAGAGATAAAGCCCCAAGGTTAGACTAGATGAGCACTGATTTTAAAGAATAATCCCTGCCAGCTACAGTTAACATCAAATTAAATAAATTCATTCAGGTCTTTCAGCTGGCAAGGGCATAATTAAAGCATTCAGAAATATCAACACTTATTTTGTATAAGATGCACCCAAGCTGGCAAGGTAAAATGAGTTGGACTTTTTTTTGTTCATTTTTAAAACATGACATACAGAAAGTGACCTTGGGGCAAAACCTACTCCTAAAAGAATTGCTCTCGTGCACTTTAAACAACAGGAAACATAAATTAGTTTGTTCATATAAATTATGAATTAAAATTGCTGTGTAAATGCAAAAGTTGAGATTGCTGCCGCACAGAACATGAAGACACACTTGATACTCTCTGAAAGCCTTACAACCTAGAAGGATAAATTTGGGAGGGAGAAGCAGAAGCACAGGAAGATCAAACTATTTCTCTAAGGTCATATAACCACAGCCGACGGCCCTAACCACTACATTGTATCATCTTGTACATGTCTCATCTTCATGTTCATGATCAGCACAAGGAATCAGGACAGCTGAATCAGCCAATAATGCTGGTTTCAAGCCACTAACCTTGTCAACAACTCGGACATACAGTTCCTGTATATCAGAGACATAAATTTCAGCTTTAGCTGGTGCAGGGAAAGCCAAACACAAGTCATGAATCATTACAGTCACTGATCCTGGAAGCAGAGGATGCACCTGCAAGGCCAAAAGAAAATTCTATTATAGCACTTCTTATTTTCATTTGTTTGTCATTCACAGTATAAAATTTATAGCACTTTCAGGACAGACACAGTTGGACGCAGAAGTCTCTAGGCCTTAGACACAGATAAATCTTTCACCAAAGTAAAAGTAAAGCTGTAAAATGTGTGTAAAAGTATCATACTATTAAGCTAGTGCAAACAGCCTCTGGGCAGCAATTGAATTAACGTTATCTTAATTGAGAAGCAGTTTGGCATCCTGTTATTCTCCTTCTGACATCAGAAGGACAAAAAACCCCACAACAAATCATTCAGAGCAATGAAACTTTTCTTAGCGGAGTAAAAACCAAAATTTTAAGAAAAAATAATAATCAAGAACAGAGACTGGTTTATAAAGCATTAGTATTGCCTCCTACAAGATTCACACTTTACAATTATTGCCTTTAATCTGAATGAATAGCCAAAATCTGGTGGCAGATTTCCAGTAAGAAGATGACTGACATATCAAGTATTTCTTTGATACACCTTCTTTAACACAAAGAACAAGTATGTTACACTTCTAAGAATACAGTGAGAATCAATCAATGAAGAAAGAGATCTCTGCTCACAAATATAAGCCCTCAGAACTAGGCACCAGCTGCAAAGTTGTCTCCACACACTTTCTCAAGACCATGCACACACCTGGCTCACATCACCTTTGCAGTTCTCTTGCAATTTGCCTGACTTTGCCACACACCTCATGGACAACCCCAACTATTCTCTTCACCTTCACAGGTACCTTCACTTTGGCCAGAGACAGTGCAGATGTTTGGTGTCCTATTCTATGCACTCATCTGGCTTATGAAGATAAACTCTGAAACAAGGGGTGATGGACAGCCAGCCCCCCCCAGTTCAAAGGAATTTGTTACAATTCATAGCATTACTGGGCAGCACTACAGGAGTTAGCAGTAAGAGCAGTGGCATGAGCTGACATTTTTTGTTCTTTTGAGGGCACCACTCTTGCTTCAAAACAGAAAGGAATATAAAGTTTTATTAAATGTCAGCTTTCAGAACAGCAGCAGTTCCTGAATGGGGTGACTAATACAGGTGCTGGGGGCACATATTAGCACACAGCCACAGAAAGCAGAGCGGACATGGCCAGGAGGCAGCAGCCAGCACAACCATGGGGAGGAAGATGTAATGGAGCTCCGTTTGGTCTGGGAGACCAGAGAAAAGAAGCTACTAGAGTAGACTGCCAAAAGGAAAGCAGGGCTACTACAGTTTACTAAAACTGTTCCTGTCCCAGCTACTTCTCCTGTTCTCATCTCCTATTAGGTGTCCAGTGGCTTCCTAGTATACAGTGTACTCCAATGTTTACCAGTATTCATTCTTCCCCCCCACTACCACCCACGTCCAGAAAAGCTGCTGTCTCAAAAAAAGAGTAAGAGTACAGAATTTATCCTTGGCAGCCCCAGTAAAAATCTGGGAACCACTGCTCCACACAACTTGAATTTAATTTCTCAGAATAATTTACTACCAAGCCATCCTGTATCAAACTTGGTTCCACTGATACCTGCCATGGCATCAACCTGAAACATCAGACTGAAACTTGCTGATTTTCTATCTTTATCATTATTTATTACACAATAAATCTGTACATTATAAATTTGTAAAGATTACTCTTTAAAAAAAAGCTTGTCACTTCAATTCTTGCCTAATGAAAGCTACAATGCAAATATATAGTTTTATTGTTGTTCACTGTAGAATGCATCTCATATGCTGGACCTAGATGAAGTCAAGCACAGCTGTAGTTTAGTTGCATCTTCTAGTGGAAAAGTGCGTTAAAGACTTAATATGGAGATGAGAAATCAACCGTTTCATAGATATTTATCCACAAGATCAGGATGAAATACTGTGATACCAAAATATCCTGAAATAGCACTAGAAGAAGAATTGGAAGGTTTCAGAAGTACTGGCCTACAACAAATATTCAAATACTGTTCCTGAAAACAATTAATCCTTTTTATAACACTTCTGAGTAATTCTGTCATATTATTTTTCTTTGTGTTAATGAAATCAAAATATTTTACTGCAGAACTGTAAAAGGTAAAGGATAAATTGGTATTGGCTTTTATCTTGTACGGAGTATAGGTATGCATCATAACTGTAATGAAACTGTTTCCTATACCTGAAACTATACTTGCAACTGTTAATGCAAAGATCCCCTGCCTGAAGCTTGACTGTGACAGGCAAACACATCCAAGATTCAGTTATTTTTTCTCTATCCACATGCACTGGAAAATGACCAACAGTGATGAAACTGCATAACGATACTCAGATCGCCAAAAAGACATAAAATAAGAAAGTACTTCACTCACCACAGCAATACCTTGAGCTTCCTCATGAGCCACTCTTACAACATTTGCAACACTGGTATTAATGAAAAAATATCCAGAACCTTCTTTGATGAAAAGTTCTGCCTGAAAACCAGAAAAGAATATGAAATTAGATTGTAGGTATCTTTACAATAACAATATAATTTTTGCTGTTTTCTTCCCTGCAGTCAGAAAGTAGCAGAATAACTCCTTACCTGTATGTCAGGGTGATTGTAAATGGAGACATCAGTAGGGTTCACTTTCACATCTTCCACTAGTATAAGCTCAATAGTGGCAGACACTGGTAGAATAGGTTCATACTGAAAGAAACAATTCTAGCTGTTACAGCAAACACTAAGTGCAAGTCTTGTATATGCAGGGAAGGACACTTAAAGCAGATGAACAAAGGGCCAGAGCTGGAGAAGCTTAGGTCAACAGAATGTCCACAAGTTCTAGTAATTGGCTCAGCTGCTAGCTCTCTTCTACAGGTAAGGTCATATACAGGACATGCTGCTGTACTCTGCATCTCTGACCAAGACAAAGAACAAAGGCTTACGCATTAAAGAAGTAGCAGGATCAGTTAATCAAGTCTGACATACATAGATACAATATTAACTCAGAGACATGTAATAAGTTCATACAAAATGTTTAAGCATAGACACATAATGTTTTCTTCTACTTCGAGCTCATCTTTTTAGGATTCTTCCTAGCAGCCTGCCAAAAGAAATTCAAATTCTTCCTTAAAAGTATGTACATACACACTGGACCAGATGCAAGTTTAATCATTCACTCATAATAACATTAGCTTAGAAAGGGAAAACTACTTTTTTTTTTACAGGAAGTTAGTATTATTATGTACCCACTTCACCTAATTAGTAAAATTATTTCCTTGATGTAGAAAGGATGCCATCGTTCCCTAATGACATAACAGGATGTTCCACTTAAACATGGAACAATGATCAAGATGTCTTAATATACCATCTATTAGATTTTTATTTGTGGTTTTGTTCGTAAGAAAGAAGTACAGACAGGTTTGAAAGCAGAATATAGCAGTCCATTTCTTATGTATTTGAAAAAAGTAGACAAATTACCGAATTTAAAGACATGTAGCTGTAGCAGAAGTAGTATCTACAACTACTCTTCAACTATCAAAAAGATTCCCCCCAAACTTAAACACAGAGACTAGAACTTTAGAGAACTCTGCTGCCATTTTACAAGTGTGTATCCCACACTGAAATAAAATAAACCTCTTTGAACTTGAGCCAAAGTTTAGAGAATTCACTTTTCTGATTATCTCTAAATGTAAGAAATGTTGAACATTGGTTTAATAAAGCAGAGCACAATGAATTAAAAAACGACTGCAGAACACCAAGTGTTCTTATTACAACTCACTTTTCTTAAGAGGAAAAAAAAAAAAGAGAAGCAAGGATCTTAAGTGGCAAAGTAACCATGTCTCTAAATTAACAATTTTGACTAAGTTATAGTCAAATACTTCAATGGAAATGCATCCACACCATGCTTCCCAAAAAGAGCAGACTGGAAACCTCACTGAAAAGACAGGAACAAACTGGTAATACAGATCATCTTCCAAAGAATTTTACCGTTCAGATGCCAAACCTTGGACATACTGACAGAAATCTGGGCCACAGGATATTTCACATTACTAGTGCCCATCTGTTACCTGCTTTGAATCAAAAATACTACAACCTCTAGCTCCTTATTTCACTCTTTGTCTCAACTCTATTTTCATGGTACATAATTTAGAAACGCATATACTCAAAACCTGCTTAAGTCTTGCTTAAAAGTATTTAACAGAATTTCAGTGTAGTGAAGCAGGATATTTTAAGAGTTAGTTAATAGGCATGTCAGGCTGTTCCATAGGCTGAAAACTGTCTTTATATTCAGTTTAAAAAAAGTGATACAAACAGAAAATTGCCATCTGTTTACATCCGCCTTCTTTGTTTATCATCACTACTTTTTGCTGTTGTTCTTCCCTATGTTGAATAGCTAAACTATTTCAGGGAGTGGCTAATGACTTGTCAAATTAGAGCTTGAGCTTATGGCTGGCACTGTACAAATTAGTAGTCTCTCCCTTCTGTAAGATCAATGTGAGATTAAAGTAAAAAAAAAGAAGTATTAGTCAGAGCCCAGATTTTCCATATGGTCCATATGAGGACATCAGCCAGCTTTTGCTTTGCTCGTGCAGAACCTTTCTACTCAGATCTGCAGTGGAAAGAATACATTTGCTTTCCCCAGTGACAGCTGCACTAAGCACATGGTTGCTTTAGTGAAGGACAAGCAGCAGAGATTCACCAATTCATTAAAAAACTGAAACAAAACCAACTGAAACAATTCTTTGTAATACACTTGTCCAGATGGTTAGTTAAAAAAAAAAAAAAAAAAAAAAAAAAGGAATTGCACGTATTTGATATGGACAGCAGCACACAGTGCAAAGGAAAGCAGGAAAACCCACGAATGTTATAACAACATTGTGGTATGAATCCGTCTTCAAAATCAACTATGGAGCTGCCTAATTTTTACATTACTATGCACCAAGGAAATAAATACAAAGGGACACTGTACATTAAGCATCATAGCAACATGGCAACAAAAAAAATGACAGAGTTCCAAGTACCGGTGTTTTCACTTTAGCTGCCTTGAGATGAGATTGCTGGTATCCTGTTGCAGTTGCAGAGATGGCAGCTGTTCCAGACTCACGATGAACTAGAACAGTTTGTAAACCTACAATCAAAAGTCAAATAAATCAGATTATGAGGAAGAAAAAGATGAAATATACACTTCTGATCTCTTCTATCATTCTAAACAGACAAGGATTTTCTCTCTCACAACAGATTCTAGGCGTTGGGTTTAGTTCTTTTTTCTTTCTGAATAGCACACACTCAAAATGCATGTTGAGGATAAGCTGAAATACGACTGTAGACTACAATAATTTCTTCAATCAAGCTCAGACATAACCAAATAGATTTAATCCTGACTTCCTTCAAGTAATAAAATGCTCATTTCAACTCACTCATACCTTGCATTTTCTTTTGACCATTTCCATCTTCTTTCACAGTCAGCTCCATCGGCTCAATATTAGCTAACGACGTTTTTGTTGATTCCCAGATGACACTAAGAGAACTGAAGTTATCAAATAGACTGCCCTGTTGGTCATACACAGCCAAATTCAATACTGGATGGCGATAATTTGAGACAGGAACCTGAAAAATAATGAATACCTTAGACTGAACAGATGCAAGAGGATTTTTTTTAATCATTAAAAGAAAAAAAAAAAACAAACATATGCTAAGTTCCATGAGATTTATTATAACACCCATTACGTGAGTAATTTTCACTAAAATGAGCCCTCAAGGCAAAGTCATTAAGCTGTACTTCAACTGCAAGCGGTTTTTGGGGGGAGGTTGAGAGTAGGGGTTTTTTTAGGCAGTAAATTACATTAAAACAAAAATCTTAAACCAGTTTAAAACAGCTTAACTACAACGTCTTTGGAATTCAGAAAATAATGAAAAATACTGCTATTTGTCAGAAGACATAACTCAAAATTCTAGCGTTCACCTTGTGAAATGCATTAATAATAGCAGTGTACTGACATAGTCCGATACATTAAATGGAGCTAGAAAACCAGGTGAACTCTGAAGTAACTTACAGTATGCAAAGATCTCATCTTGTTACTACATCAAAGTTACTTAAAATGATTCATCAACTCAATACAAACTGCAGTTTTATGCAAGTAGGATGACTTTTATATTTGCCTGGTAACATTAAGATGACAAACCACAGTTTACTGAGCAAACAATGTGACGGCACTCATTAGGATATAGAGGAAAGAGTGCTTTATGCTTGATAATCTACATATATGCATTATCCATTTATTGTGACTCAGATTTGCAAAGCCAAATACATCGGATGTCACTGAACAATACTCACTGTATATGCTTACATAGGTATCTTCACATCAGCAGTGTTTGTGCCTTTCCCAGTAAAAAACACACCAACTTACACTCATGTGTAGACTCTGAAGTAATACATGTATGGTAAAATATGTCTCTATATAGTGAATTGAGGAGTTATATTGGAAATATTTCTCTCCCTTTTTTTTTTAAATAAGAAAGGCGTTCATCTCAAGACAAGTCAGAAAGCCTTCCTCACAGTGACACTTCTGTGAGAAGCCACAATTCAAATGCTTTTACATATACTCCTACTTTACGGTAGGTCCCTTTATAAATCTGGTTGAACGATGACCCTAGGAAATCCACATTCAGGCTGCTCTCTGCAGAAGCTGACAATGATACAGCAGTGCAGCCCACAACACGAGAGTTACTGCTACTCTTGCAGCAAGTCAGATGCTTTATTTCGTACGTGGAGGTCCAAACACTGATTTTTAAGTTGCAAGAACACATTCTTTTCCTGTCACTTCTCAGGCTTACCACTTGCTTGTTTTGTTGCAGCAAAGGGCAGGAAAGATCAAGCTGAGGACTTCCATAAACAGGAGTCAAAGTCAGTCGTGAAGGGACAGCACAGATAAACTTCACAACAGCAGGCTCAACCGCTGGAAAAGGGTTGGTGATTGAGGGGTTGTTTCCAACTGTTAAGGCAATAGCCTGTACAATTATGAAAACAGGCAAGTGAGGAAAAGGACTACTAAGTTCAGGCATATTCTATTTCACAGATCTCAGTTACACTCCAATGTCAGAAGCAAAAATACAATTATTGGGGATTTACAGCACCACTAAGACACAGGATGACGTAAAAGGCAGTGCGTATTTCAAGAACAGTTCTATACTATTACCAAAGTATACTTACTATTCCTGGGAACTTTTCCTGGGTATTCATGTTTTCTACTACCAAACTTTAATCAAACAACCAATCTTTTGAACTGAAAAAACCTAACAGACAGGTGTTTTTCTTGCAGAGTGAAAACAGAACAGTGCAATGACAATATTTATAGTCATTTCAGTGTGTTTAAAAGCATCTCATGTTTTATTTTACATTCCAGTTACAGCTCTCAACGAAGGATGGTAGACAGACACAGCCATGTCTATCCCAGCAGGCTGAGGTAGCTCTGGTTACCTGCCTCACCCACTCATGCACTAGCGCTAGCCAGAGCCACGCAGATGTGGTCTGTCCTGAACAACACTGAGGACTGACAGCCAATGCATGTCCAGTCACAGACAACAACAACATATTCTTCCTTTCTGAATTTGCATTTCTAGAAATACCTACACTTTGTACAGCGTACACTGTGGAAATCAGTTAAACCATCTGGCACCCACGCCAAAACGCTTAGGCCTTGCAGAATTACAGGAGAAAAATGTCAAATCAAAGCTAAATGCTTTACAGAGTGGCCAGGGTGAGTAAAGCAGGATAAATCACTTCTGCATGATGGAGAAAACAAGACCAGGTGGAAAATTACTGCAGTCACTGTTAAAAAGACTGCACAAATATTGGAGCAGTAAATTCATATGGCTGTCATTTGTTTGAATAAAGAGAATTACACTGGAAGGGAACTTGGTTAAGGGGAGCATGTCTGACAGAAGAGTCAGTTTACTGCAGCAACATTCTGACACGATCCTATTTATGCAAACTGAAGCAGCACTTATTAGTATGTTTAACACATTCTACAACATAAGGTTTCTGTGACTTAGCTTTACACTGCAATAAACCCATCATAAACCACTTTATAACAATGTTATGAAATGCTCACTCTAAAACCTGTAGGCATCACAACACATAAACAATACACTCACCCAAGTTCTTTACTGGCATTTTATAAAAACTACTCATTATATAAAAGGTATACGGTATCATAAATCTGAAGCCTGTCCTCAATTGCCTCAGCTCAGTGTTTGATGGAAGGCAATACAAATAACTTCTGGCACTTACTTGCTCTCCTAGGCTTTTGCAAGACACTCTAACCCAATGCTGGATGCTGTTTCGAGACGTTGAAAGTCCAAGTAAAGACACACCAATACTTTCTGCATCCTCAGCAGTGATGTTCCTGAAGAACTTTGAAGGTTCTTGAACCCATGGTCTAGGTCCCCCTTCAAACAACATATCTTTAGAGGAACCCAAAGTCACCAAAGCAACAGATGGAGGATCAATACTCTGTAATGAATAAAATAATTACAAATGAATGACTCATAGTTTGGTTTTATTTTGCAAAAGCAACTTCTTTCATAATGGAAGTGATACCTTTGTTACTTTGATTAGACTATGATTTTTTGCACACAGTGGTTTGTAAGCATGGTTATTTAAGATAAGAGGTGTATTAAAATAATTAGCATCACCTACAGGAATACTGTCCAGTTGGATTACGTTCAATGGAACCCACAGATCCAAAGAAAAGTTTTAACTACATTCTAATCACATCTCTTTCAAGAAGAATTACAGCAACAGAAGGACCGTTAACAGAGTCTTCTGAGCACATTCAGATAGACAATATTCTACTACATTTTTTTAAATAGACAGGACTTTAAATGAATGAAATAATAAATTTTATTTACACTTGACAGTGCTCTCTCCAGCACAGTTCTGTGTAGGAGAATAATTACATGCACAAATTTTACTTCAAACCTCCATAACAAATTCTACAATGATGTGCATCACTAGGATAGCCTGTGCAGTTTATCATCACAGAAATTAACCTGACATTTTAATACACAATAACCATTAGTAGCTTGTGTTCCACATCATCATACTACTTTGGTGTTTAGTAAGAAAGAAATAGCAGCCAACATAAAGGATGGTTCAATTCTTTCCATAGATGCATCTTGGTAGAAAAAGAAAGAAGGCAAGGGTTGGCATAAATGTTCCTCCTTCCTCTCATTTTCTCCCTGGTTATATTTGTAATAAAAAGGTAAAGACCCACTGGAAAGCCATAAGATTTAGTTTCATGTGTCTGTCTGCCCTTTCACTCCCATTTATCTTTCTCCCACTTTTTATGTTATTATTATTTTTTAAACAGGTATCTGACAGAAAGATGCTGCCTTCTATTTCTGGGCATCATAAATACTTCATTCTACAGAAAGGAGAGAAAAGAAAGTGGAAATCATTTCACTTAGATATCTAAGCACAGTTCTCTTTTTCTTAAAGTGCACTTATTGCACCCTCCTTGTCAGTGTGTATTGGCTCTGTTAAGTACCCTAGAATCATTTAACTGTATATATGAAAAGCAGCATTACAAAACTTCAAGTAGTAAATGTAAATGATACCATACATATGAAAAATTCCTAATTAAAGGGATTATGCCCCTCTCACATTGCTGCCAATAATAGAAAGTTTACACATTCTGCTTAGGATGTCTCAGCAGCTTCAAATAATTATATTCAGTTATTTAAGGTATTTGACAGAAAAGCATATTTAGAAAGCAAAATCATTATTACAGTCATAAATCTGTATGATTTGCACAAAGTTTTGTTTCAAATTTGGGGGGACAAGCTACAGTCAAATTTATTAGACTTCAGCTTTGTGGATTCAGTGCTAAGTCTCTGAAGGTGAGGGTAACATGGTTTCATATTTTCATGTATTGACCCTGTGCTTAGGTTTGTTCTTCCTGTTTTCTGTAGTGAAATGCCCAACAGTGAAATTTTTTTCTCCCATTTGCAGGGAAAAAGCATGTATTTTCACAGCATATAGGCAAGCCAGCTTTGCCTTATTGCAAAAATCAGTTTATATACTATGAAAGCAGAAATCATAAGCTAGGTCTATTCCACTTGCCATTATAGACACAGAATTGTGACTGCTCCCTTTATTACCTTATTAAGCCAACTGTTAGTCAGTTAAAACGGACAGTCAATAAAAACTGAGTCTTGCATAATTTTCCACCCATCTAGAGTCTGCTGAAAAGTAATTTACTAATTCAGGTGTGTTGTGCAAAACAAGATACACATCCTCACTTGGATGAAGGTTGACTCCTGTTACTGTCTTGCACATTTCTTCATATTACAGCAATTCTTACTGTTTTGCCAAAAGCCTGAAAAATGGGCAAGGCTATCAAATTCACTCTCCAGAATTTGCAACAATCTGTTAGTTTGCTATCGCATTACTTGCTTCTCTATAGTTGGCTTGCAATGTCCATGTAGGCAAACTCTACTACATACATGGTCCACAGAGAAAGAGTTAAAACACAGTTCCCCGGAACAGTCCATGATTTTTCCTGTGAATCAACCGCCTACCTCTTTTTTTTTTTTTTTTTTTTTTTAAAAAACATACTCATTACTTGCTATTTATCATTTAAAGACATTTTAAGTAACAGATTGTTTCAGGAACTGCAAAACCAGACTTACTTTTAATGGTAGATAAGCAGCAATGGTGATGCTGGTACTGAGGTGGACATTACCATGGGTGTAACTAACAACAAGTGCTGTGTATCCTTGAGTTTCAGCTTTCACTCTGACGCCACTACAAAAATCAGCAGTCGGCTTAAGCCTTCCTGTCAGATAAATTAAAAGCCTGTAAATACATACTTGGAGATAAATGCCAAAGCATTTTAATGTAAGCTCAACACAGCTTTCCTCAACAAAAGCGCTTCCACCAGTTCTCCAACCAAATGGGTAAAAATGTTTGCTACTGTCTTTCATCTCAAACCCAACACTTCCCAAAGCGTCGATGTCTCACAACCTTCTTTATTTTCACACTATACTAAGGACATGAGTCTTTACTCTGGTACGAACTAACATAACTTCTGTTGCTTATTGAATATTTTCATCTTGCTGTACTATAATGAAGCCAGCTTATAATTAAGCACGAATAAGTCACACTGCTTAGACAAGCTTTACTGCAAACTGTAGGCAATACATTGTTTCTCTGTAGCTGAAAGGTATTTTCATGACATTTCTCTGCTTTTGATGTTTGCGAGGGGTCTATTTTTTTCTTTTTCTGAACAAACTGTAAAACAGCTTACTACATAGTGTACATTTAAAATAGCTGCCTCTCAGGCAAGCAGATGGTACACTGTAGACTGGTTTTACTGGCTCAGTAGCACAGGAAAGAACTTCCATACAAGAGACACTTGGAACAAATTAACGGTATGTCTGAGTAACATACTGAATTCAGTAGACACAGGAACAAGTACATTGCTCAGTGTCCACTTAGCCCAGCAACATTAATGGCAATCTTTAAAAGTAACATGCATACTCCACATTCTTAATAAACCTGACGAGGCATTTCTTACAGCGATGAACTTACATGAAGAACTTTGGAAAATTTAAGCAGCTGATTGTCTCAGCTTCTTGTGAGCAAACAATGAACCATGTCTTCATAGAACTGAAAGTACTGCTGGACATCTGAGCAAAGCAGTTATTAATCTTAGTGTTCTTGTAAGTTTTAAGTGCTATCTCAAAATACAGTAAACATGGACCCCTCTATGAGAAAACCCATCAATTTTGTTACAGATGCATATTAAAAACAAAAAAATCTGTAGAAAGGGAGCCTACACATATCCAGTAAAGTAAGTGCCAAAATGCTTTCAGAGTCCCCCAAAACATCAAAAATATCAAAGGGAAGTTCTGCATAAAAACCTAAATACATCCTCAAAAAAAACCTACTCTGATCCCCCCCCCCGAAGTTAAGGACCTCTGTGGGAATACTATACAGAGTAACTGAAACAGTGATTTAAAGGAGATGTGTGACTTGGTAACACCTTAATTTAACTTTCACAACAGGGAGGGAGTCAAATCACCTTGAAGTGGCTTGAATACACCACGGGTTTCTACTTCCACAACTAGATCAAAGTGTGAGCAGTCACTCAGTGGGACCATCTCGCCCGTTTCAACGTTTGTTAGGCCATTAATCCTCAGAGGCAGCTCCAGTATTTGGCCAACACGTGCTTCAACTTGACATGGTGTGAACTCCATCCCACTAGGTTCAGTTACATACACCTGAAGGAGTAAAGAAACACAGGACAGAGATGTACAAACATAATCCCACAAGAAGGTACCAGAAAAAGTAAAACCAGACTTCAATATGCTCTCCTTATTTTAACTGGCCCTCTCCCAGCTGCTGACTTCTCTCTGAAGGCTGGAAATAGTTCTCAGATCCAACATTGCTTTTGTGTTCACCTGCCACAGCAAGGTATCAGAAAGGGCCAGGAAAAGCTCGCTACTATTTTCGGGCTCCTTTCCCATACAGTCCAAACTCACACTAGCTTGGTGATCCTTTTACTGCTACTTCAACAATTCCCTCTTCTGCTTTGTTGATTTTAAAGTGTGGACTAAGTTGTGTGGTATCTCCAGGAGGTATTATCACTAACTGGGACAGATTTAATATCCAACCTTAACTTTCACAGCATAAATATTTGAGCTAGACCTGACATCGTTAGCAAGGCTCCTCAGCCTCCATCACTCACAGCAGCAGGAATGCAGAAGTTAAGGGAACTAATAACCCAGACATTTCCTCCATGGCTTTTTTTGTTGTTGGTTGTTTGCTTTTGTTATTTCTTGCATTCCTGTTGGCAAAATATTTTTCAGGGTGTTCAGTAATCAACATTTTCCCACAGTAATCTGTCAGAAATCTAAAATAAGCGAACAAGTATCTACTGCCTAATCTAACAATCTTCTGCTTCAAAAAGTAAACTTTATTTGAGAGATACTTTTGAAAACAGAAGGATTACTTTCAGAAATAAGGCCAGCATAAATAGATCTTTCATGCTATTATAGCTGGTATGTTGATGAACAAGCCTTAACTGTATTATTTGTACTGTTATACTGATTTTCTATTTTTTTCTCCAACGTTAAAGAATCCGCCACAGATTGACTGCACATTTTGTAACAATTACTATGATCAAAGCTTTTCATTTGCAGTATCTTAACTTCCTAACCATCTGTAAATGTCTTCAAGATAGAATATTGAACCATATGGTACAGAGTTAAAACTGTAATCCTTGTGGAACGTGGCTAACTATTCCTAAAACTTGCTCACTGAGGTCAGTAAACAGAACTCTTCAGAGTTATTCTACAAAGAATGCAATTCCTAACACAAGAACAAAGGTATTCAAAAATAACCTATTCAGATTGTGCAGTACACCGCTCTGAAAGTGCACATGGAGAGAAGTATTTTTTGTGTCTTCAGGCTTTGACTTATGTTTGGGGATAAGGAAGAACGAAGGTTTTTCAGTTAAAACTTATCTCCTGCTGGTAACTGTCACACTGCTAAAAAGCAGCATCATGGGTTGTCCAGAGAATAATTTCAGAGCCAGTCTGTAAACTAAGTTCTGCACAAATTTTAATTCATGTCATTATTTTAAACATTTATGTTATTTTATGCATGAAGTTTAGTACCTCTCAAATCCATTTTATAGAATTGTCAGAAATAATCTGAGCACAAAACGCAAGCTAATTTGCCCTTCAAAAAACCCAGCATCAGTAGATGCAGCTGTTCTGAGTAAAACTGGGTTAGAAACATCTTTCCCAAAACACACACAAAACAAAGAAGGGAGGGGAGGGGGAGGCACAGTATCTGCTTACATAGCGCTTTCTTCAATATGGGACAGACCTTGACCAAACACATTTTTTAACAGTTTTGTCAAAAGGGATTTCTGTGCAAGTGCAGTACAACAATTACAGCAGTGCTACACATGGGAATACTTAAAAATTACGAGGTATTTCGTAGACCTAATGTATGTGCATTTGATGCAATCAGCTTGTTCCTCCCCAGCTGCTAAATTACAGGCATGTATCCCGGAAGGAAGGTGCGCTGCCCCAGGGCTTGCAAGACTGTGCTTCCCAAATCAACTTATATGCTCTTCAGAAGCAAAGACCACCACCTTTACAAAGCCTTAGCCAGATGGGACGTTGTCTGCCAACCTCAATAGCATCCGCTTGGCATAAACAAACCTATTTAATTTATGGCCATGCAGTTAGACCAACACAGCCTCTGGATCCCAGATTAGTCACACATGCTACAGTACACTATCTTAGTTTTTCTAAGGGCAGGCGTGAGTTTCCTCTTCTGTCAGGTTTCCATTCCAATGCTCAGCTCTTTGCAAAAGGCACAGAGTTAAAGCATAGATTAAAATGCCTGAATTTGTGAAGGTAGCAAAGCAGTACTACTTCACAGTAGCAAATATACACCAGAGTAATAAGTGCTTACTCTTTAGTTTCTATTCTATCATGTTACAGATCTGGCAGTTCTTAACAGCTTGACAGAGAGAGTAAGCAGACACCATTTCATTAAGGAAAATTATTTGTGTGCAAAGGACACAAGGAGATATTCCCAGAGCAGTAACTTTCTAGAAAAAAATGTTAAAGGTTGGTTAATGCTGTAAATTTGCAGTGTTAAACAGAGCAGCTTCTTCTTCACCTGCCTTTGCATACTCTTTCCTGTGGGGCCATTACATATACTGCTCCTGTATTTTCTTCACTCCATACCACACACTGATCACCCTGACCAAACTCTAAGAACAGGGTATGATTTGCACAAAGATCACAAAATTCATCTTGGGAGTGGTATTTTTTCATTCCTATTTTCTCCTAATTTTCCTAAAAGATTATTTTTTCTTGGCCAGCTTTGGTATCTAGATTCATTATGTGGCACATTTCAGCCACTTCTCTAGGCAGGAATTTCCTTGTGTACCTTGGTGTTATCAGTCACCGTTTTACATCAAGGGAAAGCACCCACCTCTTACCCTGCAGAATACATTTTTAGTTTGGCTTGCCTGCTTAGGTGACGAGGCCAGTAGCAAATTAATATTCCTCCTTGCACTCAAAGCTTTCAACAAGGAAAAAGACTTGCCAAGGAAAGCAGGAAGGGGACAAAACAGGAGTAAAGTTAATGCAATGGAGAGAGCTTGAATCACTTAGCCTGCCACCAGGGCATGCAGGGACTCTTGGAAACATTTTGGGAAGGGGAATGCCTATGGCGTTCTCAGCTTCTTCACTGTTTCTAAAAGCCATCTGTTTCTAAAAGCCATATTCAAGAGTAACCCAGGGTAAATAAGAATTTTACCTTCATTTCTCCATAATGCAACGGATTCTGAACATCAATTGCCTGAATAACACTGACACCAATATCGCTTCCAGTTGTCATTACTCCTTTGATTGTCACTGTAGCGACTGTCTGGTTAGAATATGACCAGCTGAAATTTCCACTTCCACCATGGGCCTAGAATACAGAGAGAAAATCTTCCAAATATTTTATGAAGTATATGGTTCTTACATTTCTTAGCTGTCAAGCCTTTGAATACCTTGCATGAAGACCAGGGACACACTGAGCAATGCTATTATTGAGGAAATACAAATAAAATAACACTTCAGAACTTTCAAATAAGCAAGGTGAAGTAAGAAGATTACTACCCTTCATTCATTTTAATTTCAGCTTTCCTCACGCACATACCCCGTGTGCTCACCAGTGCTGCTAACCCAAATACTTGCCTCCCCACTGCAGAAGCGTGATGCTCACAAATCCCAGTGACTGACAGTGCTTAGAGCCAGCAGAGCATTTCACAAATCAGCACGCTGGAGGCCTAGCACCTGGCATTATCGTACTTCTGAAAACTCCCACTGTTTCTCTGTTCCTGACGGCCAAAGTTCTGATTTTGGGTCTCAGGGCTGCTAACCTGACACTCTACCTACTAGCTCTTTCAATGGGAACTGTTACGGGACCTAAAGGGAAGAGACAAGAAGGTGGGAGGCAGGGAGAGAATGAGGCAAAAGGGGAGGGGGAAAAAAATAAAAGAAAAAAAAAAGTCTCTCTTGTTAGCATTTACTTCTTTACTTTTATGCTGAAAATCATCACAGCCTCTTGCTCTTGCAGCCATTCAACAGACATGCTGTTCCAGCAACTGATCAGTCATGGAATAAGCAACAGGCACATAGGGAAACTGCCCTGTCTTGCCACGAGCACCACGAGGGCCTGCGGAATGTGCAGGTGATGCTCCCACAATGGCTTTTCAAGGACAGACTCAGTAACTGCCCAACTTAAAAGCTCAGGTTCATCGTGCCGATTCCCATGAAAAAAACCCAAACCAACAAAAAAAAGAAAACCTCACCCTCTTCCTAGAGCTCTCAGCTCTTGAAGGGTTGTTTCAGAACTAGAAGAGCTTAAGCGAGTGGAATTATTCTACAGAAGGGTACGAACTAATTACTTGATACTGTGGCTATCATCAATAGAGACAAATTATTACACTCTCTTTCTTTATAAGCACTTGGCAGCCAGGAAGGGTAATAAGATTTGCTGCAGGTTCATACTTTATAAAGCAAAGGGCCAAAAACCATTTTGCCAACACAAGTGGAGTGTTGTCCTCCTAGGTGTGTAATACTAGCTACTGAAGAAACAAATTATTACAATGCTGTAAAACGTATAGGTTTTAAACATCATTATTGTGAGCTATGGGAAGTGTCTGTTGAGAAAAATACTATGCAGAAAGGTATACTGAGAATAATGCATTTTTAAAATGCATAAAAAAACCCCAAACTTCCACACTCCAAAATAAGTTTTAAAGTTCCATCACAGTAAAACAAGCGTGGAAATCAGAGCAATTTTTTTGTTTATGTGTATTGTTTTAATTTCTTTAACTTCCTCAGCATTTGCCCTAGCTCATTTTATAATTAAAGTAAAAATTAACAAGATTATAAATATTGTCTAGAAGGACAGCAGAGAAAATAAACAAATTACGCAGAAGTTTAGCTAATAACTTTTACGGGGGTGGGGGGGTATGGGTGGGGTGGGGTGGTGTGGTGTGAGAATCCAAAGGGTACTAATTTCACTTTTTCCTTCCCATCAGCATGCACAACCTGATTACACAAAGAACACTGGCGAGGAATAATAGATAAACAGGTAACAGTATGTGACAGAAGGAGATGCATGAAAAGTAGCAAGAAACATTTAAAGAATGTAAAAGTTCAGAATGTTTTGTAATTATATTTTCAATTAAAATGAGCAGAAAAAATAAAACAGAAACACACAATTCTTAATAATTCTATGGAGTCACCTCTTGTTGCTGTACAAACCAGAAGAATTAGCACTTTCTTCTCTCTAGTAGTCAGTTTGCACTGAGGAGAGAAAGGGTAAACTTCTATTTCAGTCTAATCATGATCAACAGCCTGTAAGCTGAACTCCACAAACTGACTTCACATCACCAGTGACCATGATGACCTCACTAGAAAAAAAAAAATAACCTCCACATACTTAACTTCACAAAGATGGCACTTCACTTCTCGGAAGGAGGGAAGGAAAGAAACATCGGGTTTTTTTATTCTTAGCTGGTTTTTTTTTTTACTTGCTGCAGAAACCATCTTATTAGCACAAACATGAACAAAGCAACTAACAGAAAACTAGACAGCTGACAAAGTAAAACCTAGAAGTCATTCTGACACCATCTGGAAGGAGTTAGTTTAGCTATAAACAGAATTTGGCTAGATCCAAAAATCCCTTTCAACTTATTTTCAGAAACAGTCTAGTCGCCAAATTAAAACAGCCTGCCTCAAAAACTATCAAGTAGGAGGCAAACACTAATCTACAGGCAGGAAAACAACAGTCAAGCTGTGTGCTATTGTAAAAAACCACTAGTATTGTTGAAGGGGCAGACTGGGAAAATGTTATCAGTTTCAGTAAATATAAACTAAATGTTGGGAGAAAAAAAGTTTTTATGTTTTTAATGAAAAAAAGTCACCCTACAGTTAGAATACTGATGCAATTATTGGAGTAACATGAAGGAATATTCTCTAATGAGATATTTGACGATATATGCAAGATAAGGTGAGACAAGAATAGAACTGTAAAACAGGCAGGAAACAGAAAAACACGTTTACTTTCCCTTAGTGGGAAAACTCCAGCAGAAGTTATGATGTACTGAAAATGCAGATTTGTACTAAGAATTTTTACCACACTCTGCTGGTGTGGTTGGGTATAGCATGAACTAAACCAAACTAATCCCACAGAAATTAACAGTCCAGCTGACAGCACTAAACTCAATGGTGTTAACTTCAGATTTACACTAGAGAATGCAGTTTTACCCCTATGAGATTGATTTGTTTACTTCAGATACCATGTGTCCCACTGCCTCTTTTGTATACTTTTTACAGGGAGACCCAAAACTGAGCACTACTTCATGCTGAAAGGGAGAGGTAGGAACCGCGCATAAAACACTTGAGTGCAGGATCTGGGTATCATTGTACTAGGATAAAAGTCTGGGCCAGGGATAAACAATGGCCTTTTTTCTCCAGTTAGACTATACTCAGGATACTGGAAGTATCATTGAATGATCACATGAATACATGAAACTATTTGCTTCATGAAGTGTATGGAAGGATTGACAGACAGGACACACAGAAGAAACAAGAAAAAGATGTCCCTTTAGAAGGGCATAATGTAAATGAAACTGTGGCCTTTGCCTCCCTGTAACTTTTTATTAGAAGCATGAGATGTTTGCTGAGTGAAGGATACTGATGTCAAAGGTTGACAGGGCATGGTTCATTAATCTTGTCATGCCCTTTTTCCAGTCATTTCACACTCTTGATTCATACTCACATACTTCTATCCCTTTACAGTAAATGGTAGCCTCTAATCATTACTATGAAGTTGTGTACCTAGGATGTCTTCTGTAATTCCAAACCACTCAATGCATACTTGTGTGGTGCATGTGTGAGGGAGAGAGGAAGTGAATGAAAGACACAAGATAAAAAGTTGGTGGGGTTTTTATGTTTGTTGGTTTCTTGTGTGCTCTTTTTAAACTACACTAATTCCTGCAAATAAGATCCAATGAAATTCCTTCAAATAAAGTTTTGGATGTCACTGTGCCTGAAGTACCCAACCAACTCCCTAGTGGTTACAGGCCTCGCTGTGCCTGCTTGAGCAATACTTCCTGCATTTACATACTACTTCAGCATACCTGTATGGTGTACTGGTAAACTCCGGCTTTTGGCTGCCAAGGAAATGTCAAAATGCTGGGTGAAACAACTATGGGAACATATATTTCAACATCTTGCTGGTTTCGCACTGGAACTGGTAATGTATGAACACCTCCATCCTACAAAAAGCAAAAGCACAGTATTATAAATGGCACCATAGTGCCTCCTACAATTTATGTTTAGTCATATATAGAGAAGTTGTTGAAAACATCTGAGAGAGGAAGGAAAGCAACTGTTTAGGGTCACTTATGAACACCATTACTTGTGAGCAAAGAGCTCATCACAGCAAAATGTACTATTGCATTAAATGAGTAGTATTACTGTGGAGATACAGCTGCCCACATTAAAAGGCAAACAGCAGTAAGAAATACACTTTCACTACTCCTAGTTTTTGACACCTTGTCTGCAGAGCTAATTCAGTAACTCCACGCCTGCATTTACCACTTGCTCATTCCACTCTGCAGCAGGTGAAGACAAAACTCAGCCTAACAGACCCATTCCTCAGCCCATCTTGACATACTGGCCTTTACAACTTGGCTGTAAGTGTAATGCCGTAACTCTGGCACAACTTATTGTTTCTTATTGAAGTTCTGAAGGAAAACCTTCAGAGCTCTCAGCAGACCTCACTTCACTGAAGACTACCTCTGACACAGAGAATGAACACGGTTTATCATATACAAGGATCTACTAAATCCTACTCGGGGAATCACTAGAACTATTTCATAGCAAATGGGTTCAAGTGTTGAATTTTTCCAAGTTTCAAGCAAAAGCAAATCACTTTCACACCACATGCCCTGGTTAGCCATACCTTCAGCAGCCTGCCCAACTAGCAAAAGTTAATATTAATTTTAAGAAATTTGCAGGCTGATACATTTGGCAGATTTTCATTCCAGCATTTAACATCACTTACCAAATGATAGAAAACTTTCCAAATGTGACTGAATGCAGAACAAGGCCAGGGTATGACACTGATGATCCTACCACAATAAATTGTAAATTTCAATCAGAGAATGTGAAAGGGCCTTTGCACCGGCACACGGAAACGATATGTGCCCACATAAGTATCTGCCATGAAAAAAAAAAACAAGGCTGTGCACCACTAGTTTTAACAGGTGTTTGCCACACACTTGGTAGCAAAATCCCAGTCTTTATTTAGGCAAATCTTCTGTTGACTTAACTGACAGTTTTCCTGAGGTAAGGATTTTAGAATTTGATTCTTAAATCTGTTTAAACAAAGGTGGCTTAGACCCATGTATGTCTTAGGTTTCCTTTTATTATGTGACTATTAAGTCACTACTGCACAAGTAAATTATTTCTATGCCTACCAGTAAAGCAAAAGAGTTATTACGAAAACATACCTGATCTACTACTGATGTCAGTGCAGCATCAATGATAGTCTGACCCTTCTTCACTGCTTTCACATAATGATACGATCCATTCAGAGATGACTTCAGCACCTCAAAATATTCTTTGGACAGCTTTGTACTAATTCTGATATTCTAAAACCAGAACATTAAATAGATATTGCCACAGGTAACTAACATGAATACTGTACAGAAAGCCATAGACATACTAGCAACAAATCAATGAGAGAACAACCATTTAATAACACAATTCAAAGAAACTTATCTGAAACCGCGTAAGAATTTTTCCCTATGAAAATTTCAGTCTCTCAGCAAGATTGTATCTTTCAGACACGGCATTAACTCCAAAGAAAATATTTACTTTTTTAAATTATCAGCAACCTGAAATTAAACACAAAATGTGCTAATATTTATACTACTAAATAATTCACATTTTACAGTAATTTCTTAATTTTGTCATTCTTAAACTGAACAGGGAAGGAACATGCAAATATACCACCCCAATAGCATATGTCTGAGATCTAGCTGAAACTCAGATCTGTATCTCAAGAAGCAAATTAAAGCAACATTCCCATAAATTCAGTATTCTGAAAAGCATAGTTCAATAAATTTTTTTCTGCTAGCAAATGAACTATTGATTTTATTTTTTTTTAAAGCAATGTATATTTGGTACCTAGTACCTAGAATTCATCTTATTTAACTAGCAAACAGTGAAGTGTTTTAGTGCTACCTAATCCATCTAAGCTTTTCCCATAATCAACGGAAAGGACACAGGTAGCTCCTCAAGGATGTTATAAGCCCACCTTGCACCTCATTCTTTAATAGGAAAGATTGCCTCTAGACATGAAATATTGTATGTGATGGGGATTGATGAGATGAAGTACCATATTAGTACTGCTCTCCAGCAGTTACCCCAGTTTGCAATTTCCAGTGCAATGCCTATGCCACATATTTGAAGTGCACTGTCCATCTTCTTTTAGTTTTTTTTCTACAGTACTTAAGACTCCAAGGGACACTTTCACATGAATCTCTGCTTTATTTTACCAAAAAAAAACCCCTCACAACAAAACAATGAGGGGAAAAAAGAAAAGGCAAGAAGCAATATGCTTTGAAATGTCCTAACTCTGTGTAAATAAGAAACTGCTTAACTAATTTCAAAGAAAGACAGGATTTAGGAGACAGGCACTCAGAAGTATATCACCATTTCAACTTACATCAGATAAATACACCTTATGGCTTGATTTATCATACACTTCAATTGTTATTTCATAAAGTCTGCCTGTTTCCAGGATCCATCTGTCACCTGGATGAACTGTAAATCCTACAAAACAGGAAAAACTGAATAGCACAAACCAACAGCCTCTTTACATAATGTATGTAAGCATTTTGCTTCTGAAGATACACATTCATTGTTTTAAGCTGCTGAATACAAAGATGAAAGATACTTACTACTAAACCTATTTTGCACTGAGCTACTTTTCTGAATAAAATTACTTTTCTGTGAAAAGCAATACCAGAAATGGAAGCATGTATATACACAACGACAGACACCAACACAAAAACAAGAAAAATTATATTAAGTGATGAAGAAAACTGCAGCCAGTACCAACCTAAATACTTAGGATTTACAACATAGATAGTGCTGTTTGGTAATCTGGAAACCCCTTCCATACGAATACCTGAAGTCTCAGTAAAGGAAGAGAAATATTTTGACAAAAGTCAAGTAAAGATCAGCTTGTTCTTGGGGCTCCTTATGCCTCTGGGTATTAAAGCTAATTGTACACTGAAAATAAATGTTCTCCCCACTACCCTGAAAAACAGTGAGCATTTTAGAGAGATTTCACTGGAGAATATAATGCTCTAAATATAAAAATTAAGTAAAGCCCCACCACATTTCCACACTGAATAACGGGAACACACATGATTTAATTGATCTTTTGCCAACGTAATTTCTTAGCACATTTCAAAACATCAGGCAGCTCTGTTGGACTGAATTCACAGCAGTGATGCTTTCTATGGCTCTACCAGGTACTCTTGATTTTCAAAACTACTGGTACAAATGTAGATAATTTTATCTTTTTATGCTGCAAAGGGTGGAAATTTTGCCTCCTGCCATGAAATTCCGGATGGAAAAGCATCACCTAAAAAGGATACTCTTGTGCCCAAGTACAAGGTTAGTTTGTCCCTGCTGCAATGCAGTTACAACGGATGTTGCCTGATCCAACTTGGCAACTGGCCAAGACGGATCTCCCTCAGGACCAAGTATGTTGTTCTGTAGCTGCAATCCATACTGATCAGACGGCATCATCAATTCTGTACATAAAACAAGACAACATATGAAACAACAAAATCAAATGTGTCAGTGTTTGGATGCTGATAATTATTTCTGATTAATTTTTACTGATGCCTGGTGCACACATTAAATCAGTATTTTTAATGTCTTACGGAAACAGAATTTCTGTGATTACATCAACACACACGCACAAAATTAACTTCTTGCCTAACTTTAATTTCTTTGAAGCTGCAATTTTCAATTAACATCATCCCACCCTTTTGACCTAACATCCAACTCATTCCCAGCTTCAGAAGTGGCCAAATAACTTTCTATGAGTTACTGATAATTTCTGCTGCTCCATTCTGCACTACTAGCTGACATAGTGAGCCTAGTAATCATTTATTTAGTCTCTTTCAAAAAATAATGTCAGTCATTACGAGCACAGGCTCATTGTAAGCTGCAGGCACTTTTCTGTTAGAAAAGTTACTAATTAGATTTGATTTAACTAAGACAGAGTTTTAGTAAATGGAAAATAAATGAGTACATCTAAAATGACAGTTAGCTCCTATTCGAAGTTATCCCTAGCTTCGTGTCCTTCACAAACCTGCAATAGTATATCCTTTATAGACACAGTTTCTTTGAGAGAAAAATTAAACAGCTGTATCATGTGGTTTAGGAAAACAGTATTAAATATTAAAATATTTAATTTAATTGATTTATTAATTATTAAATCTTAGCAAAAAACACAACTTCTCAGCCTTTAAAAATTCACATAGGGTTAAAAAAAAAACCAAAAAAACAAAAAACACACAACCACAAAACACAGGACAAACCTGTAATCTTCCCTTGCCTTATTTTCTGAACTCTGTACTGAATTGATGTTCCTACCAGAAGATAAATGTCATATGCTGGATTCAAAAGAATGTTTTCCAAAATTAGCAATCTGACTTCTGCAGGTTGTACATGCTATTGAGGGTAAAGAAAAAGAAAAAGCAACATTGAAAGCAGTTTACTTGTTTGAAACAGACCACACAGTAATAACTTAAAATCTGTAAGTGAAAAATATTACTTGCTGTAATTGGCTCTTTATTATCATCTCAAATTCAGTCACAACAGGGACATGCAAAGCACAATGAATGGTAGGAAGATCTGCTCTATGCATACTGTGCAAGGCTGAAGAAAAAAAATCAAGTTTGCATGGGCATGATTTTGGTTCAGTTTTCTGGAGAATACAGATAAACTTGAGGCAGATGCAAAATGACTATTCAGACATCTAGAAATTTATTTTCCCTACTGTAAAACATGGTACTTCCACACAATATAACCATTACAACTTCACTGAGGAACCTGTATCAAATTCACTAGTCTTTTAGATTAGGAATACAACAGGTAATTGTATAAATTCCATTACAGCTGTTTGAGGGATGTTAACTGAAATGGCAGTCCAGCAGCAGTGACAGATTTAAAGGAACTACTAACCAGAAAGCCATAAAAAAATTGCAAATGGAATAATATTATTTCGATTTCACTTACAGTATTCGCTCAAAACTAATTCAGAAAAATATTAAAACAGAAAGCTAGTAAAGCTACAAGCATTCAAGGAAAAAAAAAGTCCGCCTGATACACAGGATAACTAACTTCAGCAATTAGGTAGAACTGTAACAAAACCACAATTCTTAACATGCACTATTATTTGTGCCACGTTATTAGTATTACATACATTTAGGTAATATTTTCATAGAACACTTTTTACAAGTATGCGTTTGATAGTCCAAGGCAATTCTGCTTTAAACAAAAACATTACGTACAACATGTAGTAACACAAATCTGCAAAAACAGACTGCAGATATGAGATGAACTTCAGAAAAACTCCACTATTTTATAGAAGGATTTTTTTTTTAAGGTGCAGCATTAAATTGATACTAGCACAACTGCAAGTATTCCTGCAAGGGACAACCTGTAAGAACTCTCAGGTGTTTGCAAATTCTATTAAAAGAAAAAACACCTCTGTTACTAGAGTTGAAGGAAAAACTCAGTCACTGCAAGTTACAAAGAAACAGCATAGATTTATTTAACAGCTAAAAACACTGCCAGTGCTGCAGTTTAACACCCTTGTAGCACTGACATTCTGATCCCAAAGCCCTTGCTTGGAGAGGAGCATCCAATGAGGTAGAATTACATACCAAGTATCCCTAAGACACCCATTTCAAGCACAACAGGAAATAAAGGTATATCCAATATAGTAATCCTTGTTCTAGCTATTTATTTATTTATTGAAAAAAGGACCTAAAGTGTTCTAGTTGGTTATTTTTAAAAAGAGGTAAGAGGCCAATGCCCTATGCAGCATGATTCTAGGTTTTATATATATAATATGAATGACTACCAGGAATAATAAAACTGTACAGAAGTATTTGAAGTGTATTCCTCAGGGCCTTTTGTCACAGTTCAGTCTAAGAATGATGCCTGGCACATGCTCTGTCCTGCACTAGGTAACTGCACCAAACTCCAAACCTTTCAGGGCGATCAAGAGCAGCACTGTAATCTTTTGTGATATGGACTACAGAGTTGATCCAGTAGGACAGAGATGCAGCACTGATATCCACAACGTGACTACAGCAGGGCAAGCTTACAGTACTCCTGTAACACTGGACTAAAAGACTACATAACTGGGGGGGGCGGAGAAAGAAAAGAAAAAGAATGCAAGTTTCTTACCTTATAGACACTTTCCTGTATTCTTGCTTTCAATTTAGAACTCCCTGTTTTCATTCCAGACACCAAAATGGTATCTCCTTGCTTACCAACTTTTTCCATCTCCAATATATAGGAAGGTGGAATGTAAGTGGATTCTAAGAACTTGAGTATACTGAAAGGTAAACCAAAAAGTGAACAGAAAATTGTTAACTAATCTTTGTAAACTCACAAGAAACACCACCAGCATCTATTCCCAGCTATTTCCGTTTTTAAGCAAATTTAAGATGTCTGCTTGGGACCAGCTATCCAAATTTTACTCATTCTTCAAGATATCTGCAGCTAACTTCTGTGACTGATAGAAGTTTGTTTGAAGCTTGTTTGTGGGCTTTCAAGAGATATCAGAAGACTGCACATGTTGTCTACAATGATCTCTCCAGTTTTTACAATAGGCGTAGACTGCAAAAACTCTCTATGTTATTGTAGAACAACTGATGTGAAAGACCCAAAGCTTATGTTCATAAAAGCAACAGCTTAAACCAAAACTTAACTGTGACCTACAGGAAGAAGTTAGGATTAATTTAATAAATTACTATGAAAAAAAATGTACAACCAGAGTACTTGTAATAACGCTTAAGATATTTCAGTTTGATGTGATGACAGAGGAAAGGAATTTGCCATGAATGTGTAAATGACAGGACAGAAATTGAAAGAGGATCATCTTCTGAAGTTTGCCAGCTTCCATATGCACATGATCTGTTTGGCTTTATGTGCACTTCCACAGCACAATCAGTAAAGCCATATTGAGAACAGTTATAAATATTAACATTTATGACAGTTCATTGTTTATTTTGCAAAGCTGTAACATGATTAGAACATTTTTATGTTACCATAGCTGTGCTAACAGTACAGCATATATCAATATTAGTTTGGTTAAAACCACATCTCTAGCAAATACACTGAAACAAAAAGGACTATGGACTAGGACTTGGATTGTAAAATGCACTGAACAATTAGCACACTGCCTGGCTGTCATTATAGATAGGGGCCATATACTCGTACCTGCAGCTTCAAGTGTATTATGGGCTTAACAGGCCTTCCCTTGGGTAATGCTGTGTGTTTGTTTCTCTAAGGCTGCATAATTGGAGTTTGTGTTTACCCAGCAGAAAAAAAGTCCTATTTGCTACCCCTACCCCATTTCTAAGGTATTTGGAACATAGGTTTGAGGACTGAAGTTAACTGTTAACCATTCTTCTCTCTAAGAGAACTGGTTTCCCCACATGCCAGTCATAGAATCATCCTATGAATAAAGCCAGGTTCTTTAAAGGAAAGTATAGTTTTCTACATTATTTTATGTCCCACAATTTCCCTATATTTTGCTGGAACCTGTTTTCTGAAGTAAGTGAAGTCTCTGGTGCAGGAGTTTGAATCTATTTCATCTCATAAGCTTACTATACGTTAGGAAATTTCTGACTAAAGATGTATTCAAGAAGTGTCTGTAGACTGCTGTGTGACAAAAAACAGTTTCAGGTGTCTGGTTAAATTCATGTATATCAGGGAGGCATTTTTTTCTACCAACATTCATGTCAAGCAAAGTCAAGATTTACCACATAAATACTAGCATAATACCACAAATAACAGGGCCCCGCTGTGTTAACACCAGCTGGTATCAGTGCAGAGGTAAAATTCTTGGAGTTCAATTTGAAAAATATCCCTTACTACTAAGCAGCTTTCAATTCTGGTTATTTTAATAAGGATGGAACCCCAAATTTCTGTTTGAAGTCACTGAAGAACAGAACTACTAAGTCATCGCTGTAAAACTACACCGTACATATGCTTAATAAAAAAATCCAAACAAACAGAAACACACCACTACCATAACAGAGGCCAAAGATGGTCAGCGACAAACACAGGAGGAAAAAAACATTAAAAAAAATATAATCATAGGGTCTGGATTCTATTCCTATCCTTGCCATAGGTGAACTTTCTGACTTTTGGGCAAGAACTTCATCTCCATTAAATGCAGGAAGAACTTCCTTATTGTACAGAAATGCTAAAACACACTTCTCTCATTAGCGAGTTGAAAAGCATTCAAGATCTTGGGACAGAAGGTTCCACAAAAATTCCAGTTAACTTATTGAGTCAGTACAAATGATGAACCGAGAATCATGACTTATTTATTAAGCAAGTGCTTTCCATTCATTGCTCTGTCTGAAAGACAATATATTGAATACCTTCATTGAATGCCTTTCATTTAATTATGTCACCTGGCTTTATGAGCTGTAGCTAGCTCACAAGCAGCCACTTGGTCAGTTCCAATTTAAATATTAACTACTTTGAAAGCTATTTCAATACCAGTACTAAGTGTTGACTGAAACCTGAAACTCTTCAAGTTCAGAGAGCTCCTTTCTGAAATAGAAGAGGACTTTCTTCCTTCAGAAAAAATATCTAAAAATAAGCCTGTCTGCCAAAATCCTAAGATAACAATCTTATTGATAAATCTTTCCTTTGCACAAGATGTTTCAGGAAGATCACCAATTGCATCTATTTATTTCTAGTTGTTGCATTAGGGCTACCTGGGCTGCTCATTAACGCTATAAATTGTTAAATTAAACAGGGATATGAGTCCTCAGGCTGTTGAGCAGGCACTTAAAAAAAACATCCTGAAACAACTAAGCCATAAGCATTATTTCAGGCATCAGCTCGCAACAGCTAGACATGGGGAAATAGTTACTCAAACATGATAATTTCAAGAAAAAATTAAATTAACATACCGTAATGCACTGTGGGAATCTGAGAAGCCATCAGCCTCTGTGTCTTCTACTATTGTCCAGTCAAAGACTAACCCTGCCAATGTGCTGAAAGTGTTTCCTACAAATCAAAATCAAATTAAAACAAAAATAACCAAAAAGCATACAGTCTTCCTGGAACAATGACTTTTTCCCCCTAGAAAATTTCTGTATCTTACCCCCAAAAGAAGCAATATCTGTATTTAGTTAAAAATCACAATCTACCTTGCTTTACTGACTTCTGCAAGTTTAAGATGTTTCTGTTAAGTGGCTTTTCTGTTCACATTTTGCAACACCATATTCCACTTTATGGTTTTCACAAAGCCCATGAGATAGGTGGTGGCACCTGCACCTATCATCCACTTGTCAGTCCTCAAGACATCCTTCGCACCCACCACCTCCTTTCCCCTTTGACCACAAAACCCTTACCATTTCTTGGATATTAGCAGGACATACATAAACCTCCCCCCTCAAGCAGCCAAACAATCTTTCATTTTGAAACACGTGGATCTCAGTTCGCAGCACAGATGAACTGCACTTCCCACAAATACTGTTTTGGTTTTGAGCACAACCATGATTTATCCATAACAGGAACAAGTTTTCACTCAAAGAACTCAAACTGAGCACCTTCTTTCCAGAAACTGTGAACCACCAGAACATGAGAAATTGCAAATGGTAAAAAAGGAACAAAAAGGAACAGAAAGGAATAAACAGACTGAAAACAAAGATTTATCATTATCGTATTTAAGTGTAATGAGCTGCTAATATGAAAGATCTTACAACCTTCAAGATGAGTCTTGCTCTGAATTGCAGAAGTTGCAAATAAACACTGAACTGGAATCCCAGTATTTACTATATTTTAAAATATTTTTTCATTTGTGTTATTTCCTTGACATTTATATCTATATTAATAAAGTAAGAATCAAAGCAGATTTATCATCAGATTCTTATGCTTAAAGGTTTATGACTTTTTAAACCACAAAAATATTTTAAGACAAGGTAACACAACACACAGCCTATGTTGTTGCTCCCATTTCTATACAAATTACTGCATATAGCTCCAAATCCCAGATAAATAGGATTTTAAACACAAAACTCTAAACACACAAGGCAATATAATTAAAATTGATTCAGAATGGATTAATTAACATGCATTCAAGTCTGATTTTCTTTAATGATGCATGGTTTGGCTTTGCAAAGCTGTATTGCACCCTTTTGTTTTGCTGCAACTGAAAATAACAAGGTCAGTGGAGAAACGCCCATGGCAGCACTATGAAGAAGCTATGCCTGGACAGAGACAGTGCTGCAGCCAATTGGTAGCAAAAGCTTGAAACTGTCCCTTACAGCTTCTGAAAGACCGCCGGGCCTGGGTGTCCTGGCTCCTGTCGGGGTCCCTCATTACAAAGACAAAGTCAGGTTATCAAAGAAACTATCATGGGCATTCCCCAGACAACGAAGGGTCTCACTCGTTCAAGCCAGGATCAGATATCTCTGCAGCATGGTGGGCAGTGGCTGTCTCCACGTTAAACCCAGCAGCAGCAGCACCCAAGGAGGCAGACAGGTAATACAGCACTTGTGATGAACCATAGTACGTCTTTATCCTTCCCTGAAGGATCACACAGCTGTAACAGGAGCTGCAGACCAGCTGCCCTTCGGCCAGCTGTAACATTACCCTCCCAGGCTCCTCAGATGTCAACACAGGCAGTGACTTGCGTTCCCACTCCACAACCATAACCTCGCCCAGAGCTGCTCCTCCTCTGTGATGCTTCAGCAGAAATGTGTCTCTCTCACTGGCAAGGCTGGAGTAAATCCCAGTAAACAAAGAGAGATGTCTTGATGCGCTGTGCTCCATTGCTGCAGCAGGAAGCCAGCGTTCCTTGCACACTCACAGCCAAAGAAATGCAAGCTCACATCTTTAAGCCTTTCTCTTACTTAACTCACCTCCAGGGAAGTCATAATAAAATAACTTGAGCTAAGTTCAACAGATAAAAGAAAACAATATGTGACTTTTTCCCCCCTCTACATTCTATACTTTACTTGGCCAAATATGTCCATGATAATCTTCCTAACTTTCATTAATGATCTTTGAAAAGCAGTATTTGGGAATTGAGTTTATATTTGAAGTAGCTTATTAAAAACACGTACAAAAAGAAATCCACAATTACGTAACTGATTAAAAAATAGAAATTATATAAAAAATATATATATGTGGAATAGAATAAGGAAAGAAACTATTCCTGAAGATATACCCTGTATAATCCATAGTAGGATTCTACTCCTCTACACAGGATTAGAATCATCAACATTAATGAATGGTCTGACCCACACCAAGTGCAATAATCTGGCAATATAAAATACAATAATCACCATCTGCCCAAAGCAAATTGCACTTGGTATATCCCTAGAGCCTACTTAACAACTATACATACCAGGGAAAAAGCTCTGTCACTACAGCATTGTATACGTACAATTATTGATACAAAGCATCTACTCCCCCTCTCACACAGGCTGCACTAACAGGCTTGACACCCGTTCCTTGTGCAAGTTTTCAGCAAAATTAAGCAGATTTTTCCCAACAGTCATTGAACTGGATAACTATTTTATATTGATTTTCTCACCTTCTGAATATTAAATAAAAAGTGTTCAAGAGTCCTTTATTCAATTCTCTGACTTTTCCTGAACAGTTATATCCCTCAATAAACTTGCCACTGCTCTTGAATTTATTTTTTAGAGTGTTCCAAGAAAAAACACTGAGAGTCTAATATGTCCAAAGGTCTCCCAAGAATGGATCTCAAGGTCATTTGGGTCAAAAAGAACTGATTTTCAAAGCTTTTGAGTGTATCCTGATCTTCTAAACTTAAACAATGTGTTGACTAGAAGCCATAGGACTAAACTTCCTAATCTTCAATCATGCAGATTAAACATTCTTTGTGAGTTTGGAACCATTGCTCCTGTTCAGACTCTAACCTGGGTGGCTACAAGCACAAATTTGTCTTATTGAGCATACTTGAAAGTTTGCAGAAACGCCAAGCCAAGAATCCAGTATTACACACAGTATAAGAAAACAAAATTATTTTTCATTATTAACATCGTAACATGGTATTCATGACTTACAAAAAAATTAAATGTAGGATGAGCTCAATCACCCAAAACAAAAAATTCAACCTTTTCTAGCTGCTTTACATATAATTTCCTTTCAGCCCAGCAGTTGTCCTAAAAATCACTTGGTTTGTGTGAGTGTTGATGCATGCATAAAAATAGATTGTTGAAACTAAACTAAATTCTTACCAGCATCATAGCTCTTTTTCTGATGCTACAAACAGTAGGAAAAGCAGAAGTTTTCTGCTCCTATTAAATAATGATGCATTCAGCCAAGTGTACTGACTTTTATGATCCTAAATGATACCTCCCAAAAGTGAGCGTAATAATTAAGGAATATTAATCCAAGCAATAGGTGGTTTGGTCTTCAACATAATCTTTAAAGATACTGTTGGACACTTAAATGGACTCAGATAAAATGTTCTTTTGCAAAATTTATTAGACTACCTCAAAAGAAAAAAAAGAAGAAAAACCCCCACAACTGAACAGATTTACTTCACATCCCTGTGCAGCCTTGCTCAGCCTAGTTAAATCCCGATGGAACACTTCAACAGGACAAGTTCTGGGACTTCTTCCATTACATTTCTACTCCTAATCTGGAGGCAGAATTGTTAAGAACTGATACCTTTTTTTTAAAAAAATTCTGATTTTTATAAATACCACTAGCACTAGCTTTCTTGGGGGGGGGGGGGGGGGGGGCGGGAAGGGAAAAAAGGCAACCAAAAGTTGTTGGCAATCAGTGTTTAATCTTCCTATTCAGGCAATATGTAGATTTTATTTTACACTTTAAAAAAATAAGCTACTGAATGTATTATCCAGAGAGCTCCCTTTAAATTACTGAGTTTGGCTTCTAACATTCAATTGTGTTGCAAGTAAAACCTGTGCACGTCAGACAATTGGAATTTCAACATATATTTTATCTCTTACTAGTAAATCTCTTACCTTCAGAATCCAAAGCCTGAATTTTTAGCTCCAGTGGTGAATCTTCAAGATAGAGTTCTCTTGTTGTGGACACAATTTGGATATCATGAATTATATCAACTATAGCATCACAACGAAGCACTTGTCCAGTCACTTGAAGAGACATCAGAAAGACCACATGAAACCAGCAACACTGGACGTGCTTATCAAGAGCACCACCAAGACAAAATGCACCTCAAATGTAGCCAAAGGCACAAGACACTGAAGGAACTGAAACTGGGTCATGACCTTGACTAATAAACTCTTGGTCAAATGGTGATTGTGGCTAAGCAAGCAGGAAAAGCAGTTCCCTTGCCCACTGAACTTTAGAACAAATCTTTAAAAAACCTGTGATCTCCACCTACACTAATAATTACAGATGTTTTCTCTGAGTACAGAGTAAGAGTTTCTACAGTGCAACTGCCAGATGTGGTCCATGTCCTAGAGAACTTCATGACTTTTACCCACAGATGATAAACCCCTATATACTTCTTCATTTAGTGACTGTAAGACATTTAATTGGCCATCTGGTTTTGCCTATCTGCCATTATAAAAACTAACCTGGCACACTGTATGACAGACAAAAAGGCAATTTCCAGCTTTTAAAATGCAAAACATCTGAATTTGCATTATATAAAAAGTAGGTACTGAAAATTATTTTCAGCCACTCCACCCACCTTTTTTTTCCTCAAGGAATTACCTGTTTTCCTGTTAACATCATTAATACTTATTTGAGGTGTTTAGCAAACGGAACTTTGAAACCATATCCATGGAAAGTCTAAAATTACTATGCATATGAACAGAAATGTCTTATTTTGTGCACTTATACATCTCTGCTTTGTTTCTGAAGGATGCCAGGATCCCCATAAAAAAGCAGTGGTATGCTTACAAAAATTAAAACTTACTTATATCTTCAGCAAAGATGATACTTGTCAGACGTGTGGGCTGTGAGGACTGTGCCTGGACAACAGCCTTCTGTGAACACTGGCGCTCATCCTGATCTGCCAGCTCTATGCTTGCAACCTCTGGCCTGGTGGAGGACCTACAATATTATTTGGTTGTGTTAGCAGGATTTAAGTTACTGCTAGAAAGGAATCAAAGGTCTGGTTTAAAAGCTACAAACATCATTCACATGAGACAGGCTACACTGTCAGGATGGCAACAGCTCCTTCAGGACTTCAGCAAAAGCAAGCGAGGGCTGAAGGAGGGGGAAAGCACAGCCAGAAGCCCACCAGAGCCCAGGCAGACAAACACAGCATTCTCTCTATTGTGACATGCTCACCGTTGAATGCGATTCAGAGCTATACCCTGCTACTTAACGAAGTTAACAAAGCCTCTGGCCCAAGCATTAGCTTAGAGGTGTGGACAAGCAAAAACACATACAGAATATTGAGGCAAAATGTAGAATAATTTTAACTGAAGGCCTGTTCACCACTTGCATTCTAAAAATGTTTGAATCAAAGCTCTAAAAAAACCGCATGTTCTCCCTGATGCCAACACATCACAGTTATGTATGTTTGCTATGGCAGAGACTCTGAACATCTAAGAAACAACATTTTTTAATCAAGAAATATGAATAAAAATATAGTCAGTCTGTTTAGCTGAAGTACATACCACTGTAAACCATGCGAAGTTGTATAACCACCTTTGTTGAAACATAAGCTTACATGGAATTCTGATCTAAAATTGATGCATCTGTTACTTCCTGCTCCGACTTGTACAGCTTTTCTAAAGACACGTGCTTCAGGAATGAGCTTGTGGGAAGCTCCTCCTCAACATGGATGTGCAGCCCGGTTCCTACTTCCTCTGTGCCAAAAGCATCAAGATGAATGAGAGGTGGGATGGAAGTGTTTAAAAGTTATTCAAAAACATGCCTCTTGAAATTAGAGATGGTAGCAATGATGGTAGAGATGGCGAGGCCTGAATGTAGACTGCTCAAAGCGATTGCAGTATTCAAGCAGGCTATACCTCTTGCACACAGTTAAAGAGTGTCACCACTCTGGAACTAGGATGAGCTGCTAACTAACCATTTTGGAGAACCGTTTGGGAGAACTGCGTCATAGCTTCTCCACAGAATTCCTTGCTCCTGCTACACCTTCAGGAGTTACTGGCACCCTGCCTGGCCCCCAGCTCAGAGCCCAGCACCCTGCTTAAGCCTCTAATGAATTAAATGTCTGAAACAGCCATAGCTGTTTGTTCAGAAGTCCTGAGTCAGAGCTCTTTCACAAGGGTCCTTTGAAGGCTTAAAACAATGAAAGAAAGCACTGATGACAACGCTGTTCAGGAATTGCTTCTCCCAGATGATGACAGCAGTTCTGATGAAAACATTGCATTATCCAGTAAATGCAATCTAAACCGGGCACTAGATCCCCACCTGGTAAAGTTGGTGAAGCTGGATTGATTTAGACTTTTCTTCTGGAGGATGTTTGAAGATGCCCACCTGTGATCTATAGGAAAAAATCTTTTAACTCTGCAACGAGCCAAAGGAGACTTTCATACGGCAGTATCATGCCCTTCTCCCCAGACACAAGTTTTACACACTTTTATTACTGATAGCACCAACCAATCCAAAACACTGAAAAACAAAATTTCTTGTTGTAGTGGGTTTGCATGGCAAGGTTTTGGGAGCAGGAAGGGCTACAGAGATGGCTTCTGTGAGAAGCTGCTAGAAGCTTCCCCCATATCTAACAAAGCTAATGCCAGCTGGCTCCAAGATGGACCTGCCAATAGCCAAGGCCAAGCCAATCCGTGACAGTATCCCTCCGGGATAACATATTTAAAAAGAGGGGAAAAAAATCTGTGCAACAATTGCAGCAGAAGAGAGGAGTGAAAATATGTGAGAGCAACAACCCTGCAGACACCAAGGTCAGTGCAGAAGGAGGGAGAGAAGGTGCTCCAGGCACTGGAGCAGAGATTTCCCTGCAGCCTGTGGTGAAGCCCATGGTGAGGTAGGCTGTCCCCCTTGGCCCACAAAAGTCCACGACAGAGCAGATATGCACCTGCAGCCCCAGGACTCCCCCATGCTGGAGCAGGAGGATGCCCAAAGGAGGCTGTGACCCATGGGAAGCCCATGTTGAAGCAGATTTGCTGGTAGGATGTATGGACCCATGGACAGAAGAGCCTACACTGAAACAGCTTTGCTGGTAGAACTTTTGACCCCGTGGGAAACCCACACTGGAACAGTCCGTTCCGGAAGGACCGCAGCCCATGGAAGGGACCCACACTGGAGCAATATGTGAAGGACTGCAGCCCATGGGAAGGACTCACATTGGAGAAGTTCATGGCGAATTGTCTCCTGTGAGATGGACACCACACTGGAGTGGGGGAAGAGTGTGAGGAGGTAGAGAAATCAGGAGTGAAGTTGAGCCTGGGAGGGAGGGAGGGATGGCGGGAAGGTCTTTTTAAGTCTTGACTTTTAGTTGTCATTATCCTACTCTGATTTGAATGGTAATAAATTAAACTAATTTCCCCGAGTCAAGTCTGTTTTGCCCATGATGGTAATTGCTGAGTGATCTCCCTGTCCTTATCTTGACCTCCAAGCTTTTCGTCATATTTTCTCTCCCAACTCATGAGGGAGGGGAGTGATAGAGTGGCTTTGGTGGGTACCTGCCACCCAGCCAGTCAAACCACACTTGTTAACTAAATCGTATCCATTTAAAAAAAAAAACACATCACAGTAAGTTCAATTATCTTAGAGTTAAGAGTTGCAGTCCAGGTGAACATGGACCAATCCAGTTGTAGTCACAGGAATAAAACTGCAAGTTGTGTTTTCAACCTTAAGCAGTGAAAAGCACAATTCTGAAGACAAAATCCAGTTGCACAAGACACCAAGATCCCTTTGGTTCGAAGCAATCGGTAAGACAGCAAACTGCATTTCTTACAGAAACCTCACATGAAACAAAAACACACGTGTTAGCTCTCTAGTTCCCCTACATATGGGTCTGGATTTTATCACACTACACTGTCCAAATAATGAGGCCCCAAAAGCTTGCAGTCCAAGGGCACAACACCCGTCAGAACACTTTTAATTGTGCATGGTAATAGCGGCGTAGAGGTTCATTGGACACTACTATGCAGTATGGTATTTTTGTCTTGGGAGAAATTAATTAATTTCAAGAATTTTTAATTCATAATATTGGTGTGCTCCCAAAAATATTTTGCCTACACAAAGACTAGTTTCAGAGGATTTTGAAACAAGCCTATCAACTGCTAACTCTGCAGTTTCAAAGTATTTTATCTGCTCAAGGGAAAAAACAACCCATGGCAGCACACAATAGACAATTTAAACATCAATTAGAAGCTTAAGCCCAAAAATTGTTCATTATATTCTAGATACGTAACCTAAGTACACAAATACAAGGATTTTTTTTTAATACTAGGGTTTACAGTGTTTCTAAAATAGTACAATTTCTTTTCTATATTAGTAGTACATTTAACTTCCCCATATAGAGAGATTAATTTAAGAGCAAACAATTCGTTATTTTCCTGTTACTCTGTACTTAGGCAACCATGAAAGTTATCCAACATTCTGCAAGTTTCTTTAAACGACGTTAGTATTCACAACCAGTAAGGCTTTTTCTGCACTTGGCTGGTAGGCATTTTAAGCTAACTATGTGGATCCAACATAATATGCATGGTGGCTTTTTTTAAATAAGCATTATACGTATGGAAGTGACTTTTAATTTTATTATTTAGTTCTTTACATTGCTTAATATTCTCTGTCATTCAAATGTTATATATTAATTTGCATTCTTATAGTCTGAATTTAATTATGTTTACAACACAACAGGGGTTTCACAGTGTTTTGTATTTGTTCTTTAAATATACGGCTATGTACTGCAATACATAACCACTACAGTTTGTACTAATAGCAGTGTTGTTAAACTAAACCTAATTACAGGATATTTTTCAGGATAGAAAAAGGAAAGCACAAAGATAAACTGAAGTTTGCATTGAATTTTAGCTGTAAACTTACATACACTCCACAATTACAAAGGAACTTTTAAGCTTTTATGGCTGAATGCCAGTGAACTCTTTGCTGTCACTGGAGTAGGGAACCTGAGACTTGATACTATTTGGCCTCTAATGGTAGTTTAAAATACGATACAGATTATCAACTGAATTTCTTACTTTTTCTTTTTTTCTAAAAAAACATTTTTAGTTTTATTACCAAAAGGATGTCTGCTATTTTAGGCAGTTACCTGAACTGGGCAGGTAAAGTAGGGCCTTTCAGAGGCTTGGTTTACTATTGATTTATATTAATAAAGAATCTGTATGACTACTGTTTTTTACACAACATATGAAATATTTGTGCCCCCTCAATATCATCCAGCGGTATCAAAAGCACTTTCTATTTACAGCTAACTCCTATTCAGAGTCAAGTACAGAAAGGATAAGGCATTAATCAAACAGGCTGTATAGCAAGTATAGTGGCAGTACTCTGCTGTAACACACACGGGGATCACTATTGTGTTCTAGATGAACAAGAAAAAGAAAATTTTGCTTTAAATGGCATCAAAGACTGCAAATTATATCATCTTCCAATTACAGCAGATCTTCAGCAGCACGTCAGCATGCAATAGTGAGAGTTAGTCTTGTCAGAGATCAAAATTAGATCCTGAGAAGCAAGCAATGGAAAGCATTTCTGGCACTAGCTCTTGATCGCATACCAGGGTCTAGAAGAAAAAGCAAGGCGGGGAGGAAGCACTAGAAAGAAGAGCGAGATGAAGGGGAAAAAAGCAATTAAATGCCCCAATATTTATTTTCCTCAGAATAAAATCCTACTTACTGAGGAATTAACGACACTTGCAATAAAGGCCACCAGTCTTCTTTCCAATTTCCATTTTTGTCTGTTTTCACGCACACACAGAACCATGTGCCGATATTGTACCTACAGATCTACACAAACCTATGCGTGCACTTTTTTAATTGACTGTTCTCTAATATCACATGTGAATACTTGAATACTTCCATTATACTTAAATCAGCTGGTTAAAACATTACTCTTTCCCTCACTCAGCAATATTCTGTTGATTCTTATTGCTTCAGCGTTTTATATTGTTTTCTCATCTCTTCAGATGTGGAGATGCACCACAACTGCCAGTTGATCTAATCTTTTAGAATTTGTATCAGGCATGTAGCCAGAGGGAAATGGGACAGTGATGTTTTTAAAGAGTTTGGCAAGATTGGATTGACCAATACATTAGGCACCTCACTTCTAGTCACTCTTGGGACTAACACTGTTGACATACAAAAACGAAGAGTCTCAAGAGCCAGAACAGCATCCAGGCAACTGTAGTTGTATGATAAAAAATAGGTTCCCAGAGAACCAAGGATATGGGAACTGATCCCATTCTGAAGAAAACACAGAGGGAGCCTGGCAAAGTTCCCTCAACTCTTAAGGATTTTTAACAACACAGTGGCAGATTATCTCTTTATTGTTCACTCAATCCTCTCCTAGGATGTTTCTTATTGTACTGGGAAAATAGAAAGCAGCAAAAAAATCCTCCATCCAGTCCTGCTTTAGAAGCAAATGGAAACATCACACACAGAGTGAAGGATAAGGCTTGCACTCATGGGGTTTTATAATGGTGACCAGCCGGCATGCCCATTAACTTGAAAGGAAGCAGAGTTAAGCCAGTGATGATTGTTCTCGAAATCCAACCCAGATGCCCGAATTGTAATGTGGGTATTTTGTGAAATCAACTGGTAGACAAAAAGATTTTATTCTAAGTGCTTATTTTTGCACCTTTTCTAGCTGCATGAAGGAAAATGGCGTGCCACACTAGTGACAGTCGTCTTCCAACTAAGACAATGCAATAAAGGTTTATCCACACAAGTTGTCTGAAATTAGCTTAGCCTTACTGCAAGTTAGAAAACTAAAACTAAAATATTGCAGATTACTTCCAAAATACAATGTCACATATTGCACTATTTCAAATTACCCATTGTAAACCTTCTTACATGTAGACACCCTTAAAGCTTCCATTACTATGGTGAGACACACACACAAACCCAGCAAAAGTCTTAAAACATTTCATGGGTGTTGAGCAATTAAAGCTGCCCCAGAAGTAACAACAGCCCCTACTCCTTCTATCCTCCTTCCCAGGCAGGTTATGCTCAGATTCAAAAAACATTTTTTCAGCAGTAAACCTGCACTACAGGCTGACACACTGGGTAAGAGAAAAAACATGATTTCTTCTGCCTCTTCAACTCTGGCAGAACATCTATGCTGCAGACCCATGCTACCTACTCTGGTTTTGAGCCAACATGTAACACTGGCCTGACCCACAGCAACACAGTCCATTTCACTTTACCAGCAAGGATATCTCAACCCAATTCTAAGCTCATTTGGCTATCTACAAGAGCTTGAAGCCAAGCTGGAAAAGCACACACTGCACTGCAGCCTGCCTACCTGCCAGACAGCAGCGTAGACACCTCCCAGAGAGAGGGAGAACATTTTGTTGCCTGCTGTAATGGCCTTAAGAAGTAGGAAATGCAGCACAAGTGAGAGCTAAAGAAGGGGTAAGACTAGCAGGAGATAACAATCATTATTTAAGATGTCATTTTGTAATATGGAAATCAACAGTCAGTATCTCACACAAAATACTTTTCCGTGAAAGTCAAAGACAGGGTTTTTTTAGACCCGTAGTAAAACATAATCCACAACAACTAAACCCCTGGATTATCCGTTGAGACTGTCAGTCTTGTAGCAAAGTAACAGACCTCGATCAGCAACACTCTTATTCAATACACATTTTTAAAACACATAAACCACCACATACATCCCCTGGAGTGATAAGATCAATTTACAACCCAGTATTAGAAACATGACAAGATAAGGAGCTAGAAAATCAGCTCTACCTGCTAACTACTGCAACAGCAGCGCTGTATATAGGCTTTGGTTTCTCTGGAAGCACCTGTGCATGACACAGCTCAAACACTACTCAGCTGCTGGATCTCTCACTCCAGCTCCCTGGCACCTGCTCCTCTCCCAATGGCAGTTAGCTTCCTGTGACCTCCGTGAGGGCTTCAATAGCACACAAATGCTGTTATTTAAGGTGGCAATAAAATCTCATTTGTTGTATTTGCAGCAAACAACATTATACAGGGCCATTATCACCTTTGGACAGTTTCCTATAACCTTGCCATAGCAAAACTTCTGACTTCAATGGTCAATGGTTCAAATTCAATCAGTTGCATTTCTCAAAGTTAACTCCTGAAGCTGAAACTTTCTACCAGTTCTCACCATGTATCTCAATTCTAAAAGATATGAAATGATATCACAGACATGTAAGCATATTTATCGAGGACAGATAATTTCTGCCATAAATACCCTATGCCATGCTGCATACCTTGGGGAAAATGTTGGGGGGGGTTGTGTGTTTCCCTCCCAAAATGTTATTTTGGTAAGGCTGATTTCAAGGAGGCAATTCTGCTCCTAAATGCTTTCATTCTTCTAGGTGTCATTACTGGATTAATGTAATTACAAGATAAATACAGATGTAATTTAAATGCTAAAAATATCTGCTCAGACTGTGTTTTATCCCTAAAGATAGTACCACGTACAGTATTTACAGATGGGAACACCGTATGCTTTGAAAAAAAAGCTTTTACCAAAAAATAATTTTAACATAAAGGCAACCCAAACTCCAGACGGCACAAGCATCTTGAAAATCTGAAAATAATTTAAAGCTATGTGTGTAACTTTATCATTGCTCTCAATCTGCTCTGGTGATGATAAAACTTGACCTTTTCCCTCGGAATCACTGGAATTCTCAGACACTACAACAACTGCTTTGAAAATATCCTGCTTTCAGAGGTAAACTTGAAGCCCCAAAGGGAAACTGGAAAGAAATAAGGTCACAACATGTCATAGACTTATTTTTCATGAAATTGGACACTCAGGTTATGAATTCTGAAAGTTTGAGATGACTAATGCAGTCCTTCAAATACTCAAAGGATGTCTTTTGAAGACAGATGCTGCTTTTAAGACAAGAACAGCATTTATATGCTACCCCTAACCTTGCAATCTCCCATATTACATAACCTCAGTCCCCTTCTCAACACAAAGGGCCTGAAACTTGTAATTTCCATTCCAAATCCTTGCTTTTGTGCATGCAAATCCACCGTCATTTTACAAATCCTGGGTAAGGCACAGCCACTACTTCTTAAGTCGTTACCATTTAGCACTTCACTTTAACCGTTTCCCACCAGTAATAGCTATTACTGACAGCTCTAGCAGGAAAGTACAGGAAACTTGTCAGCAAGTAGCAGTGGAGTTGCCTGCCCCTCCAAAATACCCTTCTTTCTAATCCTCTGCAGTTCAAGGCCTGCGAGGTCAAGGATGTAGAGGGTAAGACTGCTGCAGGTGCAATCTAGCAAACATGCTCTGAGCACCAGGAGCATTACTGCTCCTGCTCAGTCACACACACAGCTACTGCTTCCTCCTGATGGTTTTGTAAGCACACGTTGAGCTTTACCACCCACATCCTGCCAGTCCCTGCAAAGCAGAAGTGAATAAATACACATTTACAACCCCAGTACAGAAAATGATGACACACTCTGTATTAAGCCGGCATAGTTTCCTTAATTCTCAACCAAAACTAATCTCTGAAGAGTAGACAGAGAGAGTGGATGGAAAAGCATGTTAGAGTCTTTCTGCATTAGGGATACAACCTGCTGCTGGCAACATAACACGCTCTGCAGTGGCTACAAATCACTCTCATTAGAGGTAGGTATGTAGACCAAATCTGATACTTCCTAGAGGACAATCTCATATCTTTACATCTGTCGATTTCAGTGAGATTTGCAAAGGTCTACATATTTCTGACAGCTGGATAGCACCCCAGCATCACCAAGTAGCTGGAAATTAGGAAAGACAGTCTACACCTCCCAGATTTTGCTAGTGCTTTGATGAGTTTGGGTTTTAAGTTCATATGATGTACTTTACCACATAAACCAAATCCTTTTAAAGATTCCGTTGTCTTTAAAGATTACTGAGGAAAAAGAAAAAAACATACTTGTGAGATTTTCACTAAAACGGTCCATATAAAAATTAAATTACACGAGCACAAGCAGCTCATCTAGGAGCCTGTTTCCGTCAACTCTTGAAGAAACTGTTATTACTGCTCTTGTGTGTAATGTGCTCAAATGTGAAAACATGCTCAAACGTATAAATTCTCACAGATCAAAGGCTGGAACAAGCCCATGGATGAGAAGTGTAGGACCAGCAGGTAAATAAACTGATATACTGTGAAAACACAGCCCTACAAGATGTATTCCAGTAACTGTCAGCCACAAAATAATAACTGAAAACTGCTATGCACATGCATCTCACACATAAAAGTATCATTCCACATATACCTTGACTGCCACTTTTTTTCAGGTGGGTATGTCCTGCTCATTACTGATCCAAATTACAATTCAGGTATGCTAAAGGAAGGACAAGGAGTCGGTAACGTTTAACATGACTGCGATGCAGCTGCTAAACCTGCACAGATCATGCTATTTGCCTTTACCTCCTGGTGCTCAACACAACCCAGACCTGCCTGCCATGAGCCCAACCCGCACACCTCCCCCTTGTGCAAGGCATGGCAGGCCTCTCAGCCACAAGTCCCTTGAGTGTATCCCATTCCCTCAGCACCAAGGCCTCCTAAAGAAAACTGGGAAAGCTTTGATCTTTTACAACTTGACTTCCTTGTCCCCAGGTGATGTGCTCAAGGTGTTGCCTATGCCTAAAGTAGCATCGAGAAGCTCTCAACATAGCAATGTACTATGACTCCTTTACATCCATACCCTGAACTCAAAGCCATCAGACCTTTGTTACTGCCCACGGCAAAGGAAGGGGTATTTTTACACCAGCAGCATAAAGTACGAGCCCTGGGTGCTGTCCCCACACACGTGGGGCTGCAGGGCAAGCATGTGTGGGGTGGTGCTGTGGGTACACAGGCAGCAGAGAGAGCACATCGGGCGGTGTGTGGAGGCAGGGTGGGCATGGTTAAACCATGACAGTGGGGTACATGGAGAAGCAGGGTGGGCATGCATGGGGTATGTGGGGTGGGTGCACGTGTGGTGTGAGGCGCACGCAGGGCACCCAGCCATGGCGCGAAGCTCCCCCACAGCAGGGACCTTCCCCTCAGGGCCTCATCAGCCCCAGCCTCCACACTGCGCCCCTCTCCTGTGGGTTTAACTCCCACTGCAGAAGAAAAAACAAACAAACAAACAAACAAACAAACCCCAAACCAAAAACAAACAGCGAAGGTTTGTAAAACCCAGCCTCTCCCCTCAGGGATTATCTCCATTTCTGCCCCCACGCTGCTGGGCCACGCTAAAAGCCGCCCGAAGCGAGGGGAAACGGTGAGGGGAGGCCTGGTGCTGCTGGCTCCCTCAGGGGAACGGCTCCAGGCGAGGAGCGCTCAGGCCCCACCGGCCGCGTTTTCCCGCCGCAGGCTGAGGAAACGCCGCAGGTGCATCCGGGCGGCGGCGACGGAGGGAAAGAAGCGGCGGACAAAGAGCAGCGGCACCTACACTCACCATCGGTAGCAACCCTCGCTGGCCTCTAGCGTGAAGTTGACGCGGGTGCCGCGGGTGAATGGGAGCAGCACCTTGGGGGTGTTGAGCTTGGAGGAGGCGGTGAGGTGGAGGGAGAGGAGGAGAAAGAGAGGCAGCGCCTGAGGCGCGGGGGTAGCCATGCTCTGCTACAAGCCGCCGCCGGTGGGGGCGGGAAAGGACGGTTGTGCGCCCCGGGCGGAGGGACGTCAGCGGCGGGGCAGGGCGCCCCGGCGGGCGGAGGGGGCGAGGGGAGGGGGCGGGCCTGCCCCGCCGCTGACGTCCCTCCGCCCGGGGCGCACAACCGTCCTTTCCCGCCGAACGGGGCAGGCCCGCCCCCTCCCCTCGCCCCCTCCGCTCCCCGGGGCCGCGCCATCGCTGAGGTCATTTTTAGCGGCGCCCGCTATGGGCGCTCCCCGCAGCGGTTGAGGCCAAGGGGACGTCCACCAAGTCAAACCACCGGAGGTTTTAGCAGTTCTAAAAGGCTCCTATCGGGGCACATCATGTTGGAAACGGCTTGAAGAATGGGGCAGGGAGGTGGGTTTTCTTCACGCGATGTGGCTGTCGCCAGCTGTAGGGATAAACTTGAGGGTTTCGGCCTAGATGGTGCTTATCACCGACCAGAGCCTCCTCAACAGCTGGCCTCAAGTCATTTACAAGTGGAGCATGTACTGTTTTCACCCCACTGGGGACGTGGGATGAAGACTGTGGTGTATAAGGTCAGCTTCACCTTGCTCTGGACAGCACCTTCCAAAAGTCCTGCTGAAGGCTGAGTGAGGTAAGCTGTTTGTTTTTGAAAAATATAATTTACAGATTAAAAAACAAAACAAAACAACCCTAACTGGATTAAATCCTAAATCCTATGGATTAGAAAACCCCTAAAAAAAAATCAAGGATATGGGTATTACATACTGTACTCTTTCAGCGTGCACATTATGGTAGGTAGAGTCATAGACTCATTTAGGTTGGAAAAAATCCTTAAGAACATTGAGTCCAGCCATTAACCCAGCACTGCCAAGGCCACCACTAAATCATGTCCCTAAATGCCACATCTATGTGACTTTTAAGTACCCCCAGGTATGGTGACTTCATCATCTCCCTGGGCAGCCTGTTCCTGCTTGGCACCCCTGTCAGTGAAGAAATTTTTCCTAATACCCAATCTAAACCTCCCCTGGTGCAACTTGAGGCCATTTCCACTTGTCCTGTTGCTTGTTAACAGGGAAGAGAGACCCACCCCCACCTGCAGACAGCCCCTTGTCAGGCAGTTGCAGAGAGCGATCAGGTTCCCCCGCACTGAGTCTCCTTTTCTCCAGGCTGAACACCCCCAGTTCCCCCAGCCGCTTCTCACAAGACTTGTGCTCCAGCCCCTTCCCCACCTCTGTTGCCCTTCTCTGCACACTCTCCAGCACCTCAATGTCCTTCTTGTAGTGAGGGGCCCAAAACCGAACACAAGATTCAAGGTGCAGCCTCACTAATGCCGACCACAGAGGAACAATCACTTCCCTTGTCCTGCTGGCCACACTGTTTCTCATACAAGCCAGGATGCTGTTGGCTTTCTTGGCCACCTGGGTACGCTGCCAGCTCATATTCAGCTGGCTGTTGACCGAAACCCCAGGCACAGTGATGCTAACAGCTAAGCTAAGCAATTGTTCTTTTGTTATAAAAATACCAATTTTCTAAGTTAATTTTCAATTAAGAAGACTTATTTTCCTGTACTTTTTGTATCCTGGGGGAAAAAAATGGTCAGCAGACCAAAGTGCAGAAAAAAGTAAAGAAGCTGAGACAAGGAACTTGGTGTACATGAACACTGCAAACCAGGTGAATACCACAAGCAGTCTTGATCTGAGTTGCTTGGAGCTCCTCCAAGAAGTATAATAAGTAGCTAGATTTCGTCAGCCAGTCTAACGCAAACTTGACCTTTTCCTGTGTATTGCTCAAAAGTGTGATGGAACAGCATGGGAAGTAGGGCAATGTAAGGAGAAGGAGGAGGGAAGTTTTAACCATCACTGACAGATCTGTAATCATTTAAGTGTGTTCAGAGCCTGGAAAAGGATTCAGGAATCGCAAGTCTCAATTTGATTTTTTTTTTACCTTATATTTTGTAAACTTATTGCAAAATGTGTATTTTGCCTCCTAGTGGTGATTGGACTTTGTAGTGGATAACATTGTATTACTCAGTTCACTTTGTTACAGATTTTTTTGCTGGAGACTTAACTGGTGATTTATGTAGAGTCATGCTTACTCCTGTAGGATGGAATTTCTGTGTATTTAATAAATTGCTTTTTTAGAAACTTTGAACACACCTGAGAGTACTCTTGAAAGACCATTATTTTTGTAAGTCAAAAGTCAGCTGGTATTGCAATCTTAATTTGTCCTTGTTGTCAGTATGCATTCATATGTGTCATTATCTCAGCATATCTTTAATGGTAGGATCTCTTCACCATTCATGGTGCATGGGAAGCGTGACGCTCCCGTATTAATCAAAGCTATTTAGTAGATGAAGTTATTGTATGGAGGGTCTCCCTGTCCTTACCTATGACAGAGGGATGATATATATATGTAGAAAGAGAAGGGATTTTAAGAAGGGGACAATCATCTTGGAGTTAAGATAGTTAAATTCTGCCCAGGAAGATAAGAATCGGTCCAGGGACACCATCTGAGAGTTCTTATTTAGGCAGTGTAGAAGTTAACCAGTTCTTATCAATTCAAAGCAAGTAAACTTATACAGGGCTTTTTATTTACCTAGCAGTATTTTTTTTCCAGTATTTATTCAGCTAGTGTGTTATTTATCAGTACCTCAGCAAAGCCATTCCGTTTTCTATCCAGAGGACTGTGTGCTGCCGGACAGTTAACTTCTTACTGCAGCTTCTCCTTGTGTATTACTCATTTTCTGAATGAACGTCTTGAAATTGTGTGGTCTGATTTAGAGAAGAGCTGAACCTTACAGTTGCAATTTAAGTCACTGGGAGCTGGGCCCACAAAGATATATGGTATCAAAAGCTCTGGCAAATAAAGCCACTACACCTTAAATTGCTGCTCAAAACACAGTTATTATTCTTTACCCCTTCTGTCAATTAATCTCTAACTTTCCTTGATTGGCGTGTTATGAAGATAAGTTCTGTAAAGACTCAGATATTAGGGAGGGATGATGATAAAATAACCCATGAATAAATCAGTACAATCTGTTTACGGTTAGTATAATTCCAACTGAATAGATAAGAAGTAGGTAGTGAGTATACCTGGCATCCTGTGCTGTGAATAAGGCGAGATGTCTGTATCCCACTACTTCCTAGCTTTTAAAAGCAGGTTTTGCAATCTCAGTATGTCTTCACTTTCTTTCATCTGCAGTGTATGGTGATGAGTATTCAGTGTGTTCCTGGAAAATTACTGTTGTTCTCAAATACTTGTTAGACTTGAGTGATTTTCATAAAGAACAGTGAAGTGCAGTTAGGAACATAAAGCTTACTGATGAAACGTGACAGTTAAGTACAACAATTAAATGACTGACATCTTTCAGAGCATACTCAAAAGCATACTAAGCAATCGTAAGAGTAGATTAAGGCAGGAGACACTGATGAGCAACTTCGCAGTTTCCATTACACAGTGAAATTATGAAGTGAATTTTCTCCTTAAACTGGAAGTCATGCATTGTAGCACTGTGTTAGCATTAGAGACTTCTGCATAGAGAACAATTGGCTAGGAGGAAAACAGTGTAGCTGTATGCCCTGTGAGAAGTTATTAAAATCATGGGTTGACAATGTGGTTGCTGCAGTGCTCTACTTTCTTTTTCCATATGGCTGGGATGAGGCCAGCATGGAGTCAGTGTATCCTTTCTCACACTAAAACAGTGCAAAGAACATAAAAATACGTCCAGTTGGTGGTGTAGTTAGCTGGCATGCTAGAGAATTGGAACTAGATAGACGTATTAGGTATATGAGATAACTTTACATACATATCAATGTACACCTGAGTAAGTCTGATAAAGAACAAGATGGAAATTTCTTAGTCACAAAGAATGCAATTATAGAATGATAGAGGGAGTACTTTAGTGAGCTGCTTAATTTGAGAGGGATAAACGCAAACAATAAATGGTTATTCTCCAAGCAGCTGAGCCATTTGTGGAAGAATTACATTTTAAAGAGATTTAAGAGGCAATCAAAATACACGCAGTAAATAACAAAACACCAGGTGCTGATAATGTTTCTACTGAAATACGGAAATAAAAAGGAGAGAATTACTGAAAGATTTTACAAACTCACTTGGTTTGCCTGAAGATCTGAAAACACTCCCAGGGAAGCAAGGAGACATATATTTGGATTAGATGTTTTAAATTAATCAGTTTATGGTGGAAAGATAATTTTTAGAAAACTAGAAAAACCCTGGATCAGTATATCATGGAGTGATCTATTCGCAGTGAAGTGATTTTAAATCTTTGTTCAAAAAAAGAAAGCATTTGAATGGCAGTACAAGGACTCGAGGAGCTCATCATGTTCAGGAAGGCTAAATCAACTTGGTATGAATACTAAGCATTTATCTAATATTAGGGTTATGCATACATGCTTTCCTGCATTGAGGCCTGAGTCTCTGACAAATTTTGAATGAAGCAAACCTCAGGTTCTAGAGTTCATTCAGGAAAAAAAAAAACAGGCTGCTAAAAAACTACCTGGTCAAGGAAAATCTGACTTTATTTTCAGGCATTTCGTATTTTAAAATGTCTGAATAATTTAAGATCTTTAGAAAGGCTCCTCTACCAAAAACAAAAACAAAAAACAACGCCCCAAAAAACCAAAAAAAACCCAACCCAAAAAAAAAACCCAACCATCCCACAAACCTCCCCCAACCCCAACTGACTAATTGTGGCTCAGAAGGTAAAATTGCGTCAAAATGATAAGGCAATGAGGTGTGGAAGATTATTTTAAAGTGTATTGGGTCCAGCTAATGCAAAACAATTCCACTCATAACCCTTGCAAGTATGTCTGTACTCATGTGTTAACAGTATAGGGCTGGATGTGTAGTATCAGCAGCTAAATGTATTGCGTACAATTTAATTATAACTACGGTTTCGTTAAACTGAAAGAATCAGGGCTCAAACAGTAGTACAATAAAAAATAAACTGCACTATCATGCTTATGAACCTCTCAAAATAGATTTGAAGCTAAAAAAAGATTTATAGGCTAGAAGATTTAAAGGCTAAAAAAGATTCAAAGACTAAAGACTGACTGACAAATAATAATAACCCATTTAATTGGAAAGACTGTTCCTCTAGGGATGAAGCTCTGGTTGAGAAGAGCTGTGGAGCTGGCTACACCAGGCTGAGTAGGAGATGAAAAGGACAGTCTAACAGTTCTGGAGAAAGACAGTTGTCTGGGAATAATAACTTAAGGCAAAAATAACAGCCTTAGGCCTATATTTTATCTGATGCTGTCTGTGTTTAAGCTCAAGAATAAAACAGTATCCTACAAAAACTGCTGGGAAAGATGGCCAGTTTCCTTCCTGCTTATCAGGCTGCATCTCATTACACTTCAGCTGCTCCTTTTTTGTCTTAACCATCACTGATCTCAAAGTACAGTGCTTTTCTCGTTATTTCCTGGCTGGCCAGCTCTATGGCTTTCCTTGCTGCACTTTTTTCCTGCTTAGTTTGCTGTCTGGTTCCATCCTCATAGCTGCAGAGCCTTGCAAAATATCTCCACCAAAGAAAAATCAGTCAAAGGATTTAAAGTACTCCAATATATGAAAAGGTACTTAAAAAACAGTCAACAGAGAATCAAGATTACAACTGGTGGTGTCCTTAGTTTGTAGTCTAGTACTAGCAAAAGTCTCATGGGAATTAGTAGTTCACTAATCATTGTATTTGAACCTGTGGTTATAACCATGCATTATTTTAAAATTAAATGGAAGATCTTAAATCCATACAAATGCACATAGCTGTTAAGCTTGGCTGGCAAGATTTATTGAGTAGGTATTGATCCTGCTGCCAGAAGTGCATGGGATTGGTTCCAGCCTCTGCATTGTGTCTCTGTTCAGCTGCTCTTGCCTACTTACAAATTGAATCGTTAAGAACAGACATTAAACTTCATTACTTTAAAATAGATATCGTAGACTTATAGAGTACATAAAACAATATTCCTTTTTCAATTATTTATCACTTTCTCTACTAGTAAAGTTACCATGTTCAATTTATTGTATTAGACTTTCTGTATCTTCATATGCCTATTGATTTTATGAGAACATCTTCTCGGCCTTACAACTGTTCTCTACAGAGATAATGATGGATTGACAGCAACTATAAAACTGAACACTTTGGTTATGCCTGACAGTATTTTCCTTCCAAGAGAAGATGTTTGGCCAAAGGCAGGCATAAATTCAGTAGATTTCCAAAATGAAGGCAGCCAGTTAATTGTAATAAAGAAGGAAAATTTAAAATTCCATCAAGGTTGACTTCCTTGAGGTTATTCAGAAAGGAGCACTTGTGTTTAGAACATCAGTAAAATAAGGGCCAAACCTGCCATACTTTGCGTAGTCTAATCTGCCAGGGATGTCACTGGGAGTTTTTGAATGTACCAGGTAAGATTGCATCCCAAAAGGGAAATGTAGCTTTTTAAAAACCCCTGTTCCTATCATATAAATCAATTTGATATGCGAGACTTTCCCAGATGGTATAAAAACCCATGATCTTATTAAAGTATTCCGGACAAGTCTGATAACACTGAGATTATGAAACAGTAACATCAGATAAAAGTAAATGGTATTCACTTCAGAGTTTATCTACCTTTCTAATGTAAATTTATGGTTATTAAAGTAGGTCATTTACAACTGTCTTTTCAAGCTGTTACATTACATTCTTACATAGCAGTGCTTTTGCCATGTACGTTTATACACAGATAGAAACCATATAGATGAGCTATTCACCAAAGGAATGAATGCATGAGTGATTAAAATTTCCATGACGAGACAAATAACAAACAAACAAAAATCCCAACCTTTGTTTCTGCCTGAAATACATCAGGGGAATTTAGGAAAACACAGTAATCTTAGATCTTCAAAATAATTAATACAGTTTAAAAATAGGCATGTGAATATGTTTAATGACTTACTTAATAGTACTAAGGAAAGTCAATTATGATCTTTTCAAGGTTACCTGGTTGCAAATTATGTTATGTACTCCTCAGAAATTTTAAGTGGGCAGTCAAGTACAATAATTCTGAGTCTTTTTAAACAATATCACTGTTCTGAATCCGTTTATTATTTTCTATGTACCATCAGTCTGGGGGCAACTTACAAAATTCCATCATCTTTTTCTATTTTTCCCATTCTATTCCTGCAGTAGTCTTCTGACCTCACTTACCTCAGCACTGACAATGATCTAGGCAGGGGTCCTCAAACTATGGCCCACAGGCCGGATACGGCCCCCCAGGGTCCTCAATCCGGCCCCCGGTATTTACAGAACCCCCTGCCCCACCCCGCCGGGGGTTGGGGGGGAAACCAAGCAGCCGCAGATGGCTGCCTGCCACTTAATCCATGCGCCGGCCCCCTGTTTAAAAAGTTTGAGGACCCCTGCTCTAGAGGGCTTCTATATGCACACAGCAAGACTGTCAGATTTCCTGTCTGTTTCTCCATATATACTGGCAGTATACAGTATGCATTTCAACTGTAAAATTACAATTTCTTATTCAAAATATATTCTATTTTTCCCATTCTTATATATACATAAGCACAACAAATTCAACACCTCTTGCTGACCTTGAAGAATCCTAACACAAGTTCTGTTATGTGTATAATGAGTCCTTGCAAAGGAGGTATCAGTGCAGTAGAATGTTAGTAGAAAACCAGGAGGTGCTCCAATATACCACAGAATATAACATATCAGGTACACACTGCACTGAAATGAACAGATTTCTATTTTGTCTCCTTAATTCCTTTCAGGGTCACTTTTCTAGGTATCACTTTTCTACCTACCAGTCAGGTTACCTTGGGGAATGGAATATTCAACATTGAAAAAAGATATGTAACAATAAAATTATCTTCAGTATGAACTTGCAACTGTAGATTTGTAACAAAAAAAGCTAAATGCAGTGTCACTGTGACAAATTCACTTCTGATAGTGGGGCAGTGGACAGGGATTTTAAAGGTTTCTTGGTTTTTTACAAATACTGAAAGAATCTTGGCAAATCGAGGTCTAGTCCCAGCAACACAGAAAGGCTGGCATGAGTAAAATTGCACCCAGGCTAGCAAAGTATGGCACTGCAAGCTAAACTCCATGGCTTGAAACTGAGGTCTGAATTTTGCTGATTGTGGCCATCTCTACATGCACACATCTTTTTGTTTCTGTGTTGACTGACTCATCCTAGTTACATGCAAGCCTTGTTTTTGCTGTTGCCCCTTCTGTTCTGCATCTTACGCTGCCACTCTACCACTGCTGCATCATGCTTCACAGGTATTAATGTTTTTCACAGCTGCCTATTATCTGCATTTTGCAGATGTGCAGTTAAAATCCATGAAGGAAATCAGAATTTATGGTAGAAATTTCATTCTTAACGATCAGTATCTGTCTAATATACCAAGTACCTTCCCAGTCTACTATATGGGTTTTCCAGGTGACCTGTATCATGTCTAGAAATGTGATTTGGGTGAAATCTGGACACTGTCTTGGACTTTCTTCAGACAGGACACAGTAGCATTAAGTCTTGCTGGACACCTGAATATCTTGCACACAGACACTGTGCATACTCAAATCTCCTGTACAGATCTGAGTACAGCAAATCAGACTGTACTACCCAGCCCAATGTTCCACTGAATAACAAACATCTAAATTTCTGTGGTGGATATATGGAGAAGAATTAGGACACACTGAATGCTGCCCTACACTCACACAACCACTGAAATAATAGTCTAGTCTGGTTACAATGACCTTCACTTAGGTTTAGACCCCCAATTTCTATTTGAGATTGGGTCTTAGTTTCTGAAGTTGGAGATCCAGATGGTATAATGTGAACATTTACTTAATGATGCAGATAGCATCCAGTAGGACTCAAAAGGCAGAATGCTCCGGGATTTTTTTTTAAACTTTAGCAGACTTTTCTCAGCATCACACATTAGGAACTTGTATCTGCCTTCAGGCATTTTGTAAGATCTTCTATCCTAAGTAAAGGACTCTTTTGACTAGAACCTATACTGAAAAATTTAGTAAGACAAGGCACGTTTTCCAAAGAATGTTATGGCTTCCTATGAAATGGCCGATTAGCTCAGTAATACAGGTTATTAAAATGTTGATAGTTTAAACACATTGTTACATCTGTATAATTTTGTGAACATTTGTGCTAATAAAATTTTGTCTCTTAAAGTGTTCATGAATGAAGGAGGTTCATTTCAAGAGCATGTGAATATTCATTAGCATTTTTTGTAGTCTTCTAGCTCTTTGGTACAAAGTTCAAACAACAGGATTTGTGCTTGGAAGATACTAATTAGAGCATTTAAAAACTGCTATATGAATTACACACCTTTTTACATGTTGAAGTATAATAGTTTCAGAAATAACATTCTGCTGATGTTTATAACATACTTAAGTTTTAATACATTAGTTTTTCTAACAGTGGCAGAACACTAAGAAACTGCCCTTTTTTGTGTGGCTTGGTGATATCGTTCCAAATACATTCTTTTCTTACAGAAATGTCTGCTACAGATACTATACCAAAGTGTCGGAGAAATGTGAGAAATTTTCTGATATCTAGAAAAAACTAAGTGACCTCAACAAGGAAGCATGTCCTGCCAACATGATAGCTATAGTAGTCATCAGTTTAGTTCATTTTTTTCATCTTCTACTTTAGGCTTGGTTAGCTATGAATTTTATACCTTGTCCTCTCTGGATCAAATATATATACAAGTTCTAACATTCCAAGGATATTGTAGCCAAGGCACTTTAAACAATTTCATGGGGGAAAAAATGCTTAAGGTACTGTTTGATAGCTCAAAAGATTCTGTGAACATAAAGTTAAACAGGTATGCAGTGGTGATATTTCCTCTTTTTTAAATTGGTTTGGTTTTCCAAAACCAATTTAAGTAGCCGGTTTTTTCACAAGCCCCATAAAAGCCAGTGGAAATTGCAGGTGCTTGTGCTTGCAGAGTTTTGGGTGGTTGTTTTCTTTTCCTTTTTTTTTTTTTTTTTAATTTCAGATTAGGGATAAATCACAAGTCATCCTGATTGTCACTGTCAACACTGTTGTTCTTATATAGAGAATTTAATTAGGCTATCGGTTTTCAGTTCAGTAGGAGGTTAATACTAGTATGTCCCAAGGATCTGTACCATAGTTAGTATTTAATACATTCATTAATTATGCAGAAAGGTAGCAATGAGGGGTAGAACCAAACCAATTATGTCAGCAGGATCTGCAGATGACAAAATTATTTAGTGTAAGTCTCTGTAAGAGAAGGCTGTGATGAACTTCACAGAAACAGAACTGCCAAATTGGCAGCATAATGGTTGATGAAATTCAGGCACTGACATGCATGTTAGAATGAAAAATCTGAATTGCTTGTGTGCATGGCCCTGTTCTAACTTACCACTAACTGTTAAGGGAAGAAAAGCACTCACCTCAATTAAAAACTTCTCAGTGCCCAGCAGCAAACAAAATCTAAATATGTTGTAACAAAAAAAAAAAAAAAAGCATAGAAAATACTTAAAATACAGTGGAAAAATATTACTTTCAGTTTTACTTTAAACTTTACAATGACTAGGATCATTCCATCTCACATGAGATATGATAGGAGAGAACCGTGTCTCTCATAATTCCTAAATCCATCTTCAAATCTATTTTGTTTATGATGCAAGAAGCTGGAAGCCCATTCTTATAACACATGTTGGGTTGTGTAGGAATCTGTGAAGATGGTTTGCCTCCCTTTGCTTTTCATTATCAAGCTCAGTGCCATTTGGTGAGATTTCTTGAATGTACTTCTATCGATTTATCAGGAGATCTACTCTCTACGAGATCATCAGTCTGCTTTTATTCATTTAAGATCACCCTGAGGACGTCAACATCAATCTTCCATTTTATTTCTTCTAACTAGCTGGCATCTTGATGGCACCCTTTCTTAGGTCCTTTACAAAGTACCTTTCCCCACTTGCTATGTTTTGGTTCTATTGCGTAAGTTCTCACTATCTCAAATCAGTTCTTTGCATAATAAGCATACTAATCAGGGGATAAAGAGACAGGAAGATTAATTTATAAATTCATTAGCGTTAGACATACTAAGGTTAGAGCCAAGGTTAGTTACACTGTAATCAACAGTAATCCTACAAGACTAAATATCTTTGTTGGATGAACGCTGCTTTAGCATGAAATTTCAGGTTTTAATGTTTTCTCTGGTGCAATTGCCAAGCAGTCATTTGTAGTTCTGGTGATAACCCAGAACTGAAACCTCAGAAGGGTGTCAGCAGGTTTTTGTGCAATCTTAAAATGTTCAGTCACTTTAGTAACAGTAGACAAAACTTGTTTTCTTTCTCATGTAAAATGTCTACAAAAAATTGTATGAAACACATGAAAAAAATTATAAGAATCTCCAAATACCCCAGTATTGGCCTATTTTACAGTCATGGAGTTCCATTTAAAAACTGTAAAATTTGTCATTTGAGATGAAAAGCCGAACTGAGCGCCATTGCCATGCAGCCTGGGCCAGCCATGAGGTCACAGTGGGGCTGTGAGGTCACAGAGCTCCACGGCGATGCACCAGCTATAAGTACCCACGCCTCAGCCCCCAGCCGCAACTGCACCACATGCAGCAGCAGCGGTGACAGCAGCACAGGATCATGTGGCTGAAGGGAGCCATGGCCCTCATTCAGCACTGCCTCCTCCTCCTCCTCCTCCTGGAGGCCCTACGTGCCAGGGCTGCCTGGGCTGCACCTTGGCAAGAGCAGGAAGCAGGTAAGCACTCGGCACATTTGCGACCTTTCACGGGCCAGCGGGCTCCTCTCCCCGAGAAGCGTGGATGTGGCTTTTCCCTCGAGCGCTTTGGTGAGGGCTTCCCCTGTGTGTGTGAGAGCTGTGCGGGTAAGAATGCCCCCAGGGGCCCTATGTTGGCCCACACGCTCCCTGAGGGGTCTTGTTCATGGCCTGGCTTAACGAGCGTGTTGGAGAGCTGCCAGGTGCCGGCCAAGAGGTCACCAGGCCCCTCTGCAGCGCTGGCAATCTCCCCGGGGTCTGGCTCCCACGCTGCTACCTGAGCCCCTTCCAGTGCCTGCGGTTCACTAAGGCACAAGCGGATGCCAACAGGCAATGGCAACGTTTCCCCTCTGTGCTTGCTTCTAGGTGAGGATGCTGCCAAAGTTTATCGAGATGCATGGCAGGCTGTTGGTTTGGAGCCCTTGGGGCGTCCTGGAGGTAAGCGCTCTATGTCCCTTTCCTTGAAAGAAGAAACAGTGTCAATGTGACAAGAGCTTACTCATGTGCAATTCTCCTGAAGAGCCTCCCAAGGGTTACACCATCCCGAATTCGTAGCCCGTTGCTGTCCTCCAGCCTGAGAGCCATCCCACGGGTAAATCAGTGGGAGGAAGCTGCATCTACCCTCTAGGCTTCTTTCCGCCTGAAGAGCAAGTTGCTCCGTCCGTGGCCCATGCGCAGACATGGAGGAGAGCAGAGAGGGAACGGGCCGGGCTCAGAGATGCGCCCTGTGGAGCTTTGCCTTGCAAAGCTGTCTGCTGGCCCTGGGAGCCTGAGCTGCTCCCAGTGCTGGCTGCCAAGCCAGCGGGCTCGTTGGGGTTGAGCTGGAGCTGGTGTGAGCTCCAGGGAGTCCTTTGTCCCGGCAGCTCCGCACGTGGTTCGTTCCGTCCCAGCATGGTGCCAGTGCAGGTGCACGGTAACTCTTGGCACCATGCTCCTGAGCGGAAGGCAGAGATGAGTGCCGTGGAGGAAGCCCACCTTTGAGTGGCACTCGCTGCCACTTTGATCTGAAGAAATAACTTGAACTGTGTCACGGCAGCCGTTCTGTCCTGTGCTTCTTTGCAGCCGTGGCTGTCGGCAAAGCTGCTGCAGATTCCCAGCGGGGTTCCAGGACCGAGCCTCTGGGAGATCGCACCATGGGTACGTCATGGCTTTCTCCTCCCTTTGAGATCCGCCAGCTCAAAGCCCAAAGGTCAGCCCGCTGGGCGCCTCTGCAGCTGTGGGGACAGAGATCTGCACGTGTGTGCCGTCTCCTTGCGCGGTCCCCTTACCGCTTCTGCAATCCAGTCCTGCCATTGTAGACCGCAGTAGATGACGGAAGCTGCTTTGGCTGTTCTGTTACAGGTGTGCCTGTAGGAAGGACTCGTCCAGCTCCTCGGCAGTGGGATGCTGCGCGAGGCTGGCATCGCAGGGGTGAGTAGTCTGTCTGTGCTGACCTCACAGGCTAAGCACTGGTCTTCTGTAATTTATTTGGGTGAAACTGAATCGGGTCCTTTCTGTTAAGGTTCTGCAATAGAAAAGTACCGAGCTGAAGGAGAAAACGAGTCCTCGGAGCTATTTGAGCAACTAAGGCATGTGCTGGAGGAATGGAAGAGAGGACACGGTGGGTACATTTCACTCTGCCTTCGCTGTGAAATTTGGCAGCTGAGCCACAGAGATGGTGCAGAGCCTCTGCTGCCAGTTGTGCTTCAAGCGGAGGGCCAGGGGCGGCTGCTGCCCCAGTTTTGCCGTTACGGCTCGGAGCTGGTTTGTGCAGGCGTCTGCTGGCAGGCAGATTTGAGGGCCTGGCGAGCGCTGAACTTGTGTTCAGCTCACGGGCAGCACTGCTTGCCCACTGGCCCAGTTCCAGGCAGGAGCGAGGTGCCAGGCGACGCCGGCTGCCCTTTCCTGATGCTGGAGGTCGGTGGGGATGCTGGTTCGGCAGGCTTCTTGGGCTGTGCTGCATCTCCCGTCTGCCGACCGATAGCTGGGATGGGGCAACCGTGACCGTTGCTGGTGCTTACAGGGAAGGGCGGAGGAGCCCTTCTCGAAAGGGCTGTTTCCCTGGCCGGACTGGCTGCAGCTTCTTCCCGTCCTCTTTGAAGAAAGGCATTTTGCATCGCTTTACACGTCGCCAAAAGTGCAACGCAAACCAAAAGATGGCCTGCAATTTCCTGGTCCCCCAGCAGGTCAGGCGTGGCTGTTGCGTGGAGTCGGAACCAGGCGCAGGCTCTTCCCCCAGTGCCCACTCTGGCAAGTCACAGCAGCAGCCAAAGCTGAAAGTGTTTTGGGTTCGAGGCATCGGGACCATGTTCCGCAGATATGGGAAATGTGCCAAATGTCCCTCCCGCTCCAGCTGCATCCCCGAGCTTGCTGTGACTGCCGAGAGGCACAGGAGCAGCACAGAGCGGGATCCCTCCCTGAGCCGAGGTCCACAGCGATGCCCTGACTCCCAGACTAGGCAGAGGCTTAGGGGGAACCTCCCCGTCCTCCTGTGTCCTCTGTGCCTGAGACTCGCTGAGGCTTAACCTTCCCCCTCTGCTTTTTGGCAGTGCCGTCAAAGCCTGGAGAAGACCACCAGAGCAAGATAAATCGGGCTTATGAACCGGGCTCAGGTACGGAGCAGTCTTGCTGGGGTCCCCAAGTGGGAGACACATCCTGAAACCTGGGAGGTGCTGCAGGCGGTGCCTGTGCTGGAGAAAAGGCACTAGGGGGAGGGCAAGGCTTCAGGGCCACTTGAGGAGGCCTGAGTCTGTCCCCTGGGGTGTGGGAACTGTCTCACGGGGAGGGAGAGCTGGGGTGGCACTGCCTGCTGCAGGGACGGTTTCTGTCCGTGTCACTCAAAGGCTCAAGCAGCTGCGCCCCCCCTGTGCTCCCCTTCTGGCCTTCTGGGTTTGGTTGGGTGGGACACCCTGCCCCAAAGGGTGGGAACGTGCCTCCAGGCACCAGTACGGGGGGGAAAGAGAGAATGTCCTGGCCGGATCAATCGTGCTGCACGCTTACCAGTGGTGCGCAGGACGGGCTGACGTTCCTAGTTGCTCCTGCAGACATGATCAGCGAGAGAACCACAGAGTTTTATGATCCCCCGAGCACCTCAAATGTTCCGGGTCCCAGAGATCCTGGGAAGTTCTCGATTAAAGGTGCAGTAGCAGCTATTATTTCTCTGCAAGTTCAGATTGTGTTGGGCTGTGTCTGGATCTGGTGGCGAAGGAAGAAGAAAGCGTGAGTACATTTCCCTCCCTCCTCTTCCTCTGATGGCTGCTCAGAGCCACGAAGCATTTCTAGTCAGGCTGCCGCGGAGTGGCAGCCTGGTGGCTGCCCAAAAGCAAGGGCAGGACGAGAAAGAGCGGGGCAAGAGATTGCCCCAGCCAGGGAGGCGCCCAGTAGCGCTGGCTGGTGGCCACCGAACCTGCCCTGAGGAGTCCCCCTGCTCGGGGCTGCCATGAGGTGCGGGTGTCCCCGTCGGCCAAGGCGTGCCAGCGGCTCTGCCCGTGCTGGGGAGCCTTGCCAGCTCTGGGCCGTGCTGTGGGGGACAGTCCGTGCGCCCCCTCTGCAGCTGAGCGCCTCAGCGGCCTCCTCCCTCCACAGGCCCGTCGCTGGAGCTTCTAGAGTCCAGCAGGAAACCCGTGGCTCTCACTTGCACCTGGACAGCCAGAGCAGCGGCCCTGGCAGCCCTCAGAGCTGGACCGAAAGACAGCAGACACTGCCACCTGAACAACAAGCGTGCTCAGCCTCTCCATGGCCCGGGTGCCCCCCGAGCCCATTCGCAGCCACCCTGGAGCAGAGGAGCCAGACCAGCACCCTCCAGCCCCCTGCCAAACGGCAATGGCCCTCACGCCCCCCGAGCCCATTCCCAGACTCTGTGCATCAGAGGAACCAGAAAAGTGTCTACCAGCTGCAGCAGTCCCCACGTCCTCCACGCCCTCCGCCGCTACCGACAGCTCCGAGCCCACTACCGAGGACTCCGAACCCTCTGAACCCACCGCCACTACTGAGACCTCCGAGCCCTCCAAGCACCCTGCTGCTACCGAGACCTCCGAGCACTCCGAGCCCACCGCCACTACCGAGCCCTCCGAGCCCTGCGAGCCCCCTGCCACTACCGAGCCCTCCGAGCCCCTCGCTGCTACCGAGCCCTCCGAGCACTCTGAGCCTAACGCCGCTACCGAGCCCTCCGAGACCTGCGAGCCCCCTGCCACTACCGAGCCCTCCGAGCCCCTCACTGCTACCGAGACCTTCGAGCACTCCGAGTCCACCGCCGCTACCAAGCCCTCCGAGCCCCTCACTGCTACCGAGACCTTCGAGCACTCCGAGTCCACCGCCGCTACCAAGCCCTCCGAGCCCTGCGAGCCCCCTGCCACTACCGAGCCCTCCGAGCCCCTCTCTGCTACAGAGACCTCCGAGCCCACCGAGCCCCCCGCCACTACCGAGCACCCACCACTTTTGAGCCCTCCAAGGCCTCCGACCTCCCACTGCTGCCAAGCCCCCTGAGACCCCTGAGGGCCCTGAGCCTCCTGAGACTCCCACACACCCCTGAGCTCACTGCTCCAGCCGCACAGCAGGGGCTGAAGGCAGCCACACCAGGGTAGGAGCTGGGGCGCACTGACAGAGCCCCAACCGACGGCTTCGGGGCTCAGCCGCTGCCCGCCAAAGACAGTGTGACACAGGGCTGTCACACAAGTGTCCAGGGGGTACCAACAGCAAACCAAGCGAGGCACCAGCACCGGCTGGGCTCCACGCCTGGGCGCAGCCGTGGATGCCCACTGTGTCGGCAGGCAGGAGCTGGGCACGGGCGTGTGGGGAAAGCCCCAATGGCGGCACTACGCGCTCTGCTCCACAGCTCATCCCTGACTGCCAACCTGCTGCAAACAGGTCATTAGCCTGAGGGGCAGGTCCTGCCCCTTTCTCCTACAACGCAAGGCACCCTCTGATGCCATCCGGGCTGCTCCTGAAGTGATTAAAGAGCTGGGAGAGCGGGAAGCGTGGTCAGGTCTCCTTCTCAATACAGTTCTCCTGCGTCGCCTGCAGAGAAGCCTCATGGCAAGTGGTGACTAGCGGTAGATGACAGAGCCCTGAGCACCGCCGCTGAACAGCGCCCTGCGGCTGCTCCCGGTCCGAGTGGTAGAGTCCCTTGTGTCAACGAAGAAGCCCTGCCAGGAGTGGTGACAGTAGCTGGGAAGGATAGGTGGTGTTGGCTCCCCGTGTCGGGGACAGATAGGGAGAGGTCTCCTTTCACCAGGCGGGGACTGCCGTTTACATGGACCGCCTGACCACAGTGTTTTGAACATTGTCCTGCCATTGCTCCTGCTCCACCAGCTGCAGAGCTGGAAGCATCCACATTAGCGCAGAGGTCGCTGTGAGGCAGTTACTGTGTGACAGAAGGTGTGAAAGCCAGCGTCGCTGCAGCGAGGCTCCAATCCATCCCTTCCCGCTTTGTAGGCTACAGCGTGGCCAGACGTGCATCTAAAGCCTCTGGCTGCTGAGTCTCATGGCTAAGGCAGAGTGAAATACGGGATCATGGAATGTTTGGGGTTGGAAGGGACCTTTACAGGTCATTGAGTCCAACCCCCCTGCAATGAGCGCAGCCATCTTCAACAGGATCACTTTGCTCAGCTGAGCTTGCATGTTTCCAGGGATGGGGCGTCCACCACCTCTCTGGGCAACCTGTTCCAGTGTTTCACCACCCTCAGCATAAAAAAAAAACAACCTGCTGTCCTTGTGTCTAGTCTTAATCTGCCCTCTTCCAGCTTCAAACCATTGCCCCTTCTCCCTAGGGCTGCTGGCCCTGCTCAGATCTCTGTCCCCGTCTCTCTGATAAGCGCCCATTAAGTACTGGAAGACCAGAATCAGGTCTCCCCAGAGCCTTCTCTTCGCCAGGCTGAACAACCCCACCTCTCTCAGCCTTTTCTTTTTTCAGAGCAGAGGAGTTCCATCCCTTCGATCATTTTGGTGGCTTCTTTTGATGCAGCCCAGGCCACGGTTGGCTTTCTGGCCTGCGAGCGCACATTGCTGGTTCATGCCCAGCTGTTCATCCACCGGTACCCCCCAAGCCCTTCCTGGCAGGGCGGCTCTCAGTGGTACCGGGCGTTGCCCTGACCCTGGTGCAGGACCTTGCACCTGGCCTTCTTGAGCCTCATGAGGTTCACATGGGCCGCTTCTCCAGCTTGACCAGGTCCCTCTGGACAGCAGCCCATCGCTCAGGCGCATCAGCTGCACCACTCAGCTTGGTGTCATCTGCAAGCTTGCTGAGGGTGCACCCGATCCCACTGCCTTATGTCATTGATGAAGCTATTAAACAGTACTGCTCCCAAGAGGGGACCCTGATGGACACACTCGTCACCAGTCTCTGTCCGCACAGAGCTGTTCACCACTGCCGTCAGGATGGCACTGTCCAGCCAGTTCCTTATCCACCAAGCAGTCCACGCATCAGATCCACATTTCTCCAATTGATGGAGAAGGATGCTGTGAGAGACAATATCAAAGGCCAAAGAAGCCTGGAGAGATGACAGCCGTAGCTCTTCCCTTGCCCACCGAGGCACTCACCCTACCATAGAAGGCCACTGGGTTGTTCAGGCAACATACACCCACCGTGTGCTCTCTCAAGGTTTCCTTTTGCACGTCAAATACTTTAAGAGAATATTTTTTCTGTTTTATTGATTGACTTTGCCCTTTGAGGACCCCAACAGAAAGTATTCCCTTAAGTTTCACATGAAGGAGAAAGGGAAGAGTGAAGGCTTCATCTTTCCCGTCAAACAAACGTGACTTGTTAGCCCTGGGGTCCCCCAAGGCGCCAAACCGGGCTCCAGCCGGGAAGGTGCGCACAGGAGGGGATCTGGCACTTGTCTTGAGGCTGAAATCATTCACTCCTCAGCCTCGTGAGCTGTTGCTAACAGCACCGGAGGAGGTCAGAAATGCCCTGGCTGCGCTCCCCAGGTCATCTGGGGCACTGTGAGCTCCGCGCTGCCCCTGTGACAGTGCCCGGAAAAGAGGGCAGAGCTGCGGGCTCAGCCCCAGGTGGGACTGTGTGCCAGCCCTTGGACGGAGCTGCCCGACGGGGCGTGCTCCCCAGCCTGGGAGGGCAGCTGCCCCGGCTGTGCTCCAGCGGCTCTCCCCCTGAGCACCGTTGCTATGCGGCCTGGGCCGGCCCTGAGGTCACAGTGGGGCTGCGAGGTGACAGTGGGGCTGTGAGGTCACGGAGCTCCACGGCGATGCACCAGCTATAAGTACCCACGCCTCAGCCCCCAGCCGCAACTGCACCACATGCAGCAGCAGCGGTGACAGCAGCACAGGATCATGTGGCTGAAGGGAGCCATGGCCCTCATTCAGCACTGCCTCCTCCTCCTCCTCCTCCTGGAGGCCCTACGTGCCAGGGCTGCCTGGGCTGCACCTTGGCAAGAGCAGGAAGCAGGTAAGCACTCGGCACATTTGCGACCTTTCACGGGCCAGCGGGCTCCTCTCCCCGAGAAGCGTGGATGTGGCTTTTCCCTCGAGCGCTTTGGTGAGGGCTTCCCCTGTGTGTGTGAGAGCTGTGCGGGTAAGAATGCCCCCAGGGGCCCTATGTTGGCCCACACGCTCCCTGAGGGGTCTTGTTCATGGCCTGGCTTAACGAGCGTGTTGGAGAGCTGCCAGGTGCCGGCCAAGAGGTCACCAGGCCCCTCTGCAGCGCTGGCAATCTCCCCGGGGTCTGGCTCCCACGCTGCTACCTGAGCCCCTTCCAGTGCCTGCGGTTCACTAAGGCACAAGCGGATGCCAACAGGCAATGGCAACATTTCCCCTCTGTGCTTGCTTCTGGGTGAGGATGCTGCCAAAGTTTATCGAGATGCATGGCAGGCTGTTGGTTTGGAGCCCTTGGGGCATCCTGCAGGTAAGCGCTCAATGTCTCTTGCCTTGAAAGAAGAAACAGTGTCAATGTGGCAAGAGCTTACTCATGTGCAATTCTCCTGAAGAGCCTCCCAAGGGTTACACCATCCCGAATTCGTAGCCCGTTGCTGTCCTCCAGCCTGAGAGCCATCCCACGGGTAAATCAGTGGGAGGAAGCTGCATCTACCCTCTAGGCTTCTTTCCGCCCGAAGAGCAAGTTGCTCCGTCCGTGGCCCATGCGCAGACATGGAGGAGAGCAGAGAGGGAACGGGCCGGGCTCAGAGATGCGCCCTGTGGAGCTTTGCCTTGCAAAGCTGTCTGCTGGCCCCTGCGAGTCATCTGAGTTCTTAAGGCAAATGTTGGAGGAACAGGAGAGAGGACACGGTGGGCACATTTCACTCTGCCTTCGCTGTGAAATTTGGCAGCTGAGCCACAGAGATGGTGCAGAGCCTCTGCTGCCAGTTGTGCTTCAAGCGGAGGGCCAGGGGCGGCTGCTGCCCCAGTTTTGCCGTTACGGCTCGGAGCTGGTTTGTGCAGGCGTCTGCTGGCAGGCAGATTTGAGGGCCTGGCGAGCGCTGAACTTGTGTTCAGCTCACGGGCAGCACTGCTTGCCCACTGGCCCAGTTCCAGGCAGGAGCGAGGTGCCAGGCGACGCCGGCTGCCCTTTCCTGATGCTAGAGGTCGGTGGGGATGCTGGTTCGGCAGGCTTCTTGGGCTGTGCTGCATCTCCCGTCTGCCGACCGATAGCTGGGATGGGGCAACCGTGACCGTTGCTGGTGCTTACAGGGAAGGGCGGAGGAGCCCTTCTCGAAAGGGCTGTTTCCCTGGCCGGACTGGCTGCAGCTTCTTCCCGTCCTCTTTGAAGGAAGGCATTTTGCATCGCTTTACACGTCGCCAAAAGTGCAACGCAAACCAAAAGATGGCCTGCAATTTCCTGGTCCCCCAGCAGGTCAGGCGTGGCTGTTGCGTGGAGTCGGAACCAGGCGCAGGCTCTTCCCCCAGTGCCCACTCTGGCAAGTCCCAGCAGCAGCCAAAGCTGAAAGTGTTTTGGGTTCGAGGCATCGGGACCATGTTCCGCAGATATGGGAAATGTGCCAAATGTCCCTCCCGCTCTAGCTGCATCCCCGAGCTTGCTGTGACTGCCGAGAGGCACAGGAGCAGCACAGAGCGGGATCCCTCCCTGAGCCGAGGTCCACAGCGATGCCCTGACTCCCAGACTAGGCAGAGGCTTAGGGGGAACCTCCCCGTCCTCCTGTGTCCTCTGTGCCTGAGACTCGCTGAGGCTTAACCTTCCCCCTCTGCTTTTTGGCAGTGCCGTCAAAGCCTGGAGAAGACCACCAGAGCAAGATAAATCGGGCTTATGAACCGGGCTCAGGTACGGAGCAGTCTTGCTGGGGTCCCCAAGTGGGAGACACATCCTGAAACCTGGGAGGTGCTGCAGGCGGTGCCTGTGCTGGAGAAAAGGCACTAGGGGGAGGGCAAGGCTTCAGGGCCACTTGAGGAGGCCTGAGTCTGTCCCCTGGGGTGTGGGAACTGTCTCACGGGGAGGGAGAGCTGGGGTGGCACTGCCTGCTGCAGGGACGGTTTCTGTCCGTGTCACTCAAAGGCTCAAGCAGCTGCGCCCCCCCTGTGCTCCCCTTCTGGCCTTCTGGGTTTGGTTGGGTGGGACACCCTGCCCCAAAGGGTGGGAACGTGCCTCCAGGCACCAGTACGGGGGGGAAAGAGAGAATGTCCTGGCCGGATCAATCGTGCTGCACGCTTACCAGTGGTGCGCAGGACGGGCTAACGTTCCTGATTGCTCCTGCAGATGATGTCACCGAGAGAACCACAGAGCTTTACAATCCCCCGAGCCCCCCAGCTGTTTCCGGTCCCAGAGACCCTGGAAAGCTCTCTACTATGGGTGCAGTAGCGGCTGTTGTTTCTCTGCAAGTTGCCATTGTGTTGGGCTGTGTCGTGGTCTGGTGGCGAAGGAAGAAGAAAGCGTGAGTACATTTCCCTCCCTCCTCTTCCTCTGATGGCTGCTCAGAGCCACGAAGCATTTCTAGTCAGGCTGCCCAAAAGCAAGGGCAGGACGAGAAAGAGCGGGGCAAGAGATTGCCCCAGCCAGGGAGGCGCCCAGTAGCGCTGGCTGGTGGCCACCGAACCTGCCCTGAGGAGTCCCCCTGCTCGGGGCTGCCATGAGGTGCGGGTGTCCCCGTCGGCCAAGGCGTGCCAGCGGCTCTGCCCGTGCTGGGGAGCCTTGCCAGCTCTGGGCCGTGCTGTGGGGGACAGTCCGTGCGCCCCCTCTGCAGCTGAGCGCCTCAGCGGCCTCCTCTCTCCACAGGCCCGTCGCTGGAGCTTCAAGACTCCAGCATATAAAGAGCTGCTTCTACCAGTGCCTGAGCAGTCAGAGCAGGTGCCCCAGCACCCCTGAGATCTGGATCCCACGCCAGCAGACGCCACTGCCACCTGAAAGACCAAACTACTCGCCTTGCTCGAGCCCGTACCCAGGTACCATGACGCAGAGGAGCCAGGAGAGTATCTACGAACCGCAGGAGCCTCCACAGCCCCAGAGCCCCGCATCGCTCCCCAGCCCTCCAAGGACCCCAACCCCCAAGGATTTCAAGCCCTCTGAGCCTCCTGAGACTCCCACACACCCCTGAGCTCACTGCTCCAGCCGCACAGCAGGGGCTGAAGGCAGCCACACCAGGGTAGGAGCTGGGGCGCACTGACAGAGCCCCAACCGACAGCTTCGGGGCTCAGCCGCTGCCCGCCAAAGACAGTGTGACACAGGGCTGTCACACAAGTGTCCAGGGGGTACCAACAGCAAACCAAGCGAGGCACCAGCACCGGCTGGGCTCCACGCCTGGGCGCAGCCGTGGATGCCCACTGTGTCGGCAGGCAGGAGCTGGGCACGGGCGCGTGGGGAAAGCCCCAATGTGTTTTACCACCCTCGGCATAAAACAATAAACTGCTGTCCTCATGTCTAGTCTCAGTGTGCCCTCTTTTATATGAAAACCCTATGTGCTATTACCACAGCAGGGTCTGCTACAAGGCCCTAGCTTTACTTGCTGCTGCTGAGGTTTAGAAAAGCATGACAGCCACGTGGGCTACAACGAGCTGAGGAGGTACATGAAGGTGTCTCAGAGTGAGCTACAGTAGCAAGGCGACTTTCACTACACTGTGAAACTCTGCAGCCAACCAGTGGCTCTTCCTATATATTTCTTCCAGCAGGAACCCATGGTTTCTTCTTCCAAGAGGAAAACAGAAACTGAGTATACTTGAGTAATACCAAGTATTGGTAGGCATGGCATGGGAGGGCAGCGGCAGCCTTGTACCTTTTCTCAGCACTTTTTTGCTCAGCTCAGGTCCCCATCACTGATGGCAGGCTTTCCCTACTACCTACACCAGAGCTGGAAGCATCCACGTTAGCGCAGAGGTCGCTGTGAGGCAGTTACTGTGTGACAGAAGGTGTGAAAGCCAGCGTCGCTGCAGCGAGGCTCCAATCCATCCCTTCCCGCTTTGTAGGCTACAGCGTGGCCAGACGTGCATCTAAAGCCTCTGGCTGCTGAGTCTCATGGCTAAGGCAGAGTGAAATACGGGATCATGGAATGTTTGGGGTTGGAAGGGACCTTTACAGGTCATTGAGTCCACCCCCCCTGCAATGAGCAGAGCCATCTTCAATGGGATCACTTGTTGGGGTCTGCAGCGGGTCTACAGACAAATTAGTTGACTTCAAAGGCTTAGTCGTGTACCTTGAAGACAGCCACAAATTGCCAGGTACGTAAACAGGATGTGAAGAACCGTAACTTAGAACCACAGCACACGGGCACCTACAGCAACAGCAAATAGCAAGCAAGAAGAAGAACACAAACACCTTTCAGGGTCAGACACATGTAATGTCTAAGATATATAAATCATTTGTATAAGCAATAAAGGCCATTTTGTTGATCCCAGCCATGCAGCCATAGTGTTTTTTCAGTCTGCCTCGACTTGGATCACCACAATCACTTTGCTCAGCTGAGCTTGAATGTTTCCAGGGATGGGGCGTCCACCACCTCTCTGGGCAACCTGTTCCAGTGTTTCACCACCCTCAGCATAAAAAAAAAAACCAACCTGCTGTCCTTGTGTCTAGTCTTAATCTGCCCTCTTCCAGCTTCAAACCATTGCCCCTTCTCCCTAGGGCTGCTGGCCCTGCTCAGATCTCTGTCCCCGTCTCTCTGATAAGCGCCCATTAAGTATTGGAAGACCAGAATCAGGTCTCCCCAGAGCCTTCTCTTCGCCAGGCTGAACAACCCCACCTCTCTCAGCCTTTTCTTTTTTCAGAGCAGAGGAGTTCCATCCCTTCGATCATTTTGGTGGCTTCTTTTGATGCAGCCCAGGCCACGGTTGGCTTTCTGGCCTGCGAGCGCACATTGCTGGTTCATGCCCAGCTGTTCATCCACCGGTACCCCCAAGCCCTTCCTGGCAGGGCGGCTCTCAGTGGTACCGGGCGTTGCCCTGACCCTGGTGCAGGACCTTGCACCTGGCCTTCTTGAGCCTCATGAGGTTCACATGGGCCGCTTCTCCAGCCTGTCCAGGTCCCTCTGGACAGCAGCCCATCGCTCAGGCGCATCAGCTGCACCACTCAGCTTGGTGTCATCTGCAAGCTTGCTGAGGGTGCACCCGATCCCACTGCCTTATGTCATTGATGAAGCTATTAAACAGTACTGCTCCCAAGAGGGGACCCTGAGGGACACACTCGTCACCAGTCTCCGTCCGCACACTGAGCTGTTCACCACTGCCGTCAGGATGGCACTGTCCAGCCAGTTCCTTATCCACCAAGCAGTCCACGCATCAGATCCACATTTCTCCAATTGATGGAGAAGGATGCTGTGAGAGACAATATCAAAGGCCAAAGAAGCCTGGAGAGATGACAGCCGTAGCTCTTCCCTTGCCCACCGAGGCACTCACCCTACCATAGAAGGCCACTGGGTTGTTCAGGCAACATACACCCACCGTGTGCTCTCTCAAGGTTTCCTTTTGCACGTCAAATACTTTAAGAGAATATTTTTTCTGTTTTATTGATTGACTTTGCCCTTTGAGGACCCCAACAGAAAGTATTCCCTTAAGTTTCACGTGAAGGAGAAAGGGAAGAGTGAAGGCTTCATCTTTCCCGTCAAACAAACGTGACTTGTTAGCCCTGGGGTCCCCCAAGGCGCCAAACCGGGCTCCAGCCGGGAAGGTGCGCACAGGAGGGGATCTGGCACTTGTCTTGAGGCTGAAATCATTCACTCCTCAGCCTCGTGAGCTGTTGCTAACAGCACCGGAGGAGGTCAGAAATGCCCTGGCTGCGCTCCCCAGGTCATCTGGGGCACTGTGAGCTCCACGCTGCCCCTGTGACAGTGCCCGGAAAAGAGGGCAGAGCTGCGGGCTCAGCCCCAGGTGGGACTGTGTGCCAGCCCTTGGACGGAGCTGCCCGACGGGGCGTGCTCCCCAGCCTGGGAGGGCAGCTGCCCCGGCTGTGCTCCAGCGGCTCTCCCCCTGAGCACCGTTGCTATGCGGCCTGGGCCGGCCCTGAGGTCACAGTGGGGCTGCGAGGTGACAGTGGGGCTGTGAGGTCACGGAGCTCCACGGCGATGCACCAGCTATAAGTACCCACGCCTCAGCCCCCAGCCGCAACTGCACCACATGCAGCAGCAGCGGTGACAGCAGCACAGGATCATGTGGCTGAAGGGAGCCATGGCCCTCATTCAGCACTGCCTCCTCCTCCTCCTCCTCCTGGAGGCCCTACGTGCCAGGGCTGCCTGGGCTGCACCTTGGCAAGAGCAGGAAGCAGGTAAGCACTCGGCACATTTGCGACCTTTCACGGGCCAGCGGGCTCCTCTCCCCGAGAAGCGTGGATGTGGCTTTTCCCTCGAGCGCTTTGGTGAGGGCTTCCCCTGTGTGTGTGAGAGCTGTGCGGGTAAGAATGCCCCCAGGGGCCCTATGTTGGCCCATGTGCTCCGCAAGGGGTCTTGTTCATGGCCTGGCTTAACGAGCGTGTTGGAGAGCTGCCAGGTGCCGGCCAAGAGGTCACCAGGCCCCTCTGCAGCGCTGGCAATCTCCCCGGGGTCTGGCTCCCACGCTGCTACCTGAGCCCCTTCCAGTGCCTGCGGTTCACTAAGGCACAAGCGGATGCCAACAGGCAATGGCAACATTTCCCCTCTGTGCTTGCTTCTAGGTGAGGATGCTGCCAAAGTTTATCGAGATGCATGGCAGGCTGTTGGTTTGGAGCCCTTGGGGCGTCCTGGAGGTAAGCGCTCTATGTCCCTTTCCTTGAAAGAAGAAACAGTGTCAATGTGACAAGAGCTTACTCATGTGCAATTCTCCTGAAGAGCCTCCCAAGGGTTACACCATCCCGAATTCGTAGCCCGTTGCTGTCCTCGAGCCTGAGAGCCATCCCACGGGTAAATCAGTGGGAGGAAGCTGCATCTACCCTCTAGGCTTCTTTCCGCCTGAAGAGCAAGTTGCTCCGTCCGTGGCCCATGCGCAGACATGGAGGAGAGCAGAGAGGGAACGGGCCGGGCTCAGAGATGCGCCCTGTGGAGCTTTGCCTTGCAAAGCTGTCTGCTGGCCCTGGGAGCCTGAGCTGCTCCCAGTGCTGGCTGCCAAGCCAGCGGGCTCGTTGGGGTTGAGCTGGAGCTGGTGTGAGCTCCAGGGAGTCCTTTGTCCCGGCAGCTCCGCACGTGGTTCGTTCCGTCCCAGCATGGTGCCAGTGCAGGTGCACGGTAACTCTTGGCACCATGCTCCTGAGCGGAAGGCAGAGATGAGTGCCGTGGAGGAAGCCCACCTTTGAGTGGCACTCGCTGCCACTTTGATCTGAAGAAATAACTTGAACTGTGTCACGGCAGCCGTTCTGTCCTGTGCTTCTTTGCAGCCGTGGCTGTCGGCAAAGCTGCTGCAGATTCCCAGCGGGGTTCCAGGACCGAGCCTCTGGGAGATCGCACCATGGGTACGTCATGGCTTTCTCCTCCCTTTGAGATCCGCCAGCTCAAAGCCCAAAGGTCAGCCCGCTGGGCGCCTCTGCAGCTGTGGGGACAGAGATCTGCACGTGTGTGCCGTCTCCTTGCGCGGTCCCCTTACCGCTTCTGCAATCCAGTCCTGCCATTGTAGACCGCAGTAGATGACGGAAGCTGCTTTGGCTGTTCTGTTACAGGTGTGCCTGTAGGAAGGACTCGTCCAGCTCCTCGGCAGTGGGATGCTGCGCGAGGCTGGCATCGCAGGGGTGAGTAGTCTGTCTGTGCTGACCTCACAGGCTAAGCACTGGTCTTCTGTAATTTATTTGGGTGAAACTGAATCGGGTCCTTTCTGTTAAGGTTCTGCAATAGAAAAGTACCGAGCTGAAGGAGAAAACGAGTCCTCGGAGCTATTTGAGCAACTAAGGCATGTGCTGGAGGAATGGAAGAGAGGACACGGTGGGTACATTTCACTCTGCCTTCGCTGTGAAATTTGGCAGCTGAGCCACAGAGATGGTGCAGAGCCTCTGCTGCCAGTTGTGCTTCAAGCGGAGGGCCAGGGGCGGCTGCTGCCCCAGTTTTGCCGTTACGGCTCGGAGCTGGTTTGTGCAGGCGTCTGCTGGCAGGCAGATTTGAGGGCCTGGCGAGCGCTGAACTTGTGTTCAGCTCACGGGCAGCACTGCTTGCCCACTGGCCCAGTTCCAGGCAGGAGCGAGGTGCCAGGCGACGCCGGCTGCCCTTTCCTGATGCTGGAGGTCGGTGGGGATGCTGGTTCGGCAGGCTTCTTGGGCTGTGCTGCATCTCCCGTCTGCCGACCGATAGCTGGGATGGGGCAACCGTGACCGTTGCTGGTGCTTACAGGGAAGGGCGGAGGAGCCCTTCTCGAAAGGGCTGTTTCCCTGGCCGGACTGGCTGCAGCTTCTTCCCGTCCTCTTTGAAGGAAGGCATTTTGCATCGCTTTACACGTCGCCAAAAGTGCAACGCAAACCAAAAGATGGCCTGCAATTTCCTGGTCCCCCAGCAGGTCAGGCGTGGCTGTTGCGTGGAGTCGGAACCAGGCGCAGGCTCTTCCCCCAGTGCCCACTCTGGCAAGTCACAGCAGCAGCCAAAGCTGAAAGTGTTTTGGGTTCGAGGCATCGGGACCATGTTCCGCAGATATGGGAAATGTGCCAAATGTCCCTCCCGCTCTAGCTGCATCCCCGAGCTTGCTGTGACTGCCGAGAGGCACAGGAGCAGCACAGAGCGGGATCCCTCCCTGAGCCGAGGTCCACAGCGATGCCCTGACTCCCAGACTAGGCAGAGGCTTAGGGGGAACCTCCCCGTCCTCCTGTGTCCTCTGTGCCTGAGACTCGCTGAGGCTTAACCTTCCCCCTCTGCTTTTTGGCAGTGCCGTCAAAGCCTGGAGAAGACCACCAGAGCAAGATAAATCGGGCTTATGAACCGGGCTCAGGTACGGAGCAGTCTTGCTGGGGTCCCCAAGTGGGAGACACATCCTGAAACCTGGGAGGTGCTGCAGGCGGTGCCTGTGCTGGAGAAAAGGCACTAGGGGGAGGGCAAGGCTTCAGTGCCACTTGAGGAGGCCTGAGTCTGTCCCCTGGGGTGTGGGAACTGTCTCACGGGGAGGGAGAGCTGGGGTGGCACTGCCTGCTGCAGGGACGGTTTCTGTCCGTGTCACTCAAAGGCTCAAGCAGCTGCGCCCCCCCTGTGCTCCCCTTCTGGCCTTCTGGGTTTGGTTGGGTGGGACACCCTGCCCCAAAGGGTGGGAACGTGCCTCCAGGCACCAGTACCGGGGGGAAAGAGAGAATGTCCTGGCCGGATCAATCGTGCTGCACACTTACCAGTGGTGCGCAGGACGGGCTAACTTTTCAAATTTCTCCTACAGACGTGATCAGCGAGAGAACCGCAAGGGCTGATGATCCCCCAAACACCGCAAGTCCTCTCTGTCCCCAAGATGCGCGGAGGCACTGTATGATAGGCACAGCAGCAACCATGCTTTCCGTGCCAGTTGGAATAGTGTTGGTCTGTGTCATCATCCGGTGGTGGATGAAGAAAGAAGAGTGAGTTGTTGATTCCCCCGACACTGCTTCCTTCGATGGCTGCTCAGAGCCACGAAGCATTTCTAGTCAGGCTGCCGCGGAGTGGCAGCCTGGTGGCTGCCCAAAAGCAAGGGCAGGACGAGAAAGAGCGGGCCAAGAGATTGCCCCAGCCAGGGAGGTGCCCAGTAGCGCTGGCTGGTGGCCACCGAACCTGCCCTGAGGAGTCCCCCTGCTCGGGGCTGCCATGAGCTGCGGGTGTCCACGTCGGCCAAGGCGTGCCAGCGGCTCTGCCCGTGCTGGGGAGCCTTGCCAGCTCTGGGCCGTGCTGTGGGGGACAGTCCGTGCGCCCCCTCTGCAGCTGAGCGCCTCAGCGGCCTCCTCCCTCCACAGGCCCGTCGCTGGAGCTTCTAGAGTCCAGCAGAAAACCCATGGCTCTCGCTTCCGCCCGGACAGCAAGAGCAGCCGCGCAAGCACCCCTCAGAGCTGCACCCAAAGACAGCAGAGGACACTGCCGCCTGAACAACGAGCGCGCTCATCCTCCCCATGGCCCCCGCGACCGCCTCCCCCATTCGCAGCCGCCTTTCAGCAGAGGAGCCAGACCAGCACCCTCCAGACCCCAGCCAAAGGGGAACGGCCTCCACGCCCCCCGAACCCATCTCCGGCCGCCCTTCAGATGAGCCATACCAGCACCCCCCAGCACCCCACCAAATGGGACCTGCCCTCGCCCCCCCCAAGCCCATTCCTGGAATCTTTGCATCAGATGAACCAGGAAAGTTTCTCCCAGATGCAGCAGTCCCCACGTCCTCCGAGACCTCCACCGCTACTGAGACCTCCAAGCCCACCGAGCCCCCCGCCACTACCGAGCACCCACCACTTTTGAGCCCTCCAAGGCCTCCGACCTCCCACTGCTGCCAAGCCCCCTGAGACCCCTGAGGGCCCTGAGCCTCCTGAGACTCCCACACACCCCTGAGCTCACTGCTCCAGCCGCACAGCAGGGGCTGAAGGCAGCCACACCAGGGTAGGAGTTGGGGGTGCACTGACAGAGCCCCAGCCGACAGCTTCGGGGCTCAGCCGCTGCCCGCCAAGGACAGTGTGACACAGGGCTGTCACACAAGTGTCCAGGGGGTACCAACAGCAAACCAAGCGAGGCACCAGCACCGGCTGGGCTCCACGCCTGGGTGCAGCCGTGGATGCCCACTGTGTCGGTAGGCAGGAGCCGGGCATGGGCTCGTGGGGAAAGCCCCAATGGCGGCACTACGCGCTCTGCTCCACAGCTCATCCCTGACTGCCAACCTGCTGCAAACAGGTCATTAGCCTGAGGGGCAGGTCCTGCCCCTTTCTCCTACAACGCAAGGCACCCTCTGATGCCATCTGGGCTGCTCCTGAAGTGATTAAAGAGCTGGGAGAGCGGGAAGCGTGGTCAGGTCTCCTTCTCAATACAGTTCTCCTGCGTCGCCTGCAGAGAAGCCTCATGGCAAGTGGTGACTAGCGGTAGATGACAGAGCCCTGAGCACCGCCGCTGAACAGCGCCCTGCGGCTGCTCCCGGTCCGAGTGGTAGAGTCCCTTGTGTCAACGAAGAAGCCCTGCCAGGAGTGGTGACAGTAGCTGGGAAGGATAGGTGGTGTTGGCTCCCCGTGTCGGGGACAGATAGGGAGAGGTCTCCTTTCACCAGGCGGGGACTGCCGTTTACATGGACCGCCTGACCACAGTGTTTTGAACATTGTCCTGCCATTGCTCCTGCTCCACCAGCTGCAGAGCTGGAAGCATCCACATTAGCGCAGAGGTCGCTGTGAGGCAGTTACTGTGTGACAGAAGGTGTGAAAGCCAGCGTCGCTGCAGCGAGGCTCCAATCCATCCCTTCCCGCTTTGTAGGCTACAGCGTGGCCAGACGTGCATCTAAAACCTCTGGCTGCTGAGTCTCATGGCTAAGGCAGAGTGAAATACGGGATCATGGAATGTTTGGGGTTGGAAGGGACCTTTACAGGTCATTGAGTCCAATCCCCCTGCAATGAGCGCAGCCATCTTCAACAGGATCACTTTGCTCAGCTGAGCTTGAATGTTTCCAGGGATGGGGCGTCCACCACCTCTCTGGGCAACCTGTTCCAGTGTTTCACCACCCTCAGCATAAAAAAAAAACCAACCTGCTGTCCTTGTGTCTAGTCTTAATCTGCCCTCTTCCAGCTTCAAACCATTGCCCCTTCTCCCTAGGGCTGCTGGCCCTGCTCAGATCTCTGTCCCCGTCTCTCTGATAAGCGCCCATTAAGTACTGGAAGACCAGAATCAGGTCTCCCCAGAGCCTTCTCTTCGCCAGGCTGAACAACCCCACCTCTCTCAGCCTTTTCTTTTTTCAGAGCAGAGGAGTTCCATCCCTTCGATCATTTTGGTGGCTTCTTTTGATGCAGCCCAGGCCACGGTTGGCTTTCTGGCCTGCGAGCGCACATTGCTGGTTCATGCCCAGCTGTTCATCCACCAGTACCCCCAAGCCCTTCCTGGCAGGGCGGCTCTCAGTGGTACCGGGCGTTGCCCTGAGCCTGGTGCAGGACCTTGCACCTGGCCTTCTTGAGCCTCATGAGGTTCACATGGGCCGCTTCTCCAGCTTGACCAGGTCCCTCTGGACAGCAGCCCATCGCTCAGGCGCATCAGCTGCACCACTCAGCTTGGTGTCATCTGCAAGCTTGCTGAGGGTGCACCCGATCCCACTGCCTTATGTCATTGATGAAGCTATTAAACAGTACTGCTCCCAAGAGGGGACCCTGAGGGACACACTCGTCACCAGTCTCCGTCCGCACACTGAGCTGTTCACCACTGCCGTCAGGATGGCACTGTCCAGCCAGTTCCTTATCCACCAAGCAGTCCACGCATCAGATCCACATTTCTCCAATTGATGGAGAAGGATGCTGTGAGAGACAATATCAAAGGCCAAAGAAGCCTGGAGAGATGACAGCCGTAGCTCTTCCCTTGCCCACCGAGGCACTCACCCTACCATAGAAGGCCACTGGGTTGTTCAGGCAACATACACCCACCGTGTGCTCTCTCAAGGTTTCCTTTTGCACGTCAAATACTTTAAGAGAATATTTTTTCTGTTTTATTGATTGACTTTGCCCTTTGAGGACCCCAACAGAAAGTATTCCCTTAAGTTTCACGTGAAGGAGAAAGGGAAGAGTGAAGGCTTCATCTTTCCCGTCAAACAAACGTGACTTGTTAGCCCTGGGGTCCCCCAAGGCGCCAAACCGGGCTCCAGCCGGGAAGGTGCGCACAGGAGGGGATCTGGCACTTGTCTTGAGGCTGAAATCATTCACTCCTCAGCCTCGTGAGCTGTTGCTAACAGCACCGGAGGAGGTCAGAAATGCCCTGGCTGCGCTCCCCAGGTCATCTGGGGCACTGTGAGCTCCACGCTGCCCCTGTGACAGTGCCCGGAAAAGAGGGCAGAGCTGCGGGCTCAGCCCCAGGTGGGACTGTGTGCCAGCCCTTGGACGGAGCTGCCCGACGGGGCGTGCTCCCCAGCCTGGGAGGGCAGCTGCCCCGGCTGTGCTCCAGCGGCTCTCCCCCTGAGCACCGTTGCTATGCGGCCTGGGCCGGCCCTGAGGTCACAGTGGGGCTGCGAGGTGACAGTGGGGCTGTGAGGTCACGGAGCTCCACGGCGATGCACCAGCTATAAGTACCCACGCCTCAGCCCCCAGCCGCAACTGCACCACATGCAGCAGCAGCGGTGACAGCAGCACAGGATCATGTGGCTGAAGGGAGCCATGGCCCTCATTCAGCACTGCCTCCTCCTCCTCCTCCTCCTGGCGGCCCTACGTGCCAGGGCTGCCTGGGCTGCACCTTGGCAAGAGCAGGAAGCAGGTAAGCACTCGGCACATTTGCGACCTTTCACGGGCCAGCGGGCTCCTCTCCCCGAGAAGCGTGGATGTGGCTTTTCCCTCGAGCGCTTTGGTGAGGGCTTCCCCTGTGTGTGTGAGAGCTGTGCGGGTAAGAATGCCCCCAGGGGCCCTATGTTGGCCCATGTGCTCCGCAAGGGGTCTTGTTCATGGCCTGGCTTAACGAGCGTGTTGGAGAGCTGCCAGGTGCCGGCCAAGAGGTCACCAGGCCCCTCTGCAGCGCTGGCAATCTCCCCGGGGTCTGGCTCCCACGCTGCTACCTGAGCCCCTTCCAGTGCCTGCGGTTCACTAAGGCACAAGCGGATGCCAACAGGCAATGGCAACATTTCCCCTCTGTGCTTGCTTCTAGGTGAGGATGCTGCCAAAGTTTATCGAGATGCATGGCAGGCTGTTGGTTTGGAGCCCTTGGGGCGTCCTGGAGGTAAGCGCTCTATGTCCCTTTCCTTGAAAGAAGAAACAGTGTCAATGTGACAAGAGCTTACTCATGTGCAATTCTCCTGAAGAGCCTCCCAAGGGTTACACCATCCCGAATTCGTAGCCCGTTGCTGTCCTCGAGCCTGAGAGCCATCCCACGGGTAAATCAGTGGGAGGAAGCTGCATCTACCCTCTAGGCTTCTTTCCGCCTGAAGAGCAAGTTGCTCCGTCCGTGGCCCATGCGCAGACATGGAGGAGAGCAGAGAGGGAACGGGCCGGGCTCAGAGATGCGCCCTGTGGAGCTTTGCCTTGCAAAGCTGTCTGCTGGCCCTGGGAGCCTGAGCTGCTCCCAGTGCTGGCTGCCAAGCCAGCGGGCTCGTTGGGGTTGAGCTGGAGCTGGTGTGAGCTCCAGGGAGTCCTTTGTCCCGGCAGCTCCGCACGTGGTTCGTTCCGTCCCAGCATGGTGCCAGTGCAGGTGCACGGTAACTCTTGGCACCATGCTCCTGAGCGGAAGGCAGAGATGAGTGCCGTGGAGGAAGCCCACCTTTGAGTGGCACTCGCTGCCACTTTGATCTGAAGAAATAACTTGAACTGTGTCACGGCAGCCGTTCTGTCCTGTGCTTCTTTGCAGCCGTGGCTGTCGGCAAAGCTGCTGCAGATTCCCAGCGGGGTTCCAGGACCGAGCCTCTGGGAGATCGCACCATGGGTACGTCATGGCTTTCTCCTCCCTTTGAGATCCGCCAGCTCAAAGCCCAAAGGTCAGCCCGCTGGGCGCCTCTGCAGCTGTGGGGACAGAGATCTGCACGTGTGTGCCGTCTCCTTGCGCGGTCCCCTTACCGCTTCTGCAATCCAGTCCTGCCATTGTAGACCGCAGTAGATGACGGAAGCTGCTTTGGCTGTTCTGTTACAGGTGTGCCTGTAGGAAGGACTCGTCCAGCTCCTCGGCAGTGGGATGCTGCGCGAGGCTGGCATCGCAGGGGTGAGTAGTCTGTCTGTGCTGACCTCACAGGCTAAGCACTGGTCTTCTGTAATTTATTTGGGTGAAACTGAATCGGGTCCTTTCTGTTAAGGTTCTGCAATAGAAAAGTACCGAGCTGAAGGAGAAAACGAGTCCTCGGAGCTATTTGAGCAACTAAGGCATGTGCTGGAGGAATGGAAGAGAGGACACGGTGGGTACATTTCACTCTGCCTTCGCTGTGAAATTTGGCAGCTGAGCCACAGAGATGGTGCAGAGCCTCTGCTGCCAGTTGTGCTTCAAGCGGAGGGCCAGGGGCGGCTGCTGCCCCAGTTTTGCCGTTACGGCTCGGAGCTGGTTTGTGCAGGCGTCTGCTGGCAGGCAGATTTGAGGGCCTGGCGAGCGCTGAACTTGTGTTCAGCTCACGGGCAGCACTGCTTGCCCACTGGCCCAGTTCCAGGCAGGAGCGAGGTGCCAGGCGACGCCGGCTGCCCTTTCCTGATGCTGGAGGTCGGTGGGGATGCTGGTTCGGCAGGCTTCTTGGGCTGTGCTGCATCTCCCGTCTGCCGACCGATAGCTGGGATGGGGCAACCGTGACCGTTGCTGGTGCTTACAGGGAAGGGCGGAGGAGCCCTTCTCGAAAGGGCTGTTTCCCTGGCCGGACTGGCTGCAGCTTCTTCCCGTCCTCTTTGAAGGAAGGCATTTTGCATCGCTTTACACGTCGCCAAAAGTGCAACGCAAACCAAAAGATGGCCTGCAATTTCCTGGTCCCCCAGCAGGTCAGGCGTGGCTGTTGCGTGGAGTCGGAACCAGGCGCAGGCTCTTCCCCCAGTGCCCACTCTGGCAAGTCACAGCAGCAGCCAAAGCTGAAAGTGTTTTGGGTTCGAGGCATCGGGACCATGTTCCGCAGATATGGGAAATGTGCCAAATGTCCCTCCCGCTCCAGCTGCATCCCCGAGCTTGCTGTGACTGCCGAGAGGCACAGGAGCAGCACAGAGCGGGATCCCTCCCTGAGCCGAGGTCCACAGCGATGCCCTGACTCCCAGACTAGGCAGAGGCTTAGGGGGAACCTCCCCGTCCTCCTGTGTCCTCTGTGCCTGAGACTCGCTGAGGCTTAACCTTCCCCCTCTGCTTTTTGGCAGTGCCGTCAAAGCCTGGAGAAGACCACCAGAGCAAGATAAATCGGGCTTATGAACCGGGCTCAGGTACGGAGCAGTCTTGCTGGGGTCCCCAAGTGGGAGACACATCCTGAAACCTGGGAGGTGCTGCAGGCGGTGCCTGTGCTGGAGAAAAGGCACTAGGGGGAGGGCAAGGCTTCAGGGCCACTTGAGGAGGCCTGAGTCTGTCCCCTGGGGTGTGGGAACTGTCTCACGGGGAGGGAGAGCTGGGGTGGCACTGCCTGCTGCAGGGACGGTTTCTGTCCGTGTCACTCAAAGGCTCAAGCAGCTGCGCCCCCCCTGTGCTCCCCTTCTGGCCTTCTGGGTTTGGTTGGGTGGGACACCCTGCCCCAAAGGGTGGGAACGTGCCTCCAGGCACCAGTACCGGGGGGAAAGAGAGAATGTCCTGGCCGGATCAATCGTGCTGCACGCTTACCAGTGGTGCGCAGGACGGGCTAACTTTTCAAATTGCTCCTACAGACGTGATCAGCGAGAGAACCGCAAGGGCTGATGATCCCCCAAACACCGCAAGTCCTCTCTGTCCCCAAGATGCGCGGAGGCACTGTATGATAGCCACAGCAGCAACCATGCTTTCCGTGCCAGTTGGAATAGTGTTGGTCTGTGTCATCATCCGGTGGTGGATGAAGAAAGAAGAGTGAGTTGTTGATTCCCCCGACACTGCTTCCTTCGATGGCTGCTCAGAGCCACGAAGCATTTCTAGTCAGGCTGCCCAAAAGCAAGGGCAGGACGAGAAAGAGCGGGGCAAGAGATTGCCCCAGCCAGGGAGGCGCCCAGTAGCACTGGCTGGTGGCCACCGAACCTGCCCTGAGGAGTCCCCCTGCTCGGGGCTGCCATGAGCTGCGGGTGTCCACGTCGGCCAAGGCGTGCCAGCGGCTCTGCCCGTGCTGGGGAGCCTTGCCAGCTCTGGGCCGTGCTGTGGGGGACAGTCCGTGCGCCCCCTCTGCAGCTGAGCGCCTCAGCGGCCTCCTCTCTCCACAGGCCCGTCGCTGGAGCTTCTAGAGTCCAGCAGAAAACCCATGGCTCTCGCTTCCGCCCGGACAGCAAGAGCAGCCGCGCAAGCACCCCTCAGAGCTGCACCCAAAGACAGCAGAGGACACTGCCGCCTGAACAACGAGCGCGCTCATCCTCCCCACGGCCCCCGCGACCGCCTCCCCCATTCGCAGCCGCCTTTCAGCAGAGGAGCCAGACCAGCACCCTCCAGACCCCAGCCAAAGGGGAACGGCCTCCACGCCCCCCGAACCCATCTCCGGCCGCCCTTCAGATGAGCCATACCAGCACCCCCCAGCACCCCACCAAATGGGACCTGCCCTCGCCCCCCCCAAGCCCATTCCTGGAATCTTTGCATCAGATGAACCAGGAAAGTTTCTCCCAGATGCAGCAGTCCCCACGTCCTCCGAGACCTCCACCGCTACTGAGACCTCCAAGCCCACCGAGCCCCCCGCCACTACCGAGCACCCACCACTTTTGAGCCCTCCAAGGCCTCCGACCTCCCACTGCTGCCAAGCCCCCTGAGACCCCTGAGGGCCCTGAGCCTCCTGAGACTCCCACACACCCCTGAGCTCACTGCTCCAGCCGCACAGCAGGGGCTGAAGGCAGCCACACCAGGGTAGGAGTTGGGGGTGCACTGACAGAGCCCCAGCCGACAGCTTCGGGGCTCAGCCGCTGCCCGCCAAGGACAGTGTGACACAGGGCTGTCACACAAGTGTCCAGGGGGTACCAACAGCAAACCAAGCGAGGCACCAGCACCGGCTGGGCTCCACGCCTGGGTGCAGCCGTGGATGCCCACTGTGTCGGTAGGCAGGAGCCGGGCATGGGCTCGTGGGGAAAGCCCCAATGGCGGCACTACGCGCTCTGCTCCACAGCTCATCCCTGACTGCCAACCTGCTGCAAACAGGTCATTAGCCTGAGGGGCAGGTCCTGCCCCTTTCTCCTACAACGCAAGGCACCCTCTGATGCCATCCGGGCTGCTCCTGAAGTGATTAAAGAGCTGGGAGAGCGGGAAGCGTGGTCAGGTCTCCTTCTCAATACAGTTCTCCTGCGTCGCCTGCAGAGAAGCCTCATGGCAAGTGGTGACTAGCGGTAGATGACAGAGCCCTGAGCACCGCCGCTGAACAGCGCCCTGCGGCTGCTCCCGGTCCGAGTGGTAGAGTCCCTTGTGTCAACGAAGAAGCCCTGCCAGGAGTGGTGACAGTAGCTGGGAAGGATAGGTGGTGTTGGCTCCCCGTGTCGGGGACAGATAGGGAGAGGTCTCCTTTCACCAGGCGGGGACTGCCGTTTACATGGACCGCCTGACCACAGTGTTTTGAACATTGTCCTGCCATTGCTCCTGCTCCACCAGCTGCAGAGCTGGAAGCATCCACATTAGCGCAGAGGTCGCTGTGAGGCAGTTACTGTGTGACAGAAGGTGTGAAAGCCAGCGTCGCTGCAGCGAGGCTCCAATCCATCCCTTCCCGCTTTGTAGGCTACAGCGTGGCCAGACGTGCATCTAAAGCCTCTGGCTGCTGAGTCTCATGGCTAAGGCAGAGTGAAATACAGGATCATGGAATGTTTGGGGTTGGAAGGGACCTTTACAGGTCATTGAGTCCAATCCCCCTGCAATGAGCGCAGCCATCTTCAACAGGATCACTTTGCTCAGCTGAGCTTGAATGTTTCCAGGGATGGGGCGTCCACACCTCTCTGGGCAACCTGTTCCAGTGTTTCACCACCCTCAGCATAAAAAAAAAACCAACCTGCTGTCCTTGCGTCTAGTCTTAATCTGCCCTCTTCCAGCTTCAAACCATTGCCCCTTCTCCCTAGGGCTGCTGGCCCTGCTCAGATCTCTGTCCCCGTCTCTCTGATAAGCGCCCATTAAGTATTGGAAGACCAGAATCAGGTCTCCCCAGAGCCTTCTCTTCGCCAGGCTGAACAACCCCACCTCTCTCAGCCTTTTCTTTTTTCAGAGCAGAGGAGTTCCATCCCTTCGATCATTTTGGTGGCTTCTTTTGATGCAGCCCAGGCCACGGTTGGCTTTCTGGCCTGCGAGCGCACATTGCTGGTTCATGCCCAGCTGTTCATCCACCAGTACCCCCGAGCCCTTCCTGGCAGGGCGGCTCTCAGTGGTACCGGGCGTTGCCCTGACCCTGGTGCAGGACCTTGCACCTGGCCTTCTTGAGCCTCATGAGGTTCACATGGGCCGCTTCTCCAGCCTGTCCAGGTCCCTCTGGACAGCAGCCCATCGCTCAGGCGCATCAGCTGCACCACTCAGCTTGGTGTCATCTGCAAGCTTGCTGAGGGTGCACCCGATCCCACTGCCTTATGTCATTGATGAAGCTATTAAACAGTACTGCTCCCAAGAGGGGACCCTGAGGGACACACTCGTCACCAGTCTCCGTCCGCACACTGAGCTGTTCACCACTGCCGTCAGGATGGCACTGTCCAGCCAGTTCCTTATCCACCAAGCAGTCCACGCATCAGATCCACATTTCTCCAATTGATGGAGAAGGATGCTGTGAGAGACAATATCAAAGGCCAAAGAAGCCTGGAGAGATGACAGCCGTAGCTCTTCCCTTGCCCACCGAGGCACTCACCCTACCATAGAAGGCCACTGGGTTGTTCAGGCAACATACACCCACCGTGTGCTCTCTCAAGGTTTCCTTTTGCACGTCAAATACTTTAAGAGAATATTTTTTCTGTTTTATTGATTGACTTTGCCCTTTGAGGACCCCAACAGAAAGTATTCCCTTAAGTTTCACGTGAAGGAGAAAGGGAAGAGTGAAGGCTTCATCTTTCCCGTCAAACAAACGTGACTTGTTAGCCCTGGGGTCCCCCAAGGCGCCAAACCGGGCTCCAGCCGGGAAGGTGCGCACAGGAGGGGATCTGGCACTTGTCTTGAGGCTGAAATCATTCACTCCTCAGCCTCGTGAGCTGTTGCTAACAGCACCGGAGGAGGTCAGAAATGCCCTGGCTGCGCTCCCCAGGTCATCTGGGGCACTGTGAGCTCCGCGCTGCCCCTGTGACAGTGCCCGGAAAAGAGGGCAGAGCTGCGGGCTCAGCCCCAGGTGGGACTGTGTGCCAGCCCTTGGACGGAGCTGCCCGACGGGGCGTGCTCCCCAGCCTGGGAGGGCAGCTGCCCCGGCTGTGCTCCAGCGGCTCTCCCCCTGAGCACCGTTGCTATGCGGCCTGGGCCGGCCCTGAGGTCACAGTGGGGCTGCGAGGTGACAGTGGGGCTGTGAGGTCACGGAGCTCCACGGCGATGCACCAGCTATAAGTACCCACGCCTCAGCCCCCAGCCGCAACTGCACCACATGCAGCAGCAGCGGTGACAGCAGCACAGGATCATGTGGCTGAAGGGAGCCATGGCCCTCATTCAGCACTGCCTCCTCCTCCTCCTCCTCCTGGAGGCCCTACGTGCCAGGGCTGCCTGGGCTGCACCTTGGCAAGAGCAGGAAGCAGGTAAGCACTCGGCACATTTGCGACCTTTCACGGGCCAGCGGGCTCCTCTCCCCGAGAAGCGTGGATGTGGCTTTTCCCTCGAGCGCTTTGGTGAGGGCTTCCCCTGTGTGTGTGAGAGCTGTGCGGGTAAGAATGCCCCCAGGGGCCCTATGTTGGCCCACACGCTCCCTGAGGGGTCTTGTTCATGGCCTGGCTTGAAGAGCGTGTTGGAGAGCTGCCAGGTGCCGGCCAAGAGGTCACCAGGCCCCTCTGCAGCGCTGGCAATCTCCCCGGGGTCTGGCTCCCACGCTGCTACCTGAGCCCCTTCCAGTGCCTGCGGTTCACTAAGGCACAAGCGGATGCCAACAGGCAATGGCAACGTTTCCCCTCTGTGCTTGCTTCTAGGTGAGGATGCTGCCAAAGTTTATCGAGATGCATGGCAGGCTGTTGGTTTGGAGCCCTTGGGGCATCCTGCAGGTAAGCGCTCTATGTCCCTTTCCTTGAAAGAAGAAACAGTGTCAATGTGACAAGAGCTTACTCATGTGCAATTCTCCTGAAGAGCCTCCCAAGGGTTACACCATCCCGAATTCGTGGCCTGTTCCTGACCTCGAGCCTGAGAGCCATCCCACGGGTAAATCAGTGGGAGGAAGCTGCATCTACCCTCTAGGCTTCTTTCCGCCTGAAGAGCAAGTTGCTCCGTCCGTGGCCCATGCGCAGACATGGAGGAGAGCAGAGAGGGAACGGGCCGGGCTCAGAGATGCGCCCTGTGGAGCTTTGCCTTGCAAAGCTGTCTGCTGGCCCCTGCGAGTCATCTGAGTTCTTAAGGCAAATGTTGGAGGAACAGGAGAGAGGACACGGTGGGCACATTTCACTCTGCCTTCGCTGTGAAATTTGGCAGCTGAGCCACAGAGATGGTGCAGAGCCTCTGCTGCCAGTTGTGCTTCAAGCGGAGGGCCAGGGGCGGCTGCTGCCCCAGTTTTGCCGTTACGGCTCGGAGCTGGTTTGTGCAGGCGTCTGCTGGCAGGCAGATTTGAGGGCCTGGCGAGCGCTGAACTTGTGTTCAGCTCACGGGCAGCACTGCTTGCCCACTGGCCCAGTTCCAGGCAGGAGCGAGGTGCCAGGCGACGCCGGCTGCCCTTTCCTGATGCTGGAGGTCGGTGGGGATGCTGGTTCGGCAGGCTTCTTGGGCTGTGCTGCATCTCCCGTCTGCCGACCGATAGCTGGGATGGGGCAACCGTGACCGTTGCTGGTGCTTACAGGGAAGGGCGGAGGAGCCCTTCTCGAAAGGGCTGTTTCCCTGGCCGGACTGGCTGCAGCTTCTTCCCGTCCTCTTTGAAGGAAGGCATTTTGCATCGCTTTACACGTCGCCAAAAGTGCAACGCAAACCAAAAGATGGCCTGCAATTTCCTGGTCCCCCAGCAGGTCAGGCGTGGCTGTTGCGTGGAGTCGGAACCAGGCGCAGGCTCTTCCCCCAGTGCCCACTCTGGCAAGTCACAGCAGCAGCCAAAGCTGAAAGTGTTTTGGGTTCGAGGCATCGGGACCATGTTCCGCAGATATGGGAAATGTGCCAAATGTCCCTCCCGCTCTAGCTGCATCCCCGAGCTTGCTGTGACTGCCGAGAGGCACAGGAGCAGCACAGAGCGGGATCCCTCCCTGAGCCGAGGTCCACAGCGATGCCCTGACTCCCAGACTAGGCAGAGGCTTAGGGGGAACCTCCCCGTCCTCCTGTGTCCTCTGTGCCTGAGACTCGCTGAGGCTTAACCTTCCCCCTCTGCTTTTTGGCAGTGCCGTCAAAGCCTGGAGAAGACCACCAGAGCAAGATAAATCGGGCTTATGAACCGGGCTCAGGTACGGAGCAGTCTTGCTGGGGTCCCCAAGTGGGAGACACATCCTGAAACCTGGGAGGTGCTGCAGGCGGTGCCTGTGCTGGAGAAAAGGCACTAGGGGGAGGGCAAGGCTTCAGGGCCACTTGAGGAGGCCTGAGTCTGTCCCCTGGGGTGTGGGAACTGTCTCACGGGGAGGGAGAGCTGGGGTGGCACTGCCTGCTGCAGGGACGGTTTCTGTCCGTGTCACTCAAAGGCTCAAGCAGCTGCGCCCCCCCTGTGCTCCCCTTCTGGCCTTCTGGGTTTGGTTGGGTGGGACACCCTGCCCCAAAGGGTGGGAACGTGCCTCCAGGCACCAGTACGGGGGGGAAAGAGAGAATGTCCTGGCCGGATCAATCGTGCTGCACGCTTACCAGTGGTGCGCAGGACGGGCTGACGTTCCTGATTGCTCCTGCAGATGATGTCACCGAGAGAACCACAGAGCTTTACAATCCCCCGAGCCCCCCAGCTGTTTCCGGTCCCAGAGACCCTGGAAAGCTCTCTACTATGGGTGCAGTAGCGGCTGTTGTTTCTCTGCAAGTTGCCATTGTGTTGGGCTGTGTCGTGGTCTGGTGGCGAAGGAAGAAGAAAGCGTGAGTACATTTCCCTCCCTCCTCTTCCTCTGATGGCTGCTCAGAGCCACGAAGCATTTCTAGTCAGGCTGCCCAAAAGCAAGGGCAGGACGAGAAAGAGCGGGGCAAGAGATTGCCCCAGCCAGGGAGGCGCCCAGTAGCGCTGGCTGGTGGCCACCGAACCTGCCCTGAGGAGTCCCCCTGCTCGGGGCTGCCATGAGCTGCGGGTGTCCACGTCGGCCAAGGCGTGCCAGCGGCTCTGCCCGTGCTGGGGAGCCTTGCCAGCTCTGGGCCGTGCTGTGGGGGACAGTCCGTGCGCCCCCTCTGCAGCTGAGCGCCTCAGCGGCCTCCTCTCTCCACAGGCCCGTCGCTGGAGCTTCAAGACTCCAGCATATAAAGAGCTGCTTCCACCAGTGCCTGAGCAGTCAGAGCAGGTGCCCCAGCACCCCTGAGATCTGGACCCCACGCCAGCAGACGCCACTGCCACCTGAAAGACCAAACTACTCGCCTTGCTCGAGCCCGTACCCAGGTACCATGACGCAGAGGAGCCAGGAGAGTATCTACGAACCGCAGGAGCCTCCACAGCCCCAGAGCCCCGCATCGCTCCCCAGCCCTCCAAGGACCCCAACCCCCAAGGATTTCAAGCCCTCTGAGCCTCCTGAGACTCCCACACACCCCTGAGCTCACTGCTCCAGCCGCACAGCAGGGGCTGAAGGCAGCCACACCAGGGTAGGAGCTGGGGCGCACTGACAGAGCCCCAACCGACAGCTTCGGGGCTCAGCCGCTGCCCGCCAAAGACAGTGTGACACAGGGCTGTCACACAAGTGTCCAGGGGGTACCAACAGCAAACCAAGCGAGGCACCAGCACCGGCTGGGCTCCACGCCTGGGCGCAGCCGTGGATGCCCACTGTGTCGGCAGGCAGGAGCTGGGCACGGGCGCGTGGGGAAAGCCCCAATGTGTTTTACCACCCTCGGCATAAAACAATAAACTGCTGTCCTCATGTCTAGTCTCAGTGTGCCCTCTTTTATATGAAAACCCTATGTGCTATTACCACAGCAGGGTCTGCTACAAGGCCCTAGCTTTACTTGCTGCTGCTGAGGTTTAGAAAAGCATGACAGCCACGTGGGCTACAACGAGCTGAGGAGGTACGTGAAGGTGTCTCAGAGTGAGCTACAGTAGCAAGGCGACTTTCACTACACTGTGAAACTCTGCAGCCAACCAGTGGCTCTTCCTATATATTTCTTCCAGCAGGAACCCATGGTTTCTTCTTCTAAGAGGAAAACAGAAACTGAGTATACTTGAGTAATACCAAGTATTGGTAGGTGCTGCGGGCATTTCGGGCGAGCGGGAGTCAGATTCAAATACTCACAGAGTTCAAGATCTGATCCGTTTATTGTACAAACCAGGTAGACTTTTATAAGGCATTCTATAAGCGTGCAATAATGTGGTTGGCTATTTTACAAGCGTATAATAATATGATTGGTTAACAATTGTTTACTGGGAAGATTTCTGTTTCTGCTTGTTCTGGCATGTAGGCTCCTTTCTGCGGTTTCCCAGCTCCTCTTATCACGTCCCGTTGGCCTTGGTTTTGAGCAAACATCTGCAATTTGCTCCTTTTTCTTCATCCCACTGTTCTGGCCGTAACCTCGTCTTATTTCTTCAGTATTTTTCCACTTGCTTCAGAGTTCAGTATAATCATTCAATACAGCAAGAGCCCCAACACCTCCCCCTTTCTTTTTAAATACAGCATTAATACTGCGTTCCACACAGCTCTGAAAACATTGTAAAAGGCAAGGCACTAAAAGTAACAAAAGAATAACAAACAACAATATAGACAGACCTTGTTTCAATAAATCCCTCAACCACCCTCAATTCTTGTTGAGGTAAATAAATTGATACATTTAAACGGTAAATCAACTGTTGCAAAAAATACGTATTTTTAACAAGTGTAGTATTCCACCAGGTACAGTTATCACTAAAGCCAAAATTCGTGTCATTATACTTCTTATCTAACCAACCCCAATATGATTGATTTATAGCCGTATAGTTTACTCCCAAAGGCTCAAAAGCTAGTTCAAAGCAGAAACGCATTTCTTGTAGGTGACATCTGAAGCACTTTTTTTTCCTTTTTTTTTTTCCTTTTTTTTTCTTTTTTTTTTCTTTCTTTTTTTTCTTTTTTTCTTTTTTTTCTTTTTCTTTTTTTTTTCTTTTTTTTTTCTTTTTTTCTTTCTTTTTTTTTTTCTTTTTTTTTTCTCTTTTTTTTTCTCTTTTTTTTTTTTTTTTTTTTTTTTTTTTTTTTGGGGGGGGGGGGGGGGAGGGGTTTGTAATCAAGTCCGTATTTTTCTTTGAGAAGCTTAAGCTGTTCCTCTAGTTTCAGGAGAGTTTCCAACTCTGATTTGTCGAATAGGTCCGTATTTCCCAAATAAATCATACATTTCCTCCGCTGTGATTTTATACGGCAGGTTCCGAATATAAAGGATCCCATTGACCTCTGGGGGCAACCAGATGTTAGCTCGCTTGGCCACTTGCATCGCCATGGCGCCGATCGGAGGGGGCGGGTGTGCCGCCTTGGAGAGAAACCGCGACCGGGACGGGGCCTGCCGGGCCGCACGCCGCCGCTCGCCGCTTGTTCCTTTTCAGGACACCAGGGTGGTAATTGCGCGACCATACCCCGTACAGCTCGATACGTGCGAGCCAAAGTCTTTACCCCCTTAGTCCCAACTTGCACAGATTCCCATAAGTCCTCTCCTACTTTCTTCCATGTTTCATTATTATATACATCTTGCGTAGAAGCAAGGTAACCACGGCGGCGACTCCAACATAGCAGATCAACTACTGCCTGCCGTGAGACTGGCGTTTCAGTTTTTTCTGCCAGTTTCATCAAACTGTCTACGGTTGCTTTTTCCACCACTGATGCAGTGATTCCCATCCTGCTTAAATTTCCTGACTCACCGGTCAGCCGTGCACGTTCCGCCTTTCTTCGGGCGCCCAGCTCTCTCTCCGCTGGCAGCAGGATCCTCGCCGGCTCCGCAGCTCGTAACACGATCCTTAATGAATCCTCCTGACCTTTTAACCGATCCTGTCGACCCTCATCGGATCACGTCGGGGTCACCAGATGCTGCGGGCATTTCGGGCGAGCGGGAGTCAGATTCAAATACTCACAGAGTTCAAGATCTGATCCGTTTATTGTACAAACCAGGTAGACTTTTATAAGGCATTCTATAAGCGTGCAATAATGTGGTTGGCTATTTTACAAGCGTATAATAATATGATTGGTTAACAATTGTTTACTGGGAAGATTTCTGTTTCTGCTTGTTCTGGCATGTAGGCTCCTTTCTGCGGTTTCCCAGCTCCTCTTATCACGTCCCGTTGGCCTTGGTTTTGAGCAAACATCTGCAATTTGCTCCTTTTTCTTCATCCCACTGTTCTGGCCGTAACCTCGTCTTATTTCTTCAGTATTTTTCCACTTGCTTCAGAGTTCAGTATAATCATTCAATACAGCAAGAGCCCCAACAGGTAGGCATGGCATGGGAGGGCAGCGGCAGCCTTGTACCTTTTCTCAGCACTTTTTTGCTCAGCTCAGGTCCCCATCACTGATGGCAGGCTTTCCCTACTACCTACACCAGACCACTCTCTAAAAGGTAATAGACGCTTCACTGTTAGATTACAGTGACCTTTTTTTTTTCAGGAGGATAGACGAAGTCCATATCCTTTTCTCTGTGACAGGATTTTATGATCATTTGTTGTCCCTAAGGCCCTAAAGTCTACAGCAGGCTGCAGGCCAGACCAGACGTGCCCATAGCACAGCCACCACAGAACAGCCCAGGTCCTGGACATAACCCTGGGAGCATAAAACTCTGTGAAACCAGTTTCCCTAAGCCAGCCTGGGAAGGAGAGCGAGACAGCCCCCACAGAGCTCCTGGCCACCAAACCAGGTCACTCCCAGCTTCTGAGCATTTCATTTTCTCTTGGGCAGCCAGACACTACCATGCAGCTTACAACAGAGGGTCCCCAGCAGTCCCCCATATTCCGTGCAAACAAAATAATGTGAGCAAAGGAGAGCGAAACCCTCTGGGCTGCCTTTGCCTGCAGACATGTTAAGCAGCGCTGGTCCCAGTGTCAATGCCTGAGGAATGCCCCTTGGCACTGGTCTCCACTTGGCCATTGAGCTTTTGATTGCAACTCTTTCAGCACGACCATCCAGCAAATTGCTTATACACCACATCACTGATCTACACTTGGGTGACTGGATCTGTAGTCTCAATTTGCATCGTATCATAAATTTGCTACCATGACTTTTGTCTCTCTCTTCACTATTTTTGATATGGAAAGCCATCGTGCTTCAACATTCCTCGTGTTTAAGTATGTTTAAGTATGAAACTACATGTTTAAGTAGTTTCACCATCATGGAACATCAGAACTAAGAAGACATTTTCTATTCTGTGGAAGTTTGAGAAGCTGATGAAAGGCTTTTGCCTAATATCCTCATTCTACCAAAGAATTAATGCGCAACAGATTACTTGAAGAGATTTAATAAACTGGGACAATACTGGCTGGTCTGACAGGCCAGTTTCTTTCATATGGTACATTAGTCAGAGTTCGGTTTCTGTCTTCTGGAAGTTGATTTTGCTTGCAATTCAGACTCTGGGACCCATCTTCAAATGTATCTGCACTAGTGGATACTGGACCTTTAAAGAGCCCAATCACATGAACAGCCTGGAAAGAGTCCCCTGGAAGCACAAGGCCATTATCTGATTCAGTTTCAAACTGGAGCCCCATTATAAAAAAGTATTACTCTTTGGAACATAGTCTGTCCTCCTAGGGGTGCTTTTTACCATTTTCAACATGAGATAAATGATCTGGAAGACCAAGAGCATGGTAAACAGGCCAAAATTTGAGAGTTAATACGTTGTTGGTTATTTATTGTAACAATTATATTATGCCTGTGCTTTCAAGGATGCGGCAATTAATAAAGTCCCTTAACACACGACCCCAGTGCTACCCATAATATTGCCAAAACCATTCCAGTTACACTTTGTCTTGACAAGCAAAATGGCATAAGGAGAAAACATTTCCTTTGTCTTAGGGAAATAGAGCTATCAGTTGAGAAATAACATCGGTACTCTATACCAGCTGGATTGTAATTCATCTATTTTCTCACTTTTATGGTGTATTTGGGGTCTAATTTTGAAGGATTCCAAGAAGTTTAGAGAAGGCTGAGTTCCATATTGTCTGTATTTTTTGCTTTTTATAAGTATGTGCTTTTATTCTACGAGACTTAGGTCATCTTCTCAAATTTGCTGCTGACTTATGCTTGTTGCCTTGCTTTTTGAATTTGTAAAGAGAAGATTAAAACTTGGCAGAACTTTTAAAAGTATCTTTCAGCCAAAAGTATGGGTTCAGCTATTCAACTACATCTTGTGAAGTTATATTAATTGAAAAGTTTATTATTTGTTTGAGTCTGATTTTTTTTAATCAAAATATTTCACTTTGTTTAAAATGTTTCAGTGTTGTAAAAATGTATTTGAACCCCAAACTGTCTTCAAAAAAGTTTTTTTCAGAGTGGCTAGTGAACCAAAAATGTCATTATTTGCTTAGCTCTGTATCTTCTACTATGCTGTAAGGTTTCCTATCCATTTGCCTTGAAAAAACCGCTGGCAGAAAACTGGAGCTCAGAGAACGTCCAAAATCCAGCACTGGTCATTCTCTTGCATATCTTGGGCCTAACTTGCACACCTAGTTGTACTCACAATACATATTTATAAGTGAAGTTGGTTAGTTCTGGCCAAAGTCTACACCTACTAACTAATTATTGGTTAGTTGCTTTCTCACTTCGATTTAAAGGTACAGTTCATTTTAAATTTACTGGGCATGCTCCCCGAGTGGGGGTTTCACTCTTCTTCGGGGCGGGGGGGGGGGGGGGGGGGGGGGGCGGCATTTGTTATCTACCACTTCCACAATTATTTTATCCTAGTGTCCTTGAGTCTTATCACTTCAGTAGTTTTTCTTTTAGCGATTAGCACATCCTTTGCCAGAAGGCTACTGATTTACATTCTTGTGGAGCCCATCTGCACCTGTACTGATTGTCCCTTCTGAAGTGCTGAGCGGCCCGAGCCTCAGACCTTCTCTCGCAGCCAGTGAGGCTCCTGCCTGCCTCTTGATGGTTCCTGTTATCTATACACCTCCTGCCTGTAGAGTTTTAGGTTTTTCACTGTATTTTCTCGCGTCACCCGCCTCCTCTGCCCCCTCCGGGTGGCGCCGGGGAAGGGGGGGCTGCTCAGCTCATGGCAGCTCCTCGCTGCCGTTCCTTCCCGCCCGCGCTTCTCCCCGGCTCCAGCGCCAGTGCCCGCCGCGGGCTGCGATCCCTCGGGGGCACAGGCGTCCCCTCCAGGGGCTGCAGGGCAATCCCCCGCCTGCAGCTCCCTCCTTCCCTGCCCTCCGTCCTCCGTGCTCGCAGGGCCCTGCCTCACATTTTTTTCCCTCACAACTCTCGTCTCCGTGGTGTTTCACCCTTCCTGAAGCAGGTTTTCCTCAGGGTGCTGCGGCCGAGGGGCTGGGCCGGGCCCTGTGGCGGGCGGCTGCTGGGCGGGACTCGCCTCACAGGGACCTCACATCAACATTTATCTGGAACTCTGATAACAGACGACATTACTCCTCAGAGAAAAAGAGTGCTTCTCAGTACATTTCTGTACATTTATCCTTGGTGTGATAGATACTGCTGCTATTAATGGACCATTTTTCATTATGGTTTATTGATTTAGGTGTATGACTGCGTAAGAAATGCTTTTTGTATGTGTTCAGGCAGGATTAGTAAAGTACACTTAGATATTGGCTCTTGGCTTGCAACTAGCTGATTTTTCTGGTGTGCCTGAATTTAGGGATCATGTTCCTTGGGGGAATCCAGACCTGACATAATCAGCAGGCGTTCTGTTGCTCAGTTCGGTAACAGCACAGTTTCACCTTAATTTTCCTCATTCTGCTGCTGACATGCCATGTCTCTGCACCTACCCACAGCTTGTTGATTTATTTTATAATGAGAATCGTATTTTCCTGTCCAATTTTTTTTTTTTGTGTGTGTGTGTGGAATCACTTTGAGGCCCTTGATATAAAATCACGGCAGTAGCTGATGCAAAAACCGAACACTGGGGTCGAGTCTTTCTAAATCCCACGTCAGACCCACGGCCCTTCCCGAGACACCTCGGATCCCCCACCAAACGCCCGCTTGGCCTTGCACCATCCTCGGTGGCCACGTATAAGATGGCGGCAAAAACTTTTCCCGCAGCCGTTACAGCACAACCCTGGATTCTTCCACGGGCGAGAGCTGTCCCCACCCCTCGCCGTGCCGCCCGCTCAGGAGCTCCGCAGGGCCCCCTCGCCCCACCCCCCACAGGGCCCCGCCCCCCGGGCAGCAGCGCTCCGCCCCCGCAGAGGCTCCGCACGGGCCCCGCCGCCCGGCCCTCCGTGTGTCACCGCCCAGCAGCGGGGCGGGGCCGTGGGGTTGGCGGTGCGGGCCCGCCGGGCCCGCGGTTCGCTGCGCGGCGTGGCCTGGCGTGGTCAGTGCGGCCGCGGAAGGCGGGGGGATGTGAGTACCGCCGGGCCAGGGGAGTTGCTTGGTCGGTGGGAGGCGATTCTCGATGCGGCGAGCAGTGCCTGTCTGAGGCCTGCCGGACTTCGGTGCCCGCGGCCCGCTCCTTCCTACGTGCAGGGCCGCCGGGTGCGCCCACGGAGCCCCAGGGACAGCGGCAGCGTCGCTTCGCCGCCGCGGGCCCAGCCTCCCTCCGCCCGCGTCGGCATCGGCCGGCTTGGGCCGCCTGAGAGCAGCGGCGGAAAGCCATGGGGAGCCGCCGCGCTGTCGGCAGGCCGGCCGCCTCCCACTGGGGCGTCCCGTTGTCTGCCGGGGAGGGTGTCGGGAACGTCCCCTGCTCGCGGGGCCGCGGCCCGGTGGTAGGCGGGGGGAGGAAGGGGCCGGGGGCGCGTAGCGGCCCGTGCGTGGACGCGGGAAGGGGCCGAGGAGCCGGGCTCGGGCTTCGGGAGGCGTGCGCGCTGCGCGGCTCTGGTGAAAAACCTCCTTTGTTTTCGTGTTTGGTTAATGTGTTCCGTTTTGTTTTTAACGAGATTTTAAAAGGGTGTTTTTGAGCATGTTTACGCTGGCAGTAAGGGTGTTTCTGTCTGTATTGTTCACCTGACAAAGGGCCTTCTGTCTTGCTCAGTGAGCGTGGAAATCTTTTGCAAAGTTCAGCTAATTCCGAGGGAGGGAGAGCGGGCAGGGCAGGGCGGCCTCAGCTGCTGGGACAGGCTGAGCGGTCAGCGCGCAGGTGTCCCTGGGGTGCTGGCGTGTGCCTCTGTGAGCGCAGGGCATGGCGCTGGCAGACCCTCCCTTTAACGGCTTGTCAAGGAGGGCTCTGAGCTGGCTGTGCCTTCTCTCCTCGTGTTTGGAGAATACAAGACTTCGGGCTGGGGGTAAAGAGAAACATCGGTTAAGGGTCACTGGCATGAGTTCTAGAGCTGAGACCCTGTTCTGTGGTTGCGCTCTACACAAATACAAACCTCTTTACTGGTGCTGAGCTGGTCACAAAATGATCTCTTGCTCCTAGGAAGGGATCCTAGAAATCTTTCCAACCTAGTGGTGTTGAAGTGTCATGTCTATGAGCAGCGTACTTTGTTTTTTTCAATTGTGTTTTGATACAGACTCTAAAATGTGGGTCTAGTAACACATTTGTTGAAGGTGATGTTTGTAAAACTGGATTCACTTTCTAAGGTAGAGGTGCTGCTTGATGAACTTGGACACATGAGGGGAGTGAATCCCATGTTTCCGTTAAAGTCTGCGATGATCTTTATGTGCATAACTCATTAGTATGTTCTTCAGCCTTCAGTTACTCTTTTTTTTCCCCCACTACTGGTCAGGTCAAGAGTTTAACTGTAATGGTTGGAAGTGAGGGATGTTACTCTAACTGCTCCTCAGCAGCAGGGTCAGGGAAACAACCAAATTTTTCCTTCAGTAACCATTGGAAATAGTATCCTTGGGAACCGTTCCTAATACAAAGTTGGTATTAGTAAGGATTCTAATTTTTAATTTAGGATTGTAGTGAAGAAAAAAAAACAGCTTTGTAAACAGTTGCTAAAAATGGTGACTAGTTTCTTTTTGGCTTTTCAAGGCCTCACAGAACTGAGTTGTATGAGGATCCTCCATCGGCATGCTGGCCTATCGTATATTCTCCAGACTACAACATCACGTTCATGGGACTTGAGAAACTGCATCCATTCGATGCAGGGAAATGGGGAAAAGTAATCAACTTCTTGAAAGGTAAAATAACAGAAGATACCTCTTAGACCAACATTTGCACAAAAGCTAATAGGAATTATGTAATTAGTGCAGACATTGATAATTGCCACTGTAATAGTGACTTTACATCTTCATTGCTCATTCTGTAGATTTAAGCCATGTCCTTTAATCATATCTGGAGTGCTTTAGTATTCTTATATATTTGCAGACTTAAATATTAACAAGTTAAATTGATAGTGGGATTTCTGAGGTGGTTTGGATGTTGTGTTACATGGTGGTGAAGATCTTGTCTGTGAAGTATTTAAATGATGAAATTGTAATGTTAGAGCAAACATACCACACCAGTGCTTTTTAATACAAAGGTTTGTTTCACAGTCCTTTGAAAATGTATTTTGTAGCGTGCTCCATTAAATGAACCCACAATTTTGGTTTCAGCTTTGTCATGCTGTTTATGAAGACTAAAATGTGATTCAAAATTCAAGTTCATGAAATTATTTTTCTCCCCAGAGGCAGAATAGTACTGGTCAGAGTAACTAGTTTGTTTCATTTAGATCTGGCCCAGAGCTTTACAAGACTGAGTAAAAAGGAGGAGGGAAAAATATGAGCATAGCGATGTTTTAGACCATCTTGAAATATTTCTGGTCTTTGTGATTTGAATGAAAGCATGAAGTAAGCAGAATTTCATTGCTTGGCTTTTACAAGAAACATTCATACAGGACATCTGAGAATTATTTCCATCTCTGAAGTAAGCACCAGAATCTTGACTTGCAGCCTAGCCCGTTAGGTGCAGAATGCTAGAGCCTTATGGACGTAGCACAGGGTGCCATGTTTTAATACTTAACAGGTTTTTAACGATTCAAAGACTTTCAGTTCTAGATTGATGTATGAGAGCAATATTTCCTTTTAAGTTTCCTCTTGAGGATAGCTGCTGTTTGCAGTTACAGTTTTGTCTTTCTTTAGAGGACCAAGCCTGGCTCTAAAACAGGACGTGGACTTCAGTTTTGTATCAGTGAATGGAAAATCCTTCCTGTGTTGGCTGCAAGCTTACAAATGGTCTAGCTTGCAAGATCTGAATTGCAGTTTGGGAGTACTTTGTATAGCTTGCTATAGCCTTGTGCTGCCATTGCTTAACACCTGGTGTAGCAAGAGCAGGGTCATTCCTTGTGGCTTGTGAAACTACAGGTGTTAAGGACTGGTTTGTTGCTGCGTGTAACTCAGTTATTCAACTTGGACTGCAGACAGTGTGTTGGCGGCAAATGGCACTTTCCAGGCTGAAAGATAAGTGCAGCTTGTATAAATCCATTCTTTATCAACCTTATGCTATTACTCTGATAATGTTTGGGAAGAGCTTTGAAACACCTCTGGTGACAGGCAGAATGCTTTGTGATGGTGCTCATTGCTGTTGGAAGATAAAGGCAGAAACACATTAAGGAAGTACAAATGTAAGAACCAAGATTGGGATCAGGGCCTATAAAATCTTGGAATCTCTTCTTCTAAAGTTTAAGCTTGTGATCAAGTTAAAAAAAAAAAAAAAAGGGCTTTTTCTCTGGCCAAGGCAAAGGTGGTCCAAGAGCCAGACCTCTTCCATTTATGTGGTTGATGACTCCTTCAACTGATGGTCTTTTGCAGTTGGAAGTATTGCCCTTCTGGCTTTAGGCTGTCTTGTATTAATTTAGCCAAGGCTAAACAAATTCTAACACTCCATTTAGTAGCTGAGTTTTGGATCTTCCCTCTGTCAACCTTAATTAAGTCTTGGGTTCGATGGCTGTTTTCTTAACTAATCAAAACCTTTGCCTTTCTGCTCCTGCTCTGTGTCGTCTTTTCCTCTAGCTCTTTTCTGCGTGGTGTCCACTCTTTACTCTTTCACAAAAAAATCAGTTTTCCCAATTGTTTTACTCTCCTTGCTTTGTGAAGGAGAGAAGCCACAGGATACCTTAAGGTGCTCTTGGTTTTCTCTGGCTCTTTGACAACTCTTGGCAACAGCTGACGTACACTGTTCCCTATCATCTTTTAGCAAATTACCAGTGAAAGTCTTTCTACAGTTACCTTCTCCTTCGTCAAGAATGAAACTGTTAGCAGTTTGGCTTTCTGTCTGACACCAGTGAATGAAATGTTTCTCAAGGCTCAGTCAGGAGAGATGTAAGCTTGCCAAAACAAGTATTGTTGCAGGTGCCATTCTTGTATAACACTTCAGAACAAAATCTCTCACATTTGTGAGTTGCTTTCTTCCTCCTCCAAGTATAAAGTTAGAAAAAAGTTACGGTCTTAGAAGACTGCAGCCATGCAGCAGTTAAATATCAAAATTTGTCTGGGAAGATCAGCATGATGCCTTGTATCTGTTGTTTGTAGTGATCATATGCAAAACGGCATTGTTTTTCTGCACTGCTTGGCTTTTGTAGTTGACCCTAATTTGAACTTTCTGGCGAGTATGCCCAGATGTATGTGTTCAAATGTATTGTCTATAATCACATTCTGAAATCTTGGAGTGATATTTTGTACCTTGCTCTTATAAAACTAGGTTTTAAAATAAACTACCTTTTGCTCTCTAAGGGGAAGAAATAATTGCTGTCATTAGTATTTCTTGAAATCAAATGGAGGTAGGGGTGTGACAGAAATACCCTAATTAAGCATGTTTGCTTCTATGAACATCCAGGCAATTATTTTGTTTGGGTTTGGTTTTTTTTTTTTAATTCTACTCTGATGTAGGGAATTAAGTATTAGTGGCATCTGTGGAATTTCTTAAAGCATGTTTAAAAATGATGAGTATTTGATGGTATGAGCACCAACGTTTCCCCAGTATGTCATGCCCTAGACTGTAAGGAGTCTTGTGATTCTTTTGTGTCTGTCCGTCTGCTGTGACTACCTGTCTCTTCTTTCAGTTTAAACAAGAAGTCACCATGTTTACAGAAAGCTTTCAGAGTGTATCAGAATTTAGGATATACATGCTACTTTAATAGCTTAATATGTATAGAGGATATGTATTTGGGAAATTAGTAAACTCTGAGTAAACAAAAGTTGTTTCAGTGCTTTACATTACAGATGAATTTATCACGTAAAGGTCAAAGCAGCTTCTTTGGCAGGGTGGAATATAGGAAGTTAAGCAGTGGTATACAATGCCAATTGTTATTTCTCTCCTGTTTCAGAAGAAAAACTAATTGCAGATGACTTGATTGTACAGGCACGGGAAGCTACTGATGAAGATCTCTTGGTTGTTCACACAAGGCGCTACCTTAATAAATTAAAGGTGCTGTACATATTAAAGTGTTTTTCAAGCAAACTGTCTGGAATTAGTGTCAAAGGCAACAGATATCCTACTGGATTTGTTTTAGAGTCAAGATTACAGATTATGGGATGGTGTATTTTGATATCGGTAACATTGTCATTGAGAATACTGAAAGAAAAACATAGAAATGGTAGGCAATTCATAGTGTAGAGGGTCTACCATGCTCCACAGGTGACCTGAAATGATATTTCAGGAAGGTTAAATGAACATAAGGAAGATTTTAATGTTTGAGATGTAGATAATATTCTCCTTTGTACCAGGGTTTTAGTTTCAAAAATGTAAATCTTGATTTACTTTGGTAAAATGCAGTTCTGCGATTGAAAAAACATTGGAGAGCACTAAAAAGGAGTACTTAATCTGATGTTTTATAAAGCAAGTATTGTTTTATGGGTTTGGGCTTTATGTAATCTCAAAGGAGCATCTGTGCGGGGATTCTGTTGTGCGGGGAAGTACTGGCTTCATACTTAGACACTGCCAGTGTAGGGGAGTGTGGAGAGAGTAGAAGGATCAGTGTAGGGGCATAACCTTGCATGTTACCTGTGTGTGAAGGTTTCCAATACCAGTTCATACAGGATTACATATTCACAGGGGATAAAGAGCTTTCATTGGGTATTTCTAAGTGAAACATCCATTTGTTAAACTTCAGTGTAACTTTAACACATAAACATGTGAGATCTCTGTTTCTGAATATATTCAGTTGTCTGTAGGTGGAATTGGATGATAGATGAGCACAGGTGACGTTGCTTTTATTTTGAAACTCTTTATTTAGAGGGCAGAGAAGGGATTTGCGTGAAAAATAATCTTCCAGTTCATATTCAGAATAAGTTATTTTGAGTCACCTTTGCCCTTCCACAGTGAAAGAGTCCTTGTACTTCTATTTCTGGAATATTTTATTTTTGTGTGTAAGAGACCTATTTGTGTGAACTTTTTACACTCTTTTTCTGAGTTCTCTTATGCTTCCTCATTCAGTGCTATAAAGTTAGTGCAATTTCGTACATCCTTAGATGTGAACTTATTGCAGCTGTTCTTGATACTGAGCTTTTAATTCCACAGAGCCACCCACCTCTTTTTACTGAATCACTTCTTTGAAGCAGGTTGTAGTAATGTGCATAGCTTACTTTGGAATACCATAATAATATTTTTAGTACCTGCAGGATGGCTTCATAGGGAATTGTCTATATAGTTTGTGTCTTGGTGCATTCAGATGTGTTTAGTTGTGTATCTCCCCTTCCCCTTTTCTTGAGAGAGTATTTCCTGCAACTGCAAAAACTGGAGGATGTTGTACTAGTCACGCCAGTAAATTCCTGCCAAGAAGCGAAGATAAAAATCCTTAGTTGCAAATGAAAAATAATGTGGCTTGACATGAAAAGGCTGTGGGTACCATCCATGTTGCCTCATCCCAAGTCTTCTTTGTTATTTGTTTTGGTTTTCTTTTAAATCCAGAAAAATACAAATTTACCAGTAAATGGCATAGTTCTGTGTTAGATCAGCTCTGAAGACAACAAAGGTGCTTGTGTTTCTGGGAATGCCTAGGTCTCTTAAAATAATTAATTACTTGAGTATTCTCCATTTAAAATTTGAGCATGAATTTGGTAGGAAATTCCATACGCTTGTAAGAAGAGGTGGTGTGTAGTATCTTAGCAGCAGCAGCAGCTGGCCGGGGGCTGGCTGAAGAGAAACAGAAGGGTGTGCACAAAGTAGAACAAACTGTACTGGAAATCAGTCCTGTGTTGGAAGGAAGATCTCCTGTTTCCCTGCTATAGGTAATATGACTAGTCCTTACAACAAAATTTGACCTTTTGAATTGAGGTGATTCCCCCTCAGTTATTCCTTTGAAGAATCTGGATCTCTAAGGAAATGACTGGACTTTGGATAATATGCTTGCAGTACTTTTCCACTTTACTGCCTTTTTCTAGTGTTACGTAAAGTAATGAATTTCCAGCGTATCAAAGTTCTGAAACTTTGAAGGAGATAGGCAGTGAGGTTAAAGCTAGTTTCAGACCATGTGATCAATCAATTAAGTTTTTACATTTTAATGTTTTATAGATTTGAAAATTATGTGGGTTTACAAATAAAAAGTTAATCATTTTAATATAAGTGTAATTTTTTATGCCTAGTGAACAGTGGAGTGATGTGATTATAGGGAGTATTTTCTGGTGCTTGTGTGCTTTGACACTTGCCCGGTCATGTGAGCACATCTGCCAAGAGACCAGAGGTCCCTGCCTGTTTGTCACAATGTGGTACTGGCAGCCTGCCTGGGAAGGTGTTAGGGCTCTCAGGAATGAAGGAAGTAGAAGCAGGCTAGTAAATTAGTTGGTTCAGCCTGTGATACTTGTGACTTTCAGGTGTGCAGCCAGCACAGAATGCATCTTGGGCTGTGTGCATTGCAATAGTAACCACAGGTGGCTTGGCAGCTGGAAGTGTGGTTTTGGTTTGGATAAGATGGGCATCTTCAGAAGCGCTTAAAATTTTTCTGTCCAGTTCCTCAGTTCATGCAGTTCTTGTGCTGTTGTTTGTTGTCTCTGTTTCCTCCCTACATTGTGTTTTTTCCTTGCTCAATTTTTTTCAAACGTCATTAATGACAGATTTATTAGGCAAGTGGTGCTTTGCTGTAAAACATTAATTTAAAAGGTCATGAGGGCAGATACATGTATTTGATCCTTTTTACCTAAATTTTCATGTAACTGTTAATGTGTCAGTAAAGGTCTTTAAGAATATACAAAAATATTTTGTCAAGATAATAATATTTGAGTATATTTGGAGAAAACACTGAACAAGAATAGTGACAGGGTACAAGGTCTGACATGTTTCAGTATTTAAACAGCTGTGCAAATGCTGTAGGGCATCCTTGGCAGCTAAAGCAACTAGCAAACCTCTCTCTTAAGAATAAGGTCGCATTTGGTTGACAGTTGTTTGTTTCTTTTTAGTGTTATCAACTCCTTGGTTGGGAGACTGATGCACCAAAATTGTTTTTTGTCTGCTTCATTTTCTTGGGTGTGTCACCTGGCTGTCATCAGTTTCTACTAATCTTAGTGCGTTCATAACTTGCCCTGGAAATTTTTGTGAAAATTACAAGCTTCCTACTCTCCTTTATGATTTTATCTTACGTTAATTCAAGCGAAAACCATACTTTCTTTATATGAAGATAGACTCAGGCAAGCTTCTAAATATATAATCATGTTAATTGCTTGGTGTTAGACTTCTAGGTCTGTGAATTTTCCCTTGAAGCTGGAACTAGCTGCAGGAGCATATCAAAGATTTAAACACAGTGTAAATCTAGATACTAAAGAACAAAATTTCATTATTTTCTTTTTTAAAAAAATTGACAGGTTGGCTATTTTATAATATTGAAATGAAATGAATGCATAACAAAAGGCAACACACCAGAGGTTGGTTTTGATCATTAATGTGCTGCTTGTATTAACTCAGAATGTATCAGCACAAAAGCCAACTACTTTAGCTTTATCTTCCTAATATTAGTTTTTCAGTTTAACTTTTAGTCCTTGAACACTAACAGTTTTTTAGGTCATTTAACCTCACTAAAAAGAGTTCTCATAGTTAAGGAATTAAAGTTAATAGTAGGAATACTTTATAAGTAAAGTCCTGCTAGAATAGCCTCATTAAATGTGTATGTTGTTACAGAGTTTGGGTTTAAGCAAGGAAAATTAAGAATACTTTAAGTTGTTTAGGTTTTTTTGGTTTTGTTTGGTTGTGGTTTTGGGGTAACATCTTGGTTTAGTGTTACACTTCGACACAATTAATGATACTGCCTAGTAGTTAATACAGTACAAGGCATGTGTTAAAGCAAAATGTACCTGGTAAAGGGTTAACCTGACTTCTTCATTCCTTCTAAGAAATAAGGGAGTGAATTTTTTTTGAAAACTGAAACTTAAATTCATACATTGAATTATTTATCCAGAACACAGGAAGGTGAATAATTTAACAAGTCTTACGATATTAGCAAATGAAATGGAGAAGTTAAATGGAGTTGATAACTAAAAAGAGTAAGTGAAGGCATGTTATCGAATAGTGTTTATCTGTGATTATTTTTCTTCCCTGAATCCAGACCAAGTTTTAATTTCTGTTAAGTTAAATAATTACATGTCTACAAAACTGTCTTAAGAGATTCAGTAATTTGATGATGGCTGAGAGCAAGTATCTACCAAAAGAAATAGTAACTGATATTTTTCTGGTATATGCAATTAGAATACAAAAAATAATGATTGTAAATAAAACAAAAAAAATGAAGGGTTTGTTCTCTTTCAAAGAAAACTAATGCATGTGAAGGCTTGTGTTATGGAAGCCAACTGATTGCCTGAAAAATGTAATTAATGTAGTCCTCACAGATTGAAAATAATTTTTATTTTTACAACATGAAAAACTATACAGTTATATAAAACCAATTAATTTTGATTTCTTTTTTGAGTATATATGTAGTTCTGAGATTTTATTGCAGGAAATGTTGGAAAACAAAATTAACACACTGAAGGAAAAAAGTGCGAAACTATCCACAGTTTGAGGCAGTGTGTTCTCTGTTAATATAGTGGTGTGTTTTGAGAAGCATTTTCTTTAGTCTGTAGCTGCATTCTTGAACCCCAAGACTTTCCTCATAGTCAGATGACTTTTCCCCTGTATGTAAGGAATTACATAAACATAGTAAAGGACCAAGTCTGTAGCTGTGAATGTCTTTGGGCTTGGTACTGTTCTGTAAATGTTCTCAGCTGTAAAGAGAAGGCTTTGCTTACTCTTTACTTCTACCATGTGTGGTTTTCTTGCTTTCACTTAAAAACCTGCAGCAGCTTATGTGTTAATTTGGGTCTTTGTTGTTTCCCCTTCTTCCTGTTGAGATTAAATTTTTTTTAAAACTGTTAAAATTTTTCTTCCTCAAATTTTGTTTTTGTTTGATTATTGTTTGCATTTGAGGTCAAAATTTATTTTATCCAAATGTGACCTTTCCAATTCCATTTTAGAACAACAGGATTGAATCTAGGGGTTTTTTTCGTTGTGCTTGTTTAAAAGTGAAAAGATACTGTAAAAGGACCTTTATCAAGGTTGACTGTATTACAAAATATTTAAAGTGCTTTGTTAATGATGTAGAGCTGATAGTATGGTAACAGAATAATGTCTTTACAAATATAAAAGTAGTAAGAGCTTAAAATGAACTGTTGACAAAATATGGTTAGTAGTTAAGAACATTATGAATGATGCCGCCCCTCCACCCCACCCAACAGTATTTTGTACTTGAAACTCTGATAACAGGGAAGCCAAAGTATCTTAAGGTATTTTTCGAATATCAGAGGACTCTGAAATTGGCATGTGATTGTTGTTGGTTAAAATTGACCACTTGTACATCCTGTCATTTGTAAACAGACAGCTAGTGGTAATCAGGCAATGAATGTACTGAATCTAGTTAAATTTCCTAGTGTTGAAGAAAATAGGATCTATTCAGAATCCTTGTACAGGGTGTCAAATTCTCTGTACCTGAATGTTTCAGTATTGGTTGAAGAGGTATATTCTTGTTTGTGAGTTATGTTTTGATATATATTTAGAAGTGTTATCGCTGGTAGCAATGTTTGTAGAAGTTCTTTGAATAATCTCTATGTGTTTGCAAAAAAAGCATTTACATATTGCAAATATTTTGTGTTTTAACCTTCAAATTGTGTTTTTGATGATACGACTTCTTAACAAAACGTTTCCTTGAAACATTTTCCAGAAGTTTTTAATATGCTAAATAAATTTTAATCAGTTCTCAATGCTAAAATTGGCACTGTGTGTTCACTAAAGTATTTGAACTTCTTAGTTGAGTTGTCTGTTTTTCTTTTCTCCTTGGTGTATCCTTTTGACTTGACACAGGAAAAGATATTTTAGGTTTGAACAATATATCAAGCGTAGCTTGCTGTTAGTACTGCTGAAGGACGCTTTACAGTTCTTCCTCCCAATCCTAGGGGTATTAGATTTTCTGAAATACTAGCTTGCTGAAAAATTGCTGATTTATTACCACTTGATGCTAAAATCTGAAAAACTTAGTGGTGGTGATTGAAAGGGATGGTTCTCGTAGTTAACAACTCGAGGGCAAACCTATTTGGAAGTTACTAATAAGGACTGTTGTGGTCACCTCTATCTAAAAATATTAAAAATCTTGCTAAGGACCGGTGAGTTCCTTTTCAGTAAATAGCAACCGATGAAAGATCTAAACATAGTCATTAAATTAGGCTACATTAATTGGAACCTTTTTTCCCTTCCTTGTAGTGGTCATTTGTTGTGGCTACAATCACAGAAATTCCACCAGTTGCCTTTCTTCCCAATTTCGTTGTTCAAAGAAAAGTTTTGAAGCCTCTACGAACCCAGACAGGAGGAACAATAATGGTAAGGTGCTCTTGATTCACTTCGCTCATATTTAAACTTGTTGATCAAAACTATAAACCTGTGAGTTGTAATATTTTGTATAGCTCAAAGGCTTCAGCCCTGGAGGCCTGTCAAGGGAAGTGAGTTAGTGTGCAGTCCTAAACATGAGCAAAGTTTGCTGCTTGTTAGCCACTGCCAAGGTGAAGGACATACCCGGTTTAATGGTCTATAATTTGCGGAAGCATAAGAGACAATGAGGGGCGGCTTGGGCAAGCAGTGATAGGTATGGCAGGACTTTGGCAAATGCAGAAACTGAATTAGTTTTGCACAGCATTCAAATACAGGCAAATTCTAGGAATGGGAAGCTTCAAAACTGGTAGTATAGAACCAATTTGTAAAGCACATATTTACCAAACGGCTCAATACTGTCTGGGAAGAGATGCATGGTTTGGTGCTCTTGAGGCTAGGTGAGTGTTTATATTTAAAAATCATACCACCTTGCTCATTTTAATGATTAAAGTTAAGTTCATCTATTTTTTTCTATTGTAAACACTACATAAGCAGCTCAGCTGAACTCAAAATGAGATGTAGCCCATTTCACCTTAACAGAATTGTTTTCTACTTTAGTTATATTAGTGCTGTGGTCAGAAGAGCTGTGCAAGTGTTGCCAGATATTTAATTTTGCATGAGGATTGCCATTAGAGATACTGAGGAAGTAGGAGGAAAGAAAATGGTTAATAGATGGAGCCAAGAAGGAGAAGATGCCTTCATAATTGTAAGCTGGTAATTAATGGAACCTTTTCTGCCCTTTTTATCATTCATTGTCATACTAGAGCTAGAGTTCAGAAACAATACAGCGTGATGCTGCAGGAAGGTGGTAGCAGTTCTGATCTCTCTTCGCAGGCACTGAGCTGTAAATGTTATGTAAATGGAAGACAAAGAAACCTATCTGAAATCATTAATATTATGGTGCAAATAGATCTTTGCTGCATTTTAGCTCTTCTTCCTGAAGGGAGCTGTTACAGTGGGTGCATGTGAAAAGGATGGAAGCCCATGTTGCTTTTTTGGTATCTGTTTGAAGCCAGTTATTGAAGAACAGTATTCTGTGAGTTGGCAAACCTTTCAGAGTAGGTCTGTGCCAGCTGTGAGAATACGATTTATTGCATCCACTAGATATTAAAGGTGAGCGAGACTGGGAAGGCATAAATGAATAATAAAGTAATGGCATTATTTTCAGAAATAGGCTAATAGGTAGCTTCCCATTTCTGTCAACAGAAATGTAGGTACTTAGTTATCTGCACTGGAATCAAGGTTTCTTATTTTTAAATGCTTACCTTTGTGGATGTATCAAGAATTCATTAAAGATAATAACGCAGAGTTCTTCTGTGACTAGTGCATAAAAGGCAGCGCAGCATGGTTTTCAGAAACAACGAAAAGGTTGAATCTGTGTCTGACCTATTAGAATGATGTGAGTGAGCCCAAACGTTTAGTGAAGCAGTTCTCCACGTTTTCTTTAATTTTGTGGGGCTGACCTGAGATTAACTGTTGTTACTATCATTTGTGTGTATAACTGGATTTGGGCACTGTTAAGTTTCAGCCCTCTTGGGTTTTACTATGTGAAATGAAAATAGAGAGCCAGTTGTTACTAGTTTATTTTATTTTTTTAAGGCAAGATGAAGTAGGCTGCTTTTCTGTTGTATTTACTTTTTTAATGATAGAGCTACTCAGTGTCTGATTCTTTATAGGAAAAAAAAGTCAGGTTCTTACTCTGTTGTTAAATCTGTGTCCCATCCAGCTGATGTGTTTACAAGTGCGTATGTAAAAGTAACTCTGCCAGTTGTGGGGTTTTTGTTACCGAAAGGTAGTAGAGAAGGGAATAGAATGGACTGGACAACTTGTGACTGGTTATCTACTGTTAAGATTCAGAAACATCTTTTAACAGTGCCATTTAATTGTTTTAGGCATGTCATTGTAACTCCCTGTGTAATATCCAAAATTCTGGTCACAGGTATTTAAAAATCTGGAGCTCTTAAAGAGTATGTCCTCATGTTAGAGCTGTGTTGCAGACTGGTGCATTTTATTGTTTGTAATGGGGAATGTTATGTTTACATGAAGTAGTTCTTTGTGACAGTGTGAAGTACTCAGGGTAGCTGCAAAATACGCATGTGTTCAGAAAAATCCTGTTTATGATGGGAAGCGTAGGTGAGAATTTTAATAGTAGCAAAGGAAGATTTCTAGCAAGCTTTTGAACACGGGGATAGTAGAGGGAAAGATGAAAAAGTCACTTTCTTGATGCTGAAATTGTAATGAAATGAGTATGCTGCTTATTGCTCTGAGCTGTTAAATGAAAATGGCCAGTGGTTTCTTCCTAGATCATTAGGACAATAGTAAATCCTGTGACATTTACCATGTTCAAGTATCCTTACAGGTTGCTGAGTCTGGTTTTAATTCAGGCTTGTGAGTGGCAAGTGTCTTTTTATAAAATAAAAATTGTATATATCTTGCCCAACTTGGACTCCTTCTCCAACTATTGTTCTTGCCTCTTAAATCCTATTTCCTACTTCTGCTTTAATTCTCTTGTGTTGCTTTGTCTTCATGGATGTACATGTTATTTAAAGTCAGAGAATAGTGAGGTAAGGAAATACATGGAAGTATTTGTACGGTGTAACAATGTCTGCTTTTGTTGAAGCCTAAAAGCCTGCATAAGCATGAGAAAACCAGATAAACTACTGAAAATGTTAAAACAACCTTTAAGGACATATAAGTATATGAGTTTGGAAAGAGCATGCTATGTTCTGGACAAATCTTTAGATTTACTGGGTTATGTTATATAGATATATATGTTATATAGATAACAAAAAGCACTAACCACTTTAGTAGGTGTTAACTGGCAAAAGCAGAGATAATAAAGCAGAACACAGTGAGTCTCCCTAATGCAAACTTGAATAAACCACCTGGAATACTTTCTTTTGGCAGTTTATCAGCAGGAGCTGGAGACACCAGCAAAACCAGTTTGGTGCTGTCTCTGTAGTCCTCTTGTTTTCAGTGGACTGCTGGGAAGTTCCGGGCTGGTTTGACTTCTTTTTTTTAAAAACAAACAAAACCCCACCAAACCAAGCCTGATGTTACAGACTGGATAGCAGCAGAGAGAAAGAGTTCTGGTTTCATGTGGTTCATGTAGTTCAAGGTGCTTAAAAATTCTTGGTTGTCACTCACAGCCAAAGAAGCAGCTCCGTTCTGTCTCCATTTAGTCCTTCAGCATCACTTCAGACTCTGGTCAGTCTTCTCTTCTATGCTGTATTTCTGACTGCAGTCAGTAGTGGTTATTGAGATACGGGGCTTTGGTCTGCAAAGTCCTGTCCGAATAGGAATGTGCATAGTCTTATTATAGCTACCCTGTCTGTCTCTGCAATAGTTATGAGGAATGAAGGAAATGGTAGAAAAGTAATTGGGAAGGGTCTAGAGTTTCCTAGTATTGTAACTTGTATTTCTTGAGGGTTGGTCTTGACAGTACCTGTGTATGAAATTTAAAAAACTCTCTTTCAACATGGTTCTAACTAGTCAATGCTCTCATATAGTTTTGTGATGTTTTTCATTGTGCTTGTGTTATGTTTAATTCATAAATGTGTGTTCACTAGTATTATAAATGTGGTCATGGAACAGAGAGAGACAATAGTGGTCTGTTATGTCTGTGTATCATGCCTCCTAAAATATGGATGACATCACTGATCACTTTTGGATTGATCTTGATGCCACACACTGTTATTTTTTCCTTTTTTGTTTTTCATTATGGGATAATGGATGCGTACTTTACAAGCAGTTTTGATTCATTAGATAATAACACTTGTGCAGTACAAGTCAGAAGTACAATCTTCTGCTATTCCTGATGGTCCCATTTATCATGAAAATTCCTGTTGAGTTTCTGTGCTTTTTAATGATTTAGTGATATGGTGTTGTGGCTTAATCCTGGCTGGTAATTAAATACCACACGGCCGCTTGCTCACTTCCCCCTCACCCAGAGGGATGGGGAGGAGAACTGGAATGTAGAACTTGAGCGCTGAGATAAGAACAGTTTAGTAATTGAAACAGAGTAAAAATGAAAGAACAATAATAACAACGACGACAATAACAATTAGAATGAAAAGGGGGAGGGAAAGAATAAAATCGAGAGGGAGAGGAGGAAGGAAACCCGTGGTGCACAACTGCTCACCGCCACCACCGATGCCCAGCCGGTCCCGAGCAGCGACCCCCGCCCCGGCCACCCCCAGGTACCTGTGCCAGGCTGCTGTCCCATGGTAGGGAATGGTATGGAATGCTGCTTGGGCTGGTTGGGGGCAGCTGGCCTGGCCGTGTCCCCTCCCAGTTCCTAGTGCCCCTCCAGCCTTTTCGCTGGCATAACTCCTAAGAAGATAATTAACTCCATCCCAGCTGCAACCAGGACATTTGGGAAGATTTGGTTATTGGCGAGGAATTTCTAGGAAGTATACTAAATCACAGATAATATGTTGTCTTTTCATGTATGATGTGTAATACGTTATTTCCATGATTATGGAAAAGAATAATCTGTTTTTCCTTTTTTTTTTAGTTGCATCTCTAGTAATATCTTTTTTTTTTTTTTTTTTAACGTGACACTTAGGGAATACTGCAGTGAAGCACTTGGTTGACTCTTCCTGGCCAAAATAGGTTAGGTTCTTCAATTAAAATTTAATCATTTAAGCCCTGTGTATCTCTTCTGTGTCAATACCTTCCCTTCCCTGAATGTCACCTGATGTCAAAGAAAAGATACAGGCACAATTTTTCTGTACTGGGGGGAAAAGGATCGGTAATATTCTATACTAAGCCATGTTATATATTTTTCAAAGTAAGTCACAGGACACTTCATACTGTAGTGTTTTTCTGTCCCCTCTCCCAGCTTGAAGCTATGTTAATCTGTATTTTCAGGATTTCTACTTAAATGTTTCTCCTGTTTTTACATGAACAGGAAGGATATTGGGAGATTCTTGCTATTTTTTTACTTGTACCAACAATTGTACTTGCCCTTTTTCATTTGTCTGCTAGAGGTCGATGTTCATCTCTGTAAAGTGCAGTTGTAGATCTGTTCAACTGCCAGAGAATTAAATGCAGATGAAATACCAAAATTTTTTTCAACCAATTAGGCTGAAGATAGTTTTGTATGGTTTGTATTCAGCAATCTGATTCAATGACTTGCAGCGGTAAAACACCCAAAAATTCAGTGGGCATATTCAAATGCCAAGTGTTCCATTTTGGAGGGGGGGAAGCAGACAGTGTTAAATGGTTGCCTCGTTAATTCATGAAGTTCTCACTGTAATTTTCTGAAGGCAGGAAAACTTGCTGTTGATAGAGGCTGGGCGATCAATGTGGGTAAGTACAAATAGTAGTGCCTTAAATGATACTTGAAATAGCGTGTTTAAAATCATGTTATTTCCATTTAGCATGATGTGTAATCTGTTTATAATAATAGAAAGTGACTGGGTTGTGTTTAACTAAAATCAGCTCTCAAGGAAAAAACGTGGAATATGTACTGGATTTGTTTTCTCATGCACGGTCACCCATACTGAGATTTTATAATCAAATAAAATTTTTTTTGAAAGAGAAAAAAGTTACCCAATAGTGATACAATATCATATATAAGGAAAAGTGTTTGGATCAAAGTAGTGGGGGAAAAAATGAAGAAAAATGTTTAGATTAAATGTAAATATTTCAATAATTACATTATTGTAATTATTAAATTATAAAATAATTTTCATAGAACTTCTCGTCAGCTAATTTATTTATTACTCCAGATCAAAGGATTGGTCCATAGGCTGGAGAGTGGGGCTGAACCTGTTAGTGTCTGGTTTTGGCTGTGCACTTTTTCCTGATAAGGACTTGATTGAACAAATTATGAAGAATATAGTGAATGTGAATCTGCTGTGCTGCTCGTTAACACACAGCAGTGCAAAATCAGCAAACTGTTGAAGCAATATTTTGTGTCATTTAAGACTTGGCTTGTTGTTTTCATACAGCTCATAAATTCTGGGATTTTCCATTTTTTGTTACACACATCTTTTACAAAATTAATATCCAATATTAAAAATTAAAAGGACATTCAAAAAAACCCTAAAAGCCTGTCATATTTACTGGTATGTAAACTGAGCTTGTTAAGTTTCTTCCTTAGATATTTGTAGTGGGTTTCTCAGTAAAAATTTCTAATTTATTATATAAAAAAAAATGTTTGGGGAGGGGGAGGTCTAAGTACTTTTTTTGTTAGGTGTATGTGTGTGTTTTAAAGAGGAATTCTTAAAGTTTCTTCTGGTCTGAGTGTTTGCAGAAGGCAATGGCATGTGCAAATAATGACAACACCGGACTACTTGGTTTGGGTTTTTTTTTGACCTGGTGTTCAGCACAGAAATGAACTTTGTACAACTCCAGCATGCCTGGGGGAAGCTGAACTTCCAAAGCGTTGTTACAGGGTACCATGTGTGACATGTACATCTCTCAGTTCTTAGGGTGGTTGCTGGATGAAAGGGACAGTTCCCTTTAAGCTGGGCATCTGCAGATCCTTTGCCTGATGGTCTGATAGGCTATACTTAAGAAGATACATACAGAAACAGTGAGGTGTTTTGTGTTGCTAGGTAAGGGTTTAACAGCTCTAGGTGTGGTATTTGCTAAGGGGGAAAAAAAAAAGTGCCAGACATGCAAGTGATCTCTGTCTCTGTGCAAAGACTGTCTATGTTTAGTATCTAGCTTTTCACGTGTTCAACGTTTTTATGTTTAGGGGGTGGTTTTCATCATTGTTCAAGTGACAAAGGTGGAGGATTTTGTGCATATGCTGATATCACACTGGCTATAAAGGTAAGAAGTATTCTTAAACCAGTATTTTCTACTGTTTGTGCAAATAGAAAAAAATCCACATACTAATCTGCATCTTAATAGGAGAAAATAAAGCCATCTATAGATTGGTAGGAATAGGACAGTGGTGTGGTACTTGATGCTGTAGAACATAACGCATATGCAGTATTGTTAAGTGGAAGGGAAGAGTTGCAGGGGTCAGAATTATGAATGCAAATGAGAGCCACTACAGTTGCATTAGTAATGTCGCCTTGCAAAAAACCCACTCAAAATCAAACCAGATTGACTTTTAATATCCTCAGTGATAATTATCCTAGCTTTACAGTTGAATGTGAAAATTCCACAGTAGTTTCAATGGTTACAATCAAGATGAATGCAGAGACAGAAATCCTCTCCCTGAATCAAGCTGCACTGTGCAGTGCTCAGAGTGGTTCAAATTCATGAATAAAAATGTGAGTGTATCCATAATAATCACTCAGTGTGAGTGAATACATTTGGTATTCAGCTGTTGAGAGGCTGAAGCAAGAGCCTTCTGCAATTTGGGCTTATTTTTATCAAATGTACTGTGGTATATTTGTATACTAGAATATTTATAAAGTATCAGTAATAATCAAACATTAAAAAGCTGTAATGATTGCAGCACACTAGATGACATAACATCTAATTTCTGTTCCTGGTAATTTGCAGAAAAGTAATCCACAGTGTTCTATTTTCCCTACCATTAAAACGCAGACTAAGAAATTATAGTGGGTGACAGTTCATACAAAATCTATATTAAAGATAGTAGCTTGTCCAAGTTAAGATTCAAAGAATTAAAATACGTGTTTTTCGTTGCAGATGTGGAATAAGAAATGAATTATGTTACTAAAAGTGGCTTTAATGCGTACAATCCCTACAGCAGCTTTTCCTAAATGGTGGATTTTATGCTTATTCAGTTGGATGCAATCACAGTGGACTGTTTCTCCCTTCCTGCGCTTGTGCTATCGTTTGTGTCTCATGAAGTTAGCTCTTCGCTGGTTTGGGGGTCTGTGCAGCTCTTGCTTCACCCTGTCCCCAGCCACAGTTGTTGCTGTTGCTTTCTCCATGCTGTCACTGGTTCTGCTGCAGCCTCTGACAGCACCAATGCCACAGTCAGCTTTATAATCCCTAGTTGGACCTGTCCTTCTCTGTCTGGCTGGTGTGGGACGCTGAGATGTGCCAGCCACACTGGTGTAGAGCCAGTATGGCTACAGCAGGGCTCCTTACCCTGGGCTCCGTTGTGTGACTCAGTGCCATTGGGCTCATGCCTCATTTGTGGAGCCTGTTGTACAAATTAGCATGGAATTCTGTAGAAGGATAGGTCCTTGATCCTATGTTGTGTCTGATACTTTGTGGGAGAAAGAGAAGGTAAGTGTCTTTATTCCCTCTCTTCACCGACTTTCTCTGCAGGTAAGCAGATAGACCTGCACAGATGACTGAAATGCATTTTTCATGCATATCATCTGGTGGAAATGTATAGGGTTTTTTACTGTATAACCACAAAAATTGTCTTTTTATGTCAAATAACTAGAGCTTTTGTAATTAAATATATTAGAATCATTTAGCCATTTATTTGGTGAATGAAATGAATAGACATGCACTACATCCAAATCAGAACAGTAATATGCTGTGCAAGCTTCAAGCCTGCAGTTTAATCTGTCATTTAACTTTGTAACTTTCTCCATCTTTTTATTTGTTTCTATATCCAGTTCCTATTTGAAAGAGTACAAGGGGTGTCTAAAGCCACAATTATTGATCTGGATGCTCATCAGGTGAGTAGCTTACCTATATTTCAAGCAAAACGTCTGCGGAATAGAAGTGTATGGCAAATACCATTTTCTTCTAATAGTCGCATAAACTGTCAACTGACAGAATACGAAGGTAGTCCTGGATGATGGAAACTGTGAACAGTTCCGTTTAATTACTTTATGGTCCAAAAGGCTGTTAAACCAGTTTAATGAAATTAAACTGAGTTCTAGCGCCATCATGTGGCTGGATGTAAAAATATTACATACACAATCTCCAGTCAATCCCAGAAGAAACAAGAATCTCTTAAAACGGACTTGTGGTTAGTTAGTTCAGCATGCGTGATCGTTGCAGCAGCCTTTGCAGGGATGAATTTGACTTTCGGAGTTTTAATGGAAAGTCTGGCTTCAAGCTAGTGAAGTAAAGAATACATCACTCTTCACCTGGTAAAGTGACTTATTGTGGGTACTGAGAGCAAATCTCGTCTTTGGTAGGATTTCCAAAATAAATCCTGAAAGGAGGGAAGTAGTATTTTTAGAAAAGCAGTTAATGCACCAGAACTAGTCCTATCTGAAGTGTTGAAGATAATTTACTATGTGTAAATTAACCATTTTTAAGAAGCTCCATGGCAGTGAGGAAGCCTAATGGCTGCAAGGTTTTCATCTTCTGTCGATTCTCTTATCTGCAAGTTAAAGCATCGTAAAATTACCATGAAATAAGGACATAGATTATGCAACAGAAAGATGTTTGTGTTCATGATTCCCTTCAGCAGTCTCTGTCAGGCTGTGGATTTTTTGGGGTGATTTTTGTTCTGTTTTTTAAAAACTTCTTGGAATGTATTTTGGTTTTCAGGTATCTGCTGCTAATCTGTCTGCACTAAACACCCCTTTGTTTCCCTTGTTTGGGGAGTGAGAGGTCTGTGACGTGGTAGCTCAGCAGATCCTTTTAAATGCACAGATACTCTCATCTTGTAAACATTCCAGTTCTTAGTGCCTTGGCAAGTTTCACCTCTCATAAGAAAATGGTTCACCCAGAGGCTCTCATATTCCTAGATTTCTGTTCCTGAACTGTTTATTTGTGGGCTAAAGGTGCTGAAGAATTAACTAGGAGTTGTAGTTTTTTAGCATTAAAAAATGCAATTCTGGTGCTTCCCATTCCCTTTCACACACATTGGCTACCTTTAGCTCAGTAATTCTTACTTTCTTTTTTTTTTTTTTTTTTTTTTTTGTTTTGTTTCCAGGAGGGGAAGACATGAATTATGTAACTGAATTACAGAAGATGTATCTGTGGAAATGTCTGTTTCTACAGTTTGAATGAAATTCTTTTGGGGCTAGGGGCTGTAGTCCTGTATGATACACTGATTTCCACAAAATTATCTTAGTGATTGCTGTGAAAGGATTATTTTTATACTAGTGGACAAAAGTCTAAATGAGAACCAAAAGAATACTGTTTCAATTCAGAAATGTGGGGCAGGTGAAATACATAGAATCTGAATTTTCACTTGAGCATTCATCTTTACAACCAGTAGGGTCTTTTTGTAGGGAATTCCTGAAGTTAAACTATATGTAAAACTGTGGGTCTTTAATGTTTGTAATTTTCCCAGGGATTATTTATCTCACCAAGGCTTGAATTATCAGAAGAGCTGTAGTCTGCTGTATTTATTTATTAATTCTTGTATAAGAATGAGTATCTCTGCAGCAGTTGAAAGTGACTTTATTTTTTTTTTTTGGACAGTTGGAAGATGAGAGATCTGTTTGGTGCTCATAGTTGCTTTTGTGATGCTGCTGAAAACAATTAACTTGTAATTTTTGATTATTTTCTTGCCTGTGCAATGAGATCTGTGACAGTTGCCTTAACAGAGATACAAAGATGTTGGTCTTGGTAATACTAGCAGTCTTCAGAGTGGTGTTTGTCAAAGACCCCAAAACTTTATACCTCAAAATAACTTTCAAAGGTATAAATAAGAGAATGACACAGTAGTTTTAAGTATTAGATTTTTGTAGTCTTAATTACTCTAGGATTTGCAGATTATTTAATTCTGTGTTGGTATGATAGGTATAGCTGACTGTAAATTTCCTTCAGGGAAATGGCCATGAGAGGGACTTCATGGATGATCATCGAGTATATATTATGGACGTGTACAATAGATATATTTATCCAGGGGATGGATTTGCTAAACGTAAGTATAACTGAAATGCATATTCCAAAATGTGAAAGACACTGTGTGTTAAATAACTTTACTAATAAGCTTCCTTGCAACAATGTTAGCTAGATTTTTTTAAATTTCATATTGAACATACGATTTTCAATGATCGCTCTGATATGTCACAATAGTATCACTGTAGTGTTTTCCTTCACCTCTGGAATGAATTTCTGGAATGCAAGATGTGGGTGTTGCAAAAGCTCATGCCACCCTTAGAACAGTGAGTTAAATAATCCTTTTGATTTGAAGATAACTCTTAGAACTTAATCTTCCCCTTACACTAAATTTATAAAAGGATTCACTAAGGATTAGGTAATACTGTGTAAAGAGGTTTCATGTTCTTTTGAAAGTTACAAATTATAACATTTAGATGTTTGTCTTTCCAGTAGAACTTTCTATAAGCATGCAGAAAACAGGATGCATCTGAACGTGAAACAAGTTGGGAAGTAAAAGGAAGTCATACAAATGTGGAGAGCTGGTGCTTGATTTTTTTGTTAATTATCCCTATTCTGATGTGCCTGTTGTGTCTGGTGACCTGTCACAATTGGTGGGGTTTTGGTTAACAGTTATATTGCAATACAGAAGCCCAAAGCTTATTTGATCTTTTCTGTTACGCTGTCGTTTATTACAGCCTTAAACTATGATTCAGTTCACAAATTATTGGGGGAGATACTCCTCTGATGCTGAATTTCTTCAGTTACAGTGTCTTTCTGAAAAGCCTGCTTGATTTGGATTCTTGGCAAGAATTAGGTGCAGTGCACTGTACCTCCTTTTTTTTTTTTAACTAGTAAAGATTTTGAAAATTGTAGTGTATGTATTTCAGGGTATTAAACTAAAAAAATGACCATTTAAAGCACATCATGTCTGTAAGACTTAATTGCAAGCAAATGAAGATAGTTTTTTTTTTCTTAAGCATCCCTTTATTCTTACATCAAATAGCAACATTTTGAACAGATGGATTAAGACCAAAGCAGAGTATGCACTTGTTAGCAAATCCGAAATACTGAGCTCCCCTCTCCAGTGGAGCTGGGAATATTAGCATTCCCTTTCTGCAGATGAAGCATGAGATGCAGAAGGCTGTGGCCAAAGGTGTATGAATGTGTAGTTCCTTGTAGTTTGCATAAGGGTGTCTAAATAGGAGTGCCTAAATCCTCTAAATTCTTTCCTGGTAGGTGACCAGACAAAGAGGAGGTCAGACAGGGCATCTTCTTGAAGGGAGGTAGAAACTGAGAGTTTGAATCCTTAGAGTAAATTCTCACTGATCACTGTCACGCTGGACTTCCTACTCATTTTCTCCATGTTTTATTACAAGAGTCTCTTCTGTACATTTTTTTTTTTTCCACATACACTTCATCAGAAAACAAAAGACAACTAGCTAACGTTGCCTAATGCTTAGCCATAAGCATATTGACTTTCTAAGGGGATGTAGTTTGCAATTACATAGAATTTTAGGAAGAGAAGATGTATGGAGAAAAGGACTAGTTCACTGAAAAGGGAGCATAAAAACTTCACAGCTGCAACTCAAAGTTCAGGCCTTAAAGCGTTGCTGTTGGTCAGTGTCATTTTGCAGTTTTCAGAGCTGTATAAGAACATCCACTAATCTGCAAGAGATGGACAAAAGGCTACTGAATGCAAAAGCTGTGTTCATTCTAACCTACAGATCCATCTTTGTGTACATTGGTATTCCCTGATCTGAATAGTAACTAATCACTGTAATTCTGTGTTTTGTGGTGGAGATGAAGACAAGAGACCTGCAGAGGCATGGAATCTTATTCGCATCTCAACTTGTTAATGGTTTCATCAGAACGGTACTTACTTGTTCCCCACACTGATGTGTTTACCTCCTCTTCTAAAGCACTGTTCCGCTAGCTGATTCTGACACTGAAGAGGGTCTAAGGGCTGTTCAGAAGAGCACAGCTGTGCAGACCTATGTGAACATTTGTACAACAATAAGAAATTAATTTAGGAAAAATATCGTAAAGAAACAAAAATCTTTGAAGCTAACGTTGATGCAGTAAAATAAAGTAAAAGAATGCTTCGTTAATGTTGAACAGGGATGGAAAGCAGAAAAAAACCCCTACCCAGCAATCATGAGGATAAATAAGTATCGTTGTGTTGTTGAATGCATTCATGCACACTTTGTGCATGCTGAATCCACACTTAAGATGTAAGACTCCCAGGTCATTTAGTTCAAGTCATAGGGTATGGTGAGGTTAGAAGTCATACCGTGAAACACCTCTGACATAATTTGATTAATTCAGATTTGGAGTTACACATAACTCCATAAAAGCGCCCCAAACTAGGCTGCGTAACCTTGGGTTTCTTTCCTCTACTTTCTTAGCCCTCCTGTTCTACTTCTAATGCTTTATTGAAGGCATTAGAAATAATTTGATTTAAATTAAGAATAGATATTTGCTCTTCTGGTAGGATTACAGGGTAAGAACACTAAATTGAAACTGCTTGGGGCAAAGCTGAATCTTGTTACACATTCATAAAGCAGTTCACATAAATTCATGATCCCTTGCTGTGAAGTTTTGAGTGTTGTGATAAGAATAAAACATCTTCATTTCTCAGTAATATTTATCTTGGGTTTTTGTCCCCCAACTGTTTCCTTTTCAGTAGCAATTCAGTGTTTTCTTCTGCTTACGCTTTTTTAGGTTACTTTTAAGTTAATAATTTTCTTTGTTTTCTTTTCTGATTGGTAAATAGACAAGTAGGTCAATGTAGGTCAGCTGCTTTTCAGTAACATTTTCCACTTGTGTACCAGAGATTGTTTTTCTTGTGCCCCCCCCCCCCCCCCCCCGGCCCCGCATCTAATTGTTTCTCTTCAATGGAAAATGGAATTTTTTCAAGGTCATTGTGCTTATATTTGCTGGGAAAACAAGTAGTTGAATAATTTTCATTAAAGTTCTGTGAAAATGCAGTGTATTTACAAAATTTCCAGAAACATTGTCTTTCCGTGTTGCTTACCTAAATGTTGCATTTTCTTTCAAACCAATGCTTTGTTTATTGAGTAATGTGGAAATGTACTTTTTTTTTTTTTTTTAATTTTTAGGTGCTATAAAACGCAAGGTGGAATTAGAATGGGGTACAGAGGACACAGAGTATCTTCAGAAGGTACATACTCACGTGGAAGGAGCATTAAATGAATTGAAACCTGACATCATTGTTTATAATGCTGGGACTGATATTCTGGATGGTGATCCATTGGGAGGACTTGCTGTTTCCCCTCAGGTTTGTACAATACTAAAATACCTACAGACTTTCAGTTCTCGGTAGATGCTGAAGGCAGTCCTCAGAGTGACTTGTGGCAATTTTTTAGATGAAGGTAAGGTGCCTACTTTACCCTAAACCAGAGCATTTTCCTGTTACAGATACATCTCCCTTGCTCTCACTATATGTTTTGTTGTCTCTTCCTGACTCTAAGTATTTTTGTTCTTCAGGTGCCTGTTACAGTATTATTAATCATCTCTCTAAAATATGCTGATCTTGAACATCCAGACAGTAACCAGAGGAACATATAGTTTCACACCTCACCTGCCTTTATTTTTTCCGTTTGGTTTGTTCTTTCTTTTTTCCTCGCATAACTCATATTGCAGTATGTTTTTTTTGTCACCTGCCCCCAGTATCTATCTTACACTTAATTTTCTCTGTAGCACTCCCAGCTGTTTTAAACTGCTCTTCTGGTATCGTCTAGTTCTAGCAGTTTTGTGCAGCTTGTCTGTGTATTCTTAGCAAATGACGAGATTTTTTTTTTCCCTTTCCATGTTCTTTTCTGTACAGAAGTTGTTACCCTTGTTCAGTTTACCTTCTCTCCCCAGTTTGGTACCAGATTTAAATTTTTATTTGTTCTGTTTAACTTCACAGAAGTCTTCACCTTCCAGATATAACAGATCTGCTTTTCTCAAAATAAAGAAAAATTTACTTTATCTCATACTTCCTTCAATTTTGTTTTTTTTTTTAATGATTCCTTCTCTGATAGTTCTTCAGTGCTGTCTCTCTCCTGTTTGCACATTTGGTTCTCTTTTAGTGTCCACCAGTTCAATATAGAAAAGTGCTTTCTTGATTTGTGAGCTCTCAGATTCCCTTCTATCCAAGTCATCACTTGATCTGTTCAGTTTTTGTTCTGTTTTGCCGTACTTCAGTTGTCTTGCACAGAGCTCTAGTTACTTGCTGGTTTTTATTGGCTTCCTGATGTATTTTCTCATTCTTGCTGTCTCTGTCACTGAGCAGCCTTTTCGTTGCTGACTGCCTTGCAAACTCCTTGAGGAGCCCAAGGTGGAGTGACTTGGGAGCTGCTCTGAATCTCCAGGTTTGGTTTCCTCACTGTGTAGAAGGCTCTCTAAGGAGAAGGGAAGAGCTGAGGTGCTTGGACTTGTTTGGTTTTGACCTTGGAGAGGATATGACCTGAGGTGTAAGATCTGAGATCCTCATTTGGAGGAACGGAGCTTTTTGGAAAGCAGTGGCCATCAAGAAAAATGGAGGCTTAGTGATGGATGGAGAATACTTTAAAAAAATATTTATAAAAGAGATTAAAAATTCTGCCTTTGAGAAGGAGCAGTGTTAATTGCCAAGGAAAATGAGTTGCTGTAGCTTGTTGGGTGCCGTGTGGAGAAAGACAGATGGGGGAAGGAAAGCTGAGATGACTCTCCTGGTCATAAGTAGAGATGAAAGGTAGAGCACCTTTTCTCTGCACAGCCTGATGGAGAAAAGGTTTCTGTAGCTCAGGCCTTTTCCTGAATTGAGGGCAGTGTTTCTTGTCTCTCTGATCTTGTTGGCTTAGGTGGTGAATGGTGTGTTTCACCAAGCTTGAAATCCCAGGCTACTGGGAATGTCAAAACTGAAGGCATTGAGTCTGGATGATTCGTCTGTTCAAGGCTGATGAGTCCAGTCTTCAGTTGTACAGTGCAGATGTTATTCATCTTTTGAAATCTTGCTGCGGTGTTAATGCTATTGAAAAGTATGCTTCCTCTGAGTGCTGTGAGTGATAGTTTCTTGGTGCTTGAGGCTATAGCCAGGAAAGGTCAGGTGTAACAGGCAAGCCCATCTTACCTTTGTTTGTAAGTGGGAGCTGTCTCAGGCTGTAGTCTTCAGTTGATGTATTTTTTCCCCTGGTAACGTGCAAATGGTGGAATAAGCCCGTATCTTTTTCCCTTAGTTCTTCAGGCTCAGCCACTAGCGGTGCTGGAGCAGGGATGGGACCATTAGGCTCCTCTGAATAGCGGCTGCTTGCAGTTCTTGTGTGGTATAATGTTTGCTGCATCCAGTCATGGTTCCCGAGGGATGTACAGCTCATTCTGTAATTCTGTTACTTCCTTTAAGGATTTGTTTCTAGCATAATTCTTCAGTTTCCTTTGTCTTTTCAGTTATTATTCCTTGCTCCCATTGTTCTTTTACAGGGTTGTGTCAAACTGTACAAAACCCATTACTGTTGTATGGTTTTACAAAGTATTTTTTCAGCTACATTTGAACTTCATTCTTTCCTTTTACCATTTGTTTGTGGTCTAATTTCTTTTTAATGGCAGGGTAATATTTCTTGATGTATTTATAGTCTTCCTGTAACCAGTCTGAGTAGTGCATATTTATTTTATAGCACTTTTGCTGCTGTTCCCTTAATTTTCTGTATTTGATGGCCTTTTAATCCCTTTTTCCGTTCTCCAGCTTTTGCAGTTATTTAAATTTTGAGCTGTATGTTGTAAGCTGTGTCTATGATGTTAGGGTTTTTTTCCCTTTTTTGAGGAGTTGTAATGGATTGTTTGTGCCTTCTATGTATCTCTGACACTCTCTGCTTTTACTACTTAATGCAAAAGTAGATTGTAATTCTCTTCTCACTTATTTCTGAATTCCTTCTCTTTTCCCACACATGTACGTACTTGAAACCCAGGAGAATCAAACTCTTGTTATACCTGTTCAGTGACAGTACAGTACCTCTTGGTCAGTATCTTTGTTATTTTTTTAGTTTCATACCCTTCTCTGTTAGTAAGAAGTTATTTAGAATTTATTTTCCTTTTTAAGGATTTACCATTATGTACATTTTGCAACTCCTTCTTCAGCCATAGATTTTTCTAGTATTAACTATAGGCTTTTACGAAAAGAAACTGGAAGCCTGTAATTCAGCTGGTGATTGTGAACATGTAAAATCTGATTTGAATTTTTGGTGGTTCTGTAGGTTTGTGAAATCTTGATCATCAAGTTGCTAAATTTTTGTCAGTAAATTTTTGTCATTATGCTATGCATAATGAGCACAAACTGAAGTACTTAAAATTCAGACATTCTTACTCTCACCCTGTAAAATAGAGTGAACATTTCTAAACTTTGTAGTTACTTTAGACTTTATGGCCTTTCAGCTGGAACTCTTCTAGGAATTTATACTAAAAACTTTCATCTGTTGTGTCCTCTAAAACCAAGATAAGGAAATTTTTTATTTGCTGTTTTTCCTTTCTTAAAATATATTATGCATGTAAACCAGCTAACAGGACTCTTAAATGATTTTTTTTTTTTTATTCCTGTTGTAAAATGTAAGGCTTAATCACTTATCAGACATCCAGTACTAGATATCTGTAAGTCATAGGCTAGAACTAAAATACCATATTCATAGCACTTTTTTTCTTTTAACTGTTGTAAACTTGCAGGGAATTGTGAAGAGAGATGAAGTCGTGTTCAAGGCTGCCAGAAGCCGCAGAATCCCAATCCTGATGGTGACATCTGGAGGCTACCAGAAGAGGACAGCGCGGATTATTGCTGATTCCATCCTCAATTTGCACAACCTGGGACTTATTGACAAAGAGCAGGCAACCTGTGGAGTTCAAAGTCCCAAGTTGGAACAGATGATTAGAGACTCTGCTAAAGACTTAACCAACTTGTCGCTGCAATGACAAGTTACTAAATTTTAGGAAAGAACTTCCTGTTTTAGGAGCAGGAAGTCTCCACATCATTATTAGGGTTAATATAATGTATTCCAGAAGACTCAACTTGCCTGTAAAATAATACAGTAGAGGTAATATGCAGTCACAGAGTAAGTGTGTCTAACTTCTGAAGCTATCTTGAGCAAAGGCAACAAGCCCTTATAAGCTAATTGAGACATATACTCAAGTGTACTATCTTTAAGTTTATAATATTACTGTAGAAAGCTTTAATTGCTTCTCTAATTGTTATGAGTAGTCGTATTATGTTGAAAGAACTATGCAGTTGGTATCCAAACACTGTCCCAGACCTATTTCAGATGATGCAGTTCAGACTGTGGTGGGAGAAATATGGGCGAAACCTACTGGCTTTTTTTTTTTTTTAGATACTGCATTTTATTTATTGCTTTTTTAATTGAAATATTATAAAACAAGTTCTGTGCAGGCTTCTGTGCTCTTTAATACTGAAGTGCAATACTACAAAATCTGTTCAGTTAGTAGGCTTTTAAGCCATAGACTATTAGAACAAAAACTCATTAATTTATATTTTATTCCTGTTGTTGATAGTGACTTAAATCCTAGTTATAAACACCTTGCAAAACAGAATATGAAATGCCTTTGGCTCCATATGCAAATGAGCCATAAGGGCTCAGCATTAATGGTCTGTTTTCGGCCTCTCTTGAGGCCTGTATATGAAAGGCAATAGTTACTATGCATCTTAAATCACAGAGTAAAGTAACTACAATAACAAGAAAACAAATTTTAGAATTCTTGCAGAAAATATTATGTAGAAACATGCGTAATCTTTTATTGTTGCCAGCATGTCATGTATAAAACAGTGAATGCGTACATTTTGATTTTTCTTTTTCCTCAACTATTGCTGTGGTTTTTCACTTGCTCAGAGAGTAATGGTACTCATAGTTGCATTGTAGTTGTTAACCAAATTGGTTATATTTACACGTAAAAATACAGTGAAATTTCTACACTTAACGTGCTAACTTCATACAGGAGCTTCTAGGAGGATTTCGGAACTAAAGAGTGTATTCAAAAGGGAATTCAGTACCTTAACTGTAAAGTTTGATTTTATTTAAATTGGTATGTTTTGCATTAGGTACTGTTTGTAGCATTGGGTCGTAAACATACTAAATCGTGTATTTTGCAAGAGCTTTTTTCACTTCCAAGTATTCACTGATTGGTAGTACAAATTGCACATCATGTTTCAGTTTGAGTCTTTCTGTGAAGGGATACTAATATTTTCCTTGTAATAGAATCAGTGTGTAAGCTGTTTAAGGAACGTTTAATTAGAATACTTACCTCACTTAATGTTAATTTCTAGATTGATAGGGTTTGTTAATTGTAAGAACTTGCACAATTGCTGTAAATATCTGCTTTAAAAAAGATTTGACATATTGCACTAATCTTGAGTTGCAACACTGTTATTAAAAAGCACTTTTAAATTTCTTACTAGAAGGACCATCAGAGTACAACTAATGTTGAGATTTATTTTTTCTATACTGTCTGATGTTACTGAAAGATGTTGTTATTCTTTCATATAATTTTTTATAAAATTATAAATTACATTTCTATAAATTAAACCCTGTCCTAGTACCATATGGTCTTTTCCAGAACGTTTTCTGTTTGTGTTAACACGTTTCTATTTTCCTGTGGTCTTGATTAAAATGATGTTGAACCGTGCTGACTGACTTTTCTTTTCACTTCACATGTATCTTGGCTGTCAAAAACTTTGCATGGAACAGTTTATTGAAAGGACAAGACGACATGATTTTCATACTTAAAAAATAAACTGAAACTGCAGTGAGTCTTAAGCATGAAATAGTACAAGGTCTCTCAGAGTTAATGTGTGTCATGATCTCTTGAAGTGGGCTTGGAAGTTTTATATCCAGGTACTTTTAAGATCAAGGTAAGGGGTTAAAGTCACTTTCTAATTCCAAGTTACCTTCCAAAATAACTCCTATTTTAAGTAGTAAAACTGTAAACTAAGCTTCTGTTAAGGCTGCAGTGTGGTTTGTTAGAGGTCCTTTTATAAATGACTGTCTTTTCAAAGAACTAAATGTTTGCAGAAGAGCCTGTTGGCTTTCAGACTCGTGTGTAAAATTTGTGATTGAAAACGCAGTCAATATGTCCATTGCTTACCAGTGTTCATTACAAAATCAGAATTGGTAAACAAGTCTATATTTTGTAATGAACTTAATATTCATGTGCATAATGAACATGCAACTCCTTCATATTTTTCAAAAATTCCAGTTTAGTGTAATATTTGACTTGGTTGTTAAAAGCAGAAGTTTAATTTCTCCACATTAAGAAACTAGTCCATGAAAAATGTCTCCTGTTTTTTGAAAAAGCAGTGAAACTGTTTTTAAGTTGGATTTAGACAACAGATACTATATTGTTATTAGTTAATACCCTATTATCATTAGGCAGAGTTCACTGAAAACTTCATTGTGGAAACCTTATCTTGACCTACCACCATCAAAACCTTTTAACTTTGACAAAAGCTTTTGTGGAACGTCAGGAGTTCAAACTAGCAAGTCTGCTAGGAGAATGCCACGCAGTTGCAAATTTTATGGGGGAAAAGTGTGGAGCTTTTTGCTTCTGTTGGTTTTGGGTTTTCTTAATTGCAGTTGTGACTATAAAATCCTCCCGTAATACAAAAAGCTATCTTGAAGAAAGACCTAGGAGGTCTTGTCTTTCATAACAAGACATTAGTTTTGACTCAAGTTATGTAAGAAGGAAGTAGTGAGGATTGTTCAATAGCTTATAGTTAATGCATGGACGTGCATTTCTTGCTAGTCATCCATGTGTGAAATTATTTAAAAAAAAACAACTGAGGAGTTGGTGTTTTCATCTATTTGACAGTTGGCACGTCGAGCGCCAGCCCCCCTTGCCTCTCTGGCAGTCAATGCACAGTATAGAACTTGGCATTAAAAACACCAGGTGTTGTGGTCGTAGTCTTTTAGATGGTAATATCAGTCTCTTTCACATTGAAGGTATGACTTGTTTGTTTGTTTGACTTTGATTTTATTTTAAACACTGCATGGTGAACTCCCAGACTTGTATCATGAATACAAGGAAGAATTTGAGAAATGCTGTAGGCAGACAGCTGGGATTAAAAAAAAAAAAAATTGTACAAAAATTAATTGGTAGACAGCTTATTGTTTGGGGGGTAGGTAATGCTTATGTTGGTGAATAGGAAAGGTTCATGCTCCTGGGTTCTCAACTCCTTGCTGCTCCTCACAGCTTGAGGAACCTAATGACCCTGAAACCATTCCCTGCCACCCTCTGGTCTTGCTACCAAGAGTAATTTGTTGAACAGTGTTTCTGCCTCTTGCATGTACAATAGGGCACACAATGCTTGTCAGTGCTGGCTGCACATGTGTGTTGTGGTCTGTGAAGTGACACTTGGGAATTTCTTGTACTTAAAATCGTACAACATGTTTGTACTCTACATGCAACATAGCTGCTTTGGGGGTAACGCTGACAGATCCAGAAGTCAGGAAGTTAGTAATTGTGGATCTCAACGTCACTCACCCTGTGCTGCTGGGGCTGGAGGAGCTTGCCGAGTTCAGAAAGCTGCAGGGTGTAAAGTCTTGGTGCTGTGCCAGTTTCTGAATAACTGAAAACATTCTTCTTTCAAGGTAACAGCTGTCCCTTGGTGAAGAAGAAAGTTCCCTCACTCCCTTCACCTGGCGGAAGGTCATCTCCCTTACACCCCCGGGCTGATCCTGAACGCGCATGCAGAGGGGAGCCTGGTCCCAGGTGATGCTCTGTCCTGAGCCTGACTTGGATTTAACACGGGCTTTGTATTCCCCACCGTTATGGAGGCAAGCTTGCAAACCGTTTGGTATGTGCCAGCCTTTGGCTTGGACTTCAAGTAGGTGTGATTTTTCAGGTTTTTTAGTCTTTCTTTGCTCATGATGCTTTTGGTAATCTCTTAGATTTCCCATCCAGTGCTCATCCAACTTTCCCTACTTAAGCTTATCCTTTACACAGGCCGTTTTGCTACAGCCAGTCACTTTTTACCAAAGATAAATAGAATTAATTCCTTCTAAAAAGAGATGATGTTTTAGTAGGCTGTATGAAGCACGTTCCTGTTACTAGGTCTGACGCTCTCCGGGGCTGGCGGCGGCGGTGAGCGCGGGAGGGTGGCTGTGCTCAGTGCTGCCAGACGCCAGCATGTCCTGACCTGCAGATGGGCCTTAGCACAAAGCCAGTGACCCCTGCCCTGCCTGCCTGCAGTATTTTCAGCGTGCAAGAATGCAACGTGCTGCATATAGTGCTGACTCCCTGAAACTCAATACAGAATTCTGTGGCAAGGCAAAAATGCCGTTTGATCGAGTAGGTTGGATACGTAGGAAATAACTGTGGTGGGGCCGTGGTTCTGACTGACCAGCCTGGTGCAGCTCTGACCTCCCTCCCAACAGCTTACCTGAGGTTAAACCTCTGGTTGGAGATGAATTAAGTACAAAAATTACGAAAAGATTGCCAGGCACATCTTGTATTACCGTTCCTGCGGTATTGTATTTTGCCAGTGCAGCGGTTTGTGGAGCCATGGCACACTTCCATAAATCATTTCTTCCTTCAAAAGTAACATTACAGACAATAAGTTAGACTTACTTGTTGTCAGATAGAAGGCTGGTTACGTATTTCACTAAGATCCAAACCCTTGTTTTATTTTGCAGTTGAGAGTAGATGTCCTTTGAGTTTGACTGGGACTGCTTATTTTTATTCTGGAAATGCATGTTTGATTTGTTTACAAAAAAAAAGGGAAAAAATGTGTTTAAGGCCAACCTAAAACAATGTATCTGGTCTTTATAGTGTCTTAAACTTAATCCTTGATAGAGTTACAATACATTGCAATGCTTTGTAAATAAAGGAGATATCTTCTTGCTCTTTGCTTTTGACACTTAAGAAAAACGGTAATTAATCCTGTTAGCCAAAAGGTTGTTATTTGTGCTGTGATTTTTTTCCCCTTGTATTTGCTACAGGTACAGAAGAGGGCAAAATAGACTTTAGGTCTGTTTAGGTCTGTAGCAGAGATGAGACAAGGAAACTGATAATTTTCTGAATGAAAAGCTGCAGCCTGCTCTCTGGTTCCCGTGCATCGGATGCTGGAGCTGCAGCCTGTGAGAGCTCTTGCTGCTTTTTGTGTGAACCAAGTAGAATTTTCCCTGGTATATGCAGGTATCAGCATATTTATTTGCTTGTTCCAGCTATTGTATGCTACCTTCTCTCTTCATTCTTTGCTAATTTTCCTGGGACAAACATCCACCAAGCGTGTCACCAAGAACACTTCACTTTTGTGTGCTGTGAGCAGGACTTGCTTTGGGTGCCTGCTGTTCTCAGCTTCCCGCTGATGAATTTTCATTTCATAGAGGCCTCCAGCCACTTAGAAATTCTCACTGTAAGGGCTCAGTGGCATTTGGGCTTGCTCGTTTTGCTCCACAGCTACACCAGGGTTTGAGTCTTGCTTAGCATACGAGATTCTCAGGAATGGGGGTGTTGGGGCAGGGCAGGCTCTGCCTGAGGATCGGAGCCAGTGGCAGGGACACACAGTGACTTCTGTCGAATGTTGTTTGTGGTTTAGGATAAGCAGCTCCACATGGTCCCAGATCAGAAAGAGATGTTTGATTGCTGCCTGAGTAGAAGTATTTAATAATAGGTTGTTCAAGAATGGAAACTGAATCAGACTTTAATTTGATAACTTTACAAATCAAAACATGTTGACAAATACCAGAAGTAGATGAGGGTTTTTTTGTGGGGGATGTCCAAAAGCCTGGTGTCTGGTGGTTCTTAATTTCGAGATACTATGATTGTCTTGGAGTAATATTGAAAACTAGATGAGTTAGTCCTCGCCAAGACTACATCCTGTGACAATCATGGAAGTGCAGGCTAGTGGAGAGCAGAGGGGAGAGGGCATAGCTGCAGGTGATCCGATGCAGCTGCTGCCATCATTCTCCATGTCATGATAGCACTGTTTTGACTTAGCAGAGGAAATAATGGCATCATAGAAGCAGCCCTGCTTCTTGCTCTGTGGACGTAAGTGAGAGAGTGATGTTCTGAAGCAGGTAACTGGTTCTAAAAATTCTAATTCCTGTTTGCTTACCTTTCCCAGAACAGTTCAAATGTAATTATCTGAGCATTGTGAGATTCAAGTGCTCTTTAAAAAAAAAAAAAAAAAAAAAAAAAAGTAATTCATACAGATTCTGTAAGAAGTTTTAAAAATGGTATCATAAGTAATGGCCACAGCTCAGCTATGGTCTAACGGGGAGCTTGAGCAGAGGCTGTAGCTCAGGCGTGCCGAGGAGCGATGCGAGCTGTGCCTGGCTGCCTGAGGCAGCTCCAGCGGTGGCCCGTAGGAAGGGCTGGTTGGTAGCACCTTTGAACACCAGGCACCTGGTTCTGACCCTCAGTAATATCTTGTCTCCATTTTCAGGTAGCCCTGTGAGATCACACAACACACTGCTTTAACCGAGTTTCTAAGAATTTCCTAAAATACTATTAGGGGAAGTGCTTAGATTATTGGAGTTGCAAGCAGAAGTATTGATGAAATCTTTTCTGGACAAATAGTTTCAGCTTCGTGGTATGCTGTCTCTGAAATGTATTCTGAGATTAATTGTCTTTACCTTGGCTACTATTTCGCAAAGTCACCTTTTGTTAATTAAAAAAAACCAACAACAAAATCCACCCAGAACCCCCAAACAAAACCACAAGCCAAAAAAACAGAAATCCAAACCCCAAACTTATGGGCAACTTTGTATTAACAGGGCTAAATGTATCACAGGAGCTATGAGAAGGTTTTTTACTTAGGCATGCAATTAAATAATACACTTAAAGCTATTGATAACATCTTAAAAGCAGAGAACAAAATTCTACAAACAGAAATGAGATGTATTTGCAGCTCAAAGAAATATCCTGTGATGAGACTATGAATGCAGACTAGAGCTTGATATCCTGCTATTGGACAGATTTGGCAACCAATAAGTACCAAAAATCAATTATTTTAGATGGTAAAAAATCTAAACAAGACTATGAAACAAAGAAGTCTGAAAAGGCAAAAAAACAAACCTGGGCTTTCGTTCTTTCTAGTATGCAGTATCATCAGCTCTGTACATGATGATAATCTCATCTCTCTTTTCCCTTCCCCCTGCACCTCCCCACCCCTGTTACTGTTTCTGGATGTAAACATGATGTCACAAAGATGCAATTTTGGAGTGGAAGCCATAGTAGAACAGCCATGTTTTGATTTCTGGAGGGAAAATCACCCTGGATTTGCTCGCAGGTGATGCCTTCTAATTCCTCCTTAGCTTACATACACTGATTTATAAACATGTCAAGTCGTAACTCAAGTAATAGGCAAACCAACCCATGTATCTCAAGGCAACTTTCCTTGTGATTTCATAGAATTATAGAGTGGTTTGGGTTGGAAGGGACCTTAAAGATCATCTAGTCTTCTATTTACTGTTGATAGTATTAGAAAGCTTTAAGAGTTCCTAGGTAAAAATTATGTTTTTAATGCTATTAGCAAGTTGGAAACACCTTGAGTGTTTCAAGCTTAGCTCTTTAACTGATCTGTAGAGTAGATGCATGTTTTACCCAATCCTTAATTAAGCACAAGTTTTACAAGTAACACAGTAAAAACTGTATGATGACAGAAAAATAAGTACAATGTGCAGTGGCTACATTAACAGGCAAGAGAAGTCTTTTGTATTTTCTCTAGCCTGCATTCATTTACTCCTTAGGGAGCAGGATATTGAAGCAAACCTGGTGTGATAGAGCTATAGAGGTTCCATGGTCTTATCAAGATTTCACACTGTTTGTTGCAATTAGTTACAAGACCATATGCTGATAAATTAATTTGAAAACTGTATGTAACTGTGACTATGAACACAACTCCATATAATTCCTAATGCTTCATCAGCTGTATCTGCTGCTAGGGACAATTTTCCCTATATTGATATAAAAATCCAGTAAGCTACTAAATGCTCTATAGTCTGGTTCATTTGGTTAATCAAAATATGAACCGTATTTCTATGCTGTCTAACTAGAAAAACTAGTTCAAAGAAGGATATGCTGTGGAAAAACAAGAGCTGTGTGAAGAAAGATGACATTTTTCTGAATGTACAGTTTGTGAAGCTGCAAGACAAGGATGAAAAGCAAAACTTGATTTAATGCTATTTTAAAACTCTTTCCAGAATTCTTGCTTTCTCGCAGAAGCTGTGTGTTGGTAGCAGTTACAGCATGCTGTCTGTAGATGTTGAGAATCCGTGCATGGCTATATGGAAAGGACTTGATCGTTAATGAAGCTACAGTACATTTCCTGAAGTGCTACAGCAGGAGAGAACTTCTGCTAAATTTTACACGGCAAGCAGCGGAAGGCCCACTTCCCCACTCAGTATGCAAAGAATCTTGGTGACCTAGTCCCAAAAGCAGGCTCTTTTTTTAGAGAGCAGTTTCTCCTGTATCCATTCATTCATGTGTTATGCCGCTCGTGGAATTTGAGTTCTGGGATACCATAAATAATGGTCAGAATGGAACAGCAGCCATAAAGCAGAGTCTCCTACTGTACTGATGCATCGGACTACCTCACTATTTTTTTGTGAATTAATCTGTTTTTATACCGTATTACTAGACAGATGCTTTCTTACCAGCCAGAAGGCAGTGGAGGTATCAGTCTGAATGCTGGAGCTTGGGGAACAGTGTTGAGGGGAGTGAATGTATTTCAGGTTGTGCTAGAGTAAATAGACAGCTCAGTACACTGCAATACGAAAATAGTGATGGTTACTAACAACTCTCCCAACAGTAACAGTACTTTAAGCAACAGTGAACTGTCTGAGCTAGCAATTAAGCTATTTTGTTGGATTTGCAGAAAGAAAGACTAAGTAGCATAATTCTACAGAAAATATTGGCTTATTGAGAAAGAGGTAGCACAAATAACCAATTGGCCTTTTCATTTCAGTGTTGCTTGTTTAATACGTGCAAACTGTTGTTTGTTCTGTGTGCTGGTGAAAATGTTGCTTGCACAGAGCAGCAGCATAGGCAAAGCGGGAATGTGAAAGGTGAGAGCAGTAATGCGAGTGTGCAGCCTCCTGTGCCAGCACCCTGGTTGAATTAAAGGGTTTCACGAAGTGCGGCAGCAGCAGTGCTGATGAAGTGCAGACGTGGTTTGTTAGAGCTGGCTGCATATGCTTGAGAACAGTATTAAGAATTCAAAAAGTTTACCTTCTTTTGGCCTCAGAAAAGTAAACCTGTATGTCTGAACGTTAACAAGTTATAACAGAGATTAGTCCTTCATGGTGTAGTCACAGTAATTCTATCTTATTTTTAAACACCTGAGGCTCTTGATGTAATGGGTCTACACAGCTTGAGAAGTAAAGCTGAGTCACCAAATGAAGAATGCAATAAACTGCATTCAAAACAATTGCCATCTGTTTTTTTTTATATTCTTCCTCATTAAAACTGGAGGGCTGATTTTTTCCAAATGCTGCAATGAAAATGGGGCATTCCAGTGTTGTAGCATGGATGCTTTAATGTTGTTCACAACTAGAGAATTATACATGCTGTCTACCTTTCATAATCTTAAGCAGATAACTTGAGGAAATTTAAAAGAAGTATTTCCAGGGTACAGGTAAAACAAAAGACTTTTAAAGTAGTGTTGGTTGGTTTGTTTTTTTTTTTTCCCATGGAGATGACCAATCCTTACTTAAGCCCCACCTAACATTGTTTAAATCAAATAACTACTTGGTGGACTGTTATCTGAATGATTTGTTATTAAAGTCAACTTTATTAAAAAAAAAAAAAAAAGAAAAAGAAAAAGATGGGGGCAAGAGATGATAGTTGTTAAGAAGCATGGTATATAAGCTTTAGTTGACATACAAGTCCTTTCCCAGCTAAGGACAAGGAGTGTTTCAACTTAATGTGGACAGTATAAACCTATGAAGAATTGTCAAGGTCAGCAGTAATGAAGCTGGTCCTGATTTATTGTGCATTTCTACAAGGACAGTGTTCAGAGGGCTGGATTTGATTTGGTTTTTTTCACCACTGAGGTATCACCAGGGGGAAAAACACCAACCCCACAACTCAACAAATGACCATGTGATGAAATCAATAGTGCTCACACAACAGAGAGAGACTTCTTGTTTCTTTTTTTGAGGTGTGCTCAAGGACCTTGAAATTTTACAGGCTGTGGGAAATTCAGTCTTTTAGCGCATCTCAGTGAGATTCTAAGGTGCACGCCACTTCCATACTGGGTGATGTTACTGTCCTTGCAAAACGCATGGACCTCTTCTCCTTACCGCTGTGCACACAGCATGTGAGGAGAGCACCCAGTGGTGACTGGGAGGTGGATGGCATCTCTTGGGGACACACAATACGGCTCTTTGGGAGATATTTGGAAATGTGGAAGCAGACTTTTTTTTTTTTTTTAAATGCTCAGCAGTGTTTTAAATAAGTGTACAGGGAGTCATGGGGTCACTTTAGACATCAGGGACAATTCAAGGTTTGATGCAGGAGTAAATTTTGATGGTAGTTCACCTTGGGGCAAAGAAGAATAACACTGTTTCTCACCCTTGACCTGCGAGTGCTCATCAGTGCTGCCTGGAGGTGGAAGGTCCATGGTCCTCCACACAGGTGAGGCAAGATCCAGAGACTGACAGCTACTGAAGCCTATTTTAGACTTGAGGTTTGTTGTTTAAATGCTTAGAAATGTTTTAATTTTTGTTTGTTTTTAATATTTTCCTTCCATAGTTGGCAGCAGCTTGAGTTTACCAAACTGGACTCCTGGTGTATCTAATACTGAGGTCTCTGCTTGTGTTTCATCTCTCTCTTCCTCTCTGTAGCTGTTTTGCAGTTCATCTGCTTCAAAGGAGATGGGAAAGATTTTTGCAAATCGAAAGGCTGGCTCAGTTCTTCCTTTGACTATTTGGAAGAATTCCATTGAGAATAAAAGCGTAGATCTGAAGAAAATTAAGCTGCTTTCATAATGATACTTCCCCTGCTTCTGTGGAAAGGATTTGTTTTCTTTTGTGCACTATATGGGTGGTTTTCAAGCTGTTCTTCAGTGGGAGGAGGGGAGGGTGCAATCTCTGTGTCATCAACCAGAAGTCACGTTATTTTTGGTGACTTAATATATAAATGGAAGAGTACTATGTGTGGAAGTTTCTCTTGGAAAGTTCCTGTGTGCTACCAGGTCTGTGGTACTCTGCTCAGCTTTAATTGAGTTCCTCTGCTGCACATAATCTGTGTGTTAGATGAATAAATCAGCACACAATTCTTTCAAAAGATATAATTATTAGTCTTCAGCTTTTTATAAATAGTGTGAAAATATGACTAGTAACGTGGAGTATCACAAAAATGATAGAAAAGGTATAGGCATTGCAGGGGCTGAGAAGTTTGAGTGTGACAGCTGGCGAGGATTTGTCCTGTCAATAGAGAGCTTTTTGAGGGAGAGTGGGGTGGGGCCACAAATCCTAGACATTATTTTTTTTTTTGCCAGAGGTCTTTCCAGAGGAAGATTGATCTCACCTGTATAAATAATGTACAAATTTCAACAAGGTATTTTAGTGTTAAAATGACAGGAGACATGAAGTGTCATCTTCGTGAAGTGTCATTTAGTGACATCTATGTACACTTATTTGAATAGTTTCTTATTAAACATAGAGCTGTGTAGCAGATTACCAAGATGCACAAGACTCTTTCAGTATTTCTTTACAAACGTAAGCAGAGGTAGCAAGGCTTTGGTTAAGTTTTGACTGCGTGGAAGTTGAGGAAGCTGTCGTTGCTGCTGGTATGTGTACATATATTTATTTTGCACTATGTGATGACTGTGTAACAAGCTGCTGCTGCCACCAAGGATTGTATAACTCCTCCTGCCTTGCAAAGAGGGGCCGGCTGTGAAACTCTTGAGCTGGCCTTTTTGTCACCAAGATAACCTCCTACACAGCGATCCCAAGGCCAGCTCACAGCTGTAAATTACTAACGTGTAAGCAAGCCACTGAATTTAGATATTAATATAGGCTTCTTTCTTCTCCAGGTTTCAAGAACTCGCCTTGTTTTTTGCCAGTTCAAGGACCTGTGGTGGAAAACAATAGCCATTATTGTCATGAAGATAAAATCTGAGAGAACGTGTCTGATGGGAGTAGAGCTCCTCATTAAGTATGTGATGGTTGAGTTGTAGTCTAATTATCTTTTCCATCTGTTACCTAATAGAATTTTGTAGTGCTGGGATTTAAGGTTTGTCAATTTTTGCTGTCTTTCATTCTGAAGCTGGACATCTCTGCCAAGGCCAACAATGGAATGAGTGCATTGAGATAATAAATCTTCAGCGAACAGACAAAGTTATTTATTTTGGATGAAGGAGGCTACATGAACAACTGGGGTATTTTTTAGGTTGACTGGTTACTGGAGGTGGGAGTGCTTTAAGAGTTGAATGCAATTATAATAAGCTTTAGTTGTGGGAACATTTGAGACTAAAACATGAAAGAATGCAGACCTTTCAAAATATGGTATGTGAGAAAAATGTATGATTTAGTGTTTCCATTTCCATAGAGGAAATAGCAATACTTTGCTTGAACAAAATGATAAACTTCCTTTAAACTTAGTCATACGATGATTGGAGAAATAAATTCCCTTAACTTTTGTAAAGCGGTCAAGAGAAACGTTAGGTGTCTTAAAGAAACCTGCTATCTACAAGGACTTGGTTATATTAGTCAACAAGTGGAAGATTGCTTTTTCCCTCTCTTTAAGATGTTTTATAACAGCCCTAGAAAAAGAAAGAGAAGTGTTTATCAGAATCTGAATTGGGTTTGTGGTCACTGCACTGTCAGACCAATTGTAAACATTACTTATTCCTTGACAAAACCACGCTTATTCCTTCAAGCAATAGAGATAACTGGGGGGCAGTGCTCTATCATCAGTGTTTCTGCATTTGAGCTTTTTGACAGCATATGGTTT